>NC_142895.1:12565000-13165000 GCF_054131105.1 Drosophila navojoa | reverse complement strand
TCAAGCAATAGTAATTTGGTATTTATGTTGCCATTGCAAGTACAGGGTATAATTACTGGCAATTGGCGCATATGCCAAGGGCGTGTACAGCCCATCGACTCGATTCACAGTGCGTGGCAACATTGTTGCAATGGCAAGAAGTGTGCCGACAGAAAAACAGGCCAACGGGATGGGGCAGGGGGCCAGCAGTGGGTGGCTAGATGACTGTTCGATTGTCTGATTGTCTGGCAGACATTCTACAGTTTACAAGCTATAGATCGTCATGTGACATGACACTGTGCGAAAATCAGAGTGAGTTGATGACTTATAATTTTTTTTATTATTTATTTTTTTAAGAGTCTGGTGCTAGCAGCTGGCGTAAAATTTGTTTAAAATTGATTAGCTCAAGCTAGCTGTTAAAATTTGCCATGCAGTTAAATATATTTGGCAAGCGGTTTAAATTTAAGTGCTGCCAGCTGGTCAGGCACGAATTTATGCTGTCAGTCGGCAAGCGAAATGATCATTTAACTGCTTGTCAACTTAATTTGAACTTTGACAGGCAGTTGAATATGTTTGAATATACGAATTGATAAAATATCAAATTAAATAACCATTTCTGGGGTGAAAGCGGAAAACTCAACTGGCTAGATGAGATGTGTATATATGTATTGTGTACATACATATGTATGTTTGTGTATACAGTCCAAGTATATAGTCTAGCATAAGGTCTGGTATATACGCTATGGCATATTTGCATATATGTATAATTCATGTATATATAAAAGTTTTCCTCTTTTCACTTTCCATTCATCGTTTTATTTCTCGTATTTCGTAATCGTCTCAAATCGCATTTTATAATCTTAATTGTATTGAGGGTTTAATAAAATTTAATTGTTTGTTTGCTCTGCACCACTGTGCACTGTGGTCCGATTTCTTAATGAAGCAAAAGCGCTGGCCATTGAAATTACCGTTTTTTTTTTCTTTTTTTTGGACAAGACTGCAATGACAACAGCAATCACTACAGCAGCAACAGCAACAGCAACAACAACAGCAACAATAGCAGCAACAGCAGCAGCAACAACAACAAAAATACAAAAGAGAAAAAGTTGTGCGTATTCGTAGAATGAGCCAATGCTCATTATGAGGTGCCAGATGATAATGATAATGATAATGATGTTGAGATGCTCTACACTGGAATGCCTCAAACGGCACGCCCAGCAGCTCACACCAGCAGCAGCAGCAACAACAACAACAACAACAACAACAACAAGCCCCCCAGGTGACAAGCAGGTGGCAGGCGGCTCGTCTGGAATGTCAAACGTTTATTTGTCGGTAATTAAATTTGAAAATGATTTAAATTTCACCAGCGAATATTTGGAATTGGACTTAACACTTTCTTCTCTAGCCGGGCCGGGCCGGGCCGGGCCGGGCCACGTTCCTAACACCAAACCCAAATCCTCACTCGCAGTCGCAGTCGCAGTCGCAGTCGCTGCTGGCATCGCTGTCGGCGTTACAGCCTCTGGCTGTGGCAGGTGGGGCCACCCGCAAGCGCAACATGCCACAGCCACAGCCGCTGTACGCACCCAGGTGAAGGCAGCGACGGCGGCAGCGGCAGCGGCGGCGGCAGCAAGACCAATTCAAAGATCAATTCGTCTGATTGGAAGATTTTTGTTTTCTATTTGCAATTGATTGATGCCTTTTTTCTTCTCAGCTGGCAGGCGGCAAACGCAAAGCCAAATGTCGCGGCTGGACATCGCTCAATGCACAAACACCATAGCAGCACCACTGCACCACCAGCAGCAGCAGCAGCTGCGCCATCCAAAACAGTTTCATCAACATTCTCCGAGTTTTGCTGTTGCCCAATTGGACTGAGAAGAATGCCAACTGGAAGTGCTTGGGGCTTGGGAATGCATACAACAATTGCTGCCTCCAATAATCATCGTTGTGGTTGCAATTCGTTATTTATTTGATTTTTTTTTTTTATTTCTTTTTATCGATTGACGCTGCTCAGATTGAAAAAAGTGAAAATATCTTCTGCTGCGTGGGCTAAAGGCAGTCGGCCGGCCATTCCACCAGCCATTCACATACCAAATTTCGGTAATCTAGCTCTTATAGTATTCGAGTTCGAGTTCGAGTTCGAGTTGGAGTTGGAGTTGGATGAGCTCGTCTCCATTGAGAGTCAGTGCCATTCACAAGTCTATAGAGTTTATCCCATATCGAGACATCGTAATCATAAAGCCATTAAGATGTTGGCTTAAGCTCTCTTAACGCTTATTCATACATGCGTACATCATGATGTAAGACTTGTGAATAATAATGCTATTCATGTTCAATGGTATACACAGTAATTCATCAATTATTGATTGATGGACAAGCTGTTGTCACATTATTGCATTGAATTATCCCCTGTTTTCATTCCATAATCTATAAGACATACATTATGATGTAAGACTATTATGCCTCAGTGAAGCATATACATATCTAGCTTGCCAGTCCTTGAATTCTGATAAGAATATTATAGATTTATGATGATGTACGACTATAATACATTTTGATTGACTGACGTAAATCATACGACATGATGTACAAAGCTAAATTAGATAAAAGAGAAGAACCAACCCAGCTTTTTTTTATAAGTAATTTATGTCATTTCACTAGCATACATCATGATGTATGGACTGATGAAACTAATAATAAACTGTGTAATAAGTTTTCATGTAGACAACATAAATTTCTGATGTCACTTTCAACAGCTTTGAGCTCACAATATATGTGCATACATCATGATGTATGGCATGGAGCTGACGTGCACCAGAAATTCTGTCTGCAATCGTCATGTGCTCGGCCATGCGCAGCAGCTCATCTGTATGCGAATACTTTTGAGCAGTCAAGTGCTGTGGAACTGTGTCAGCTCGTCTTTGATCAATCATTGTAGTCAAAAGTTAGTTGGCCAAGAGTTATGGCTCTGGCTCTGGCTGTGGCTGCAGCGCTCTCTGTGGGGCAGGCTTAAGTTATGCGCGGGCAGCTGCTCGTGCGTGCCCTTGCGGCTGCACCATCCATCTTGCCACAAACAACTAGCGGCACACGAGTCGATTTCATTTCATTTCATTTCATTTCATTCATTTGTTTGCGCATGCGTTGCCCAAACACTTTGCATACTTTACAATCAACGTCGCTCTCTCTCTCTCTCTCTCACTCTCTCTCTCTTTATCTGGCGTCTCCCTCTGTCATCGCGTATCGTTTTAGATGGGCTGGGATGGGTGCCCCGGTCTAGCGCAGCATTTCGAACGCCTCACTTCGTGATGCTATTTGCTGATCTACGATTTTGTTTTCGTTTGGAAAGTGCGTGTGTTACTTGTGTTTTTTCTTTCATACTTCTTATACCCCGCATCCATTTAACCCAAATGGGGTATATCGTCTCACAGTGAAAATTTATTTGCTATTATTTGTCATTCACATGAAGCCATGCTGCTAAATTATTATTGTGAAACCTTTAATGGGCTAACTCCGAACTCCGAATATTTATTGATTGATTGATTGATGACAGCCTACTCAACAAGCTACCAAAAGTCTAACTGTTTCACCTTAGTCTTATGTTATCGAAAACATAAAGCAACTAAATGTTACGAAACAAGATCTGTTGGAGTTCGGAGAGACTCCGAATTTTTTAATGGGATAAAATTGAGTTAAATTAAGATTGTTCGATCTGTAAGACGTTCAGCTTTGTTACCCAGAGTGATATATAAAAAAAAAAAATGAATAAGCTAATTCGGATTGACTCCGAATGCAATCAGGACATATGTTACTTTGGGAAGTTAAGCGAGCTCGAGCTCATATAAATTGTTGTTTTTGAATGAAGCTAAAAATAAAAGGAAATAGCGTTTTTTTTTTTTTTTTTAATTTGGGTTAACTCCGAAACTGTCATTTATTATACATAAATTTCAATGAAGGACTGGAACTAGGACAAATGTTGTTGAGTCTCCAAAAGTTTATGATTATTTCTCAATATATAAGAAAACTTGGCATTGACTGATCTTATAAATGAAATAGGTTGAATTTCAAATTCAGGGAAAATTAGATTGGCCCAAAATCTTATGTTTATTCATATATAAAAGACTTTATATAAAGACTTTAATTAGCTGGACAGCAGCTATATATTTTCTCCTTCATATGCGATTCCTGTGAGACCCTAATTCGATTTCTTTGTATTCTATATTCGGACTCCGAAAATCTTGATTGCTCGTGTTGCAGAACAAGTACTTTACTCCAAGTTTATTATAATTTTATATCAATTTTAACTTACAAATAAGTCATTAAGTATATCCGAAAATGTATAAATAAGTCATTAAGTATATCCGAAAATGTATAAATAAGTCATTAAGTATATCCGAATATGTTTAGCTGTAGGATATGTTCTGGGCCACCAAGCTGGGTCGCATATTTGTTTTGCTAACTTTCATCTGCGATCGGTAGAGCCATCAAAATAAACACATTAGGAGAAAAGAGCCGATCAGAAGAGGAAGATCAGGCTGAAGAAGAAGCAGAAGTACTACACATGTAGGTACACAAAGCCGAGTGTGGCGCCTCGAGGCCTTCTCAACGGTCAACTCAAAGACGAGTGAGTATCAGTTGGAGTATTCGCATGAGTACCTGTACAAGTGTGTGTCTGTCTGTGTCTGTGTGTGTGTGTGTGTGTGTCTGTCTGTGTGCCTGAATAGGTGAGTGCCTGTGTTCGCACGCCCAGTTTGCCAAAAAAAAAACGAGAAACAAAAAAAAAAAGAGACGAACAAAAATGTACAAAAAACGTTTCAAAACTGAGGCATGACAACAATAACAAAAGCCATAATTGATGAGTGGACCACTGCCCACTCCCTAAGCTCAGTCCCCTGCGTCGCCCCCTCTCACTGTCTCTATCTCTCTGTGGAGAGTGGAGCAGCCGAAGAATCTTTTTGGACAGCAGCTAATTGACTTTCAATGTTTGGACCTGGTTTTTTGGCTCTTGCCATTGCCGTTGCCGTCGCTGAGAAAGTGAAATTGATCGCACAGCAAGTGCCACATGCGGCATGCCTCATATGCCGTCGACTCTTGTCGAGGGCCATTCTAAGGATGGTGCTGACAAAAGGGAGCAGCAATTGGCGCTGCAGCTGGAGCTGGAGCTGAAGCTGGAGCTGGAGCTGGAGCATTGCAGCCGCTTTCTAAGCCGCCTTAGCTGCGGCTGGGGATGAGTTGCATGAGTTGCAGCTTCAGTTGCAGCTTCAGCTTTTACCACGCATGCCGGCGACACTTAAAAGCGAAACGAAACGAAACGAAGCGGGCAAATATCAACAGCAACTAAAACACCAGCGAACAGCAAGCTGTCAGAATGCAGCACTCAAACAGTGGCCACTCGCACAGATACCCTGTAAAATTGACAATACATACAGAAACAGACCTGGGTTCGGGAAAACTGAACTAGTCTAAGAACTTCATAGTATTATATGTAGATGCTAGCAATCTCATGATATCGTAGACATCATTATGGATTAGCATAGTCATTGTCATAAGCATAAGCTTTAGATTAAGCATTCTCATTATCATTGTCATGGCTATGTGCATAATCATTCGTTTAGTATTATAATTGTTATTATTATTATTAGCAATAGCATTAGTATAGGTATTAAGATTAGCATTAGCATAGTGATTATTAATGTTAGCATTAGCAATAGTATTGGCATTAGCACCAGCAATAGTATTAGTATTAGCATTAGCATTAGCATTAGTATTAGCATTAGTATAAGTATTAACATTAACATTAGCATAGTGATTATTAATGTTAGCATTAGCAATAGTAATGGCATTAGCATTGGCATTACTATTAGAATTAGCATTAGCATAGTAATTAATATTGTTAGCATAAGTATTAGTATAAGTATGAGCATTTGCATTAATAGTTGCATTAGCATTAGTATTAGCCCTTATTATTGGTATTAGTATTGCCATTAGCATTAGCATTACCATTAGTATTAGTGTTGCCCTAAGTATTGGTATTAGTATTGCCATTAGCATTAGCATTAGTATTGGCATTAGCATTAGTATTAGCCATTATTATTGGTATTTGTATTGCCATTAGCATTAGCATTACCATTAGTATTAGTATTAGTATTGCCCTAAGTATTGGTATTAGTATTGCCATTAGCATTAGCATTAGCATTAGTATTAGCCCTTATTATTGGTATTATTATTGCCATTAGCATTAGCATTAGCATTAGTATTGGCATTAGCATAGTAGTTCATATTATTAGCATCCGCATCAACAGTTGCATTGGCATTACCATTAGCATTAGTATTAGTAGTGCCATTAGCAATATCGATATTATCAATATCCAATCACTAGAATTCGTGCAATATCAGCCGATGATAAGGATATATATGATAAAGCAAGTCTAATGACATAAGCGATATATAGTAATTTCCTTTGAGACACGTCTTTATTTGATCGCCACAGTCTGGCATGCTCGTCTTCCCAGACCTGTGACCAATTACAGGGTATTTACAATGGTGGCAACAACAGCTTTAACCTAATTCTTTGACTGCATTTCCGTCGCACTGCGCACTGCCAACTGCACCAAAAGGGCCAATCTCCGACTCCGACTCCGACTCCGACTCCGAATACGTCTCCGTCTCCGTCTCCGTCTCCGTCTCGACTAAGACTCCCAACTACCTCGCTAACCTTCCGCTCGAGCTGCAATGGTTAAAAAATATATAAGTGTCTTCTCATTGCTTAATGGCAGCCGTTGCTACTGTTTCTTGGCTTTTTTTTGTCGTTGTTGTTGTTGTTGTTGTTTGTTGTTATTTGTTGTTGCTTGTTTTGTGTCGTTTTCACTTTGGCTGCAGTTGCAGTTGCAGTCGCAGTTGCCACCTTGTAACCTGGCAATAATGGACACATGCGACCGATTGCAGCCAGCCCAAAAGGTTATTTGCAGCTACAAACAACAACAAACAACGACAAACAACGACAACAGCAACAACAACAACCGCATGCAACTGTTTTGCGGCAGATGACAAACGACAGCCACTCGATGATGAAGTGTCAATGCAATGAAAACTAAACTAATAAATTGTGAGAGCGACCCAAATAGCTGGCTAGAAACCTGGCGTGGCAAAGAGGATTTAACTGGGCGCTCATCGCCTCATCAACGGCTTTACCACAGGGCCACAGCAGCAGCAGCAGCAGCAGCAGCAGCTGCAATCGGTGGGCGTAGAGGGGGAGGCTACATACGAAAAGTGTCTCTCTCTCTCTCTCTCTCTGTGAGCTATGCAAATGTTTCCACCCGAACCGACGCCCTGACCAACTGCATAAATCTCCGAAAAACTAAAATACAAAATATGAACATCACGTTTATCATTGTATTCCAACAGAGTTTTTGCTTTTCGTTTTCGTTTTCAGATACACTCTATTTTGGGGTACGGCGGCTATGTTAGACTTTATGTAACAGACGGAAGGGGGCGTGGCGGCTGCTATAAGGTGTATATCTGCATTTGTATCGGAATCAACACTGAATCCGTTTGAGGCGTATATTTCCGTCTGCTTGTCTATCGTTTGTCCGCTCGCTTATCTGTCTATGTCTGCCTATCGATCTGCCTATCGGTCTGCCTATCGATCTGCCTCCTCTTTCACTCAGACTATTTGTCGATCGGCCTATTTATCTTTCCGTCTGTATGAATTCGACTCTCAGACCGTGTTACTCAGTCCGAGCAACGACTTTGGGCTCAACAGTTACTCCGTCTGCCTGTCCGTCCGTCTGTCAATACTTTTGACTGTCAATCCATCCGCCTGACACTCCGTCCGTCCTTTGTTAATATCTAGATGTATTGCTGTGATAGCAAGATGCTATCAGCTTTGGGCTATCGGCCATTGGCTATCATCTATCGGCTATCAGCAATCGTCTATCGGTTATCAGCAATCGTCTATCGGCTATCAGCAATCGTCTATCGGTTATTAGTTATCGTCTATCGGCTATCAGCAATCGTCTATCGGTTATCAGCTATCGTCTATCGGCTATCAGCTATCGTCTATCGGCTATCAGCAATCTTCTATCGGCTATCAGCAATCGTCTATCGGTTATTAGTTATCGTCTATCGGTTATCAGCAATCGTCTATCGACTATCGGCGATCGTCTAGCAACTATCGACTATATCGTCTATTGGCCATCAGCTATCGACTATAGACCATTAGCCACCGTCTATCAGGTATCGTCTATCGTTTATCGTCTATCGTTTATGGCCTATCGGCTCTCAGCTATCGGCATACGGCATACGGCTTACGGCGTACGGCATGTGGCATGCTACCAAATTTGGTCAGTGTCAACTGGCCGACAACAGCGCTCCAAGTGCTTGCTGTCTCTTTCTCGCCAACTGAGTGTGTGTGAAATTGAAGCGCAATTCAAGTCGGCGGCTGGTGAAAGTAACAAGATACTTTTAATAAGACATCTGAGCAGAGTGCCACAGCAAGGGGGGCCGAAAAGAGAGAGAGAGAGAGAGAGAGAGAGAGGGGGGGGGGGGGTGGTGTTGTAGAGAGAGAGGGCATTTAGTTAAGATGCGTACGGCGTGCGCCCAGCAACGAAGCTGACCGAGACTCTGAGGCCCTTTGGCGCTCTGTCGCTCGACTGCAGCGGCTGCTGCCCCTTCGATGATGAGACGAGCGCAAGCACGTTGGCTTCTGCTTCTGCTTTAGCTTTATCTTTAGGCTGTTGGCTGTTGGCTGTTGGCTGTTGGCTGTTGGCTCTCTTGGACATGCAAAACTAGCAAAATAATTGAGCGTCCAACATTTGGCAGACTTTGTGGCGCGACTCGAAGCCAGGCGGCAGACGCGTCCGCGTGTTACTTAATGTGCCTCAATAGACGAAGAGGACGTCGCCAATGCCCCAGCCCCAGCCCCAGCCACAGCAGCCCCAGCAGCAGCAGCAGCAGCAGCAGCAGCAGCGGCGAGTGGCGACTGGCTCCAATTGCCAATTCCAGGCGGAACCGAACTGCCAGTCCGAGCTCGAACACTGTCTGTCCGCCTGTCTGTCTGTCCCACCTCCCCAGTTGGCCAGTTGGCCAGCAGGTTGCGATGAAATTACTCCAATTTCGAGACAAGTATTTTTTGGTCATATTTAGCAAACAGGAATCGAATCGGCGATGAGCTCCGGCAGCTGTGGAGCAGGAGGCGGAGAAGAAGCTGCCAGCTTGGCTTGAAATGGCGATGAAATCGCTGCTGAACACTGATTCAGGCAGCGCACATGAAGACACATAAACACACACATGTCACACTCACACACACACACATACATAGGCATAATGAATCTGGTCATCCTCAGTAGCTAAGCTCCGCAACGCTTCAATTGATGCGGGTCCGGGTTTACAGCCGCGACTAGCTCTGCCCATATTATGATCTATGCTAAAGGTTTTTGAATTACATTAAGTAAATAAAAGTGTAATTTGTTCCAAAATCTGTCTATTACAAAACTCATAGATTTTATCACAATTTTCATCAGACTTGTCTTCAATATTACTTCCATCTACAGTGTCTCAATATTGTATTTAGCTAAATATATAAAAATACAAAAGGTGCTTAATATGTTCTTGATTGAACTATGCCTTGATCAATCAATCAATGAATAATTACACTAGCAATTGATAAAGACTATTTATGAGTAATTAGATTAGATTATTATTCATTCAATTAGTCTACCATTCAGATGATCAATCAGTCAGTCAATCAATCATTCGATCATTCAATCAGTTTGTCAATTGCCAGTCAGTCAATCAAATCATTTCGTCCTGTCCATCAATCAGTCAATCAATAATCCACTCAATCAGTCAGTCAATCAAGCAATTTATCAGTCACATCATCAATCAATTGTTGTATAAGCCGTACTGTCCATCAATCAATCAAATTATCATCAATCAACATGAAATCAAATGATTGACACATTTATTTCGTCATTCCCCTAGTCCATCAATCAAGTGGTCAATCAACTAACCAATCAATTAATCGATTTGTCGGTCAATCACACAAATTCGACAGTTTATTGGTAAAGCATTCAGCTAACAAGTCAATCGGTCAATCAATAGCCAAATCAGTTACGTAACTCAATCGGTCAATCAATCTCGGATTGCCGCACTCAGTCAGTTGGTCAATCCAATCCACTACATCATTGACTGAGTCAATCAAATAGTTCGTTGTACATACGTTCATTGAAAACGTCATCAATCAATCACGATCAATCAGAGCCCAGATATACCCATCAGTTACTTAGCAAGCACGACTATCAATCAATCAATCAATTATTTCACATCAGTTTCTGGTGCCGCTCACTTCATGTGGCACCACTGTGCGACACATCGATTCATACGCAAGCGGAGCAAGTACAGTGAAGACTGGACGACGGCAATTGAGGCTGGTGAAGTGCACAGAGCCAAAGTAAATCAAATGCGCAAATATTTCACGGAAAAGTGGAACAATCGATTAAGCATTTCAGCAGCATAACTAACAAAAAAACCAACAGCAGCAGCAGCAGCAGATAATGTTGCTGCTATTAGGGCAGTCAGCGGTGCCGCCCAAGCAACAGCAACAGCAACAGTAGTAACAATCGGAGCAATGGATAACAAAAAAAACAACAACAACAACAACAACTGACCAATAGCCACCCAGAAGGGCGTTTGGTGCGCCCACAAGCATCTGCAATTGCAACTGCAACGGCAACGGCAATTGTGTGTGATGTTGGTGGTGCGGCTGCTGGTGCGGTGCATAGAAAGTGCAAACAGTTTTTTAGGACTTGTCCAGTGCGATGCGTCTGCAACTGAAAGTTGCCCCGTCTGCCCGGTATAAACAAACAGACGAATGGGGAAACCGATCAGCGCTGACAACAAACGCATGCCACGAGCAACAGCAGCAGCAGCCGCAGCAGCAGCAGCAGCAGCAGCAACAATTGCTGCAACAGCCGGCTAAGCCGATACCGATAGCGATACCGATACCGATACCGCAACACCGTATTTGTATTCGTGTCTCAGTATCTGACTTTTTGCTGCTGTCTATCAATGAAAAGAAGAAATTTCGCCATCAACAACGGCAGCAGCAACAGCAGCAGCAGCAGCAGCAACAGCAGCAGCAACAACAATAGCAGCAGCAGCAACATCAATACCTACAGCAATACCTACAACGGCAGCAGCAACGACTACAACAGCAACAACAACAACAACAGCAACAGCTCGCTGCTCGCTGCGCTGCTTGGCTCGTGGTTGTCGTCGCCGTTGCGCATGCGAAGTGTTTCGCTGCGAGAAAGCAGGTGGATGCAGCATTCGGCGCTTAACCACGGCGCGAACCAGACGCGTTTTCAACCACAACGCTTGCCGCCAACCGCTGCAGCAGACACAGCCAATATTCACTAAACTGAAAAAAAAAAAACAACAAGAAATTAAAAAAAAAACACACAAATTGTTATTGAAAAAAAATAAACAACAACAAAAATACGAAAAACAAAACGAAAGCCAACAACAATAAATTTGTATTTGTTTTGGCCAAGTGCAACATTTTTTTTTTTTTTCAAACAAACAAAAAGAAGCAGCAACAACAACACTCCTGTGCTCCTCTGTGTATGTGTGTGTGTGTTTGTGCGTGTGTGTGCCAAAGCGCGCGTATCCTTGTTTTTGTTTTGTTTGTTAAATAATTTCCACACTTTTTTTTTTTCTGTTGACTCTTTTTGTTAGACTTTTTTTTTGTTTGAATTGTGTGTTTCGCGCGCCTGCAACAGTTGTTGATTGTCCGCGTGCTAGTCGAACTGCAACAACAACAGCAACAACAGCAACAATAAGTGCTTCAATTTGAGGCAATTTGCGGCATTGACAACAACAATAAGTGCAACTGCAACTGCCAGCAGCAGCAGCAGCCACAGCAACAACAACAGCAACTGCAACAATAGCAACAGCAGCAACAGCAACAGCAGCAACAGCAACTGCTTTCGAAAGTCGCATCGAGCACATCCTGTTGTTCGGCATTGCATCAAAATTGGAATTGCTCAGCTCTTGGAATTGGTCCAAGGCGTAGGTAAGGGTTGTGCACACACACACACACACACTCAAACACACACTCAAACACACACACACACACACACACACACTTAAACACTTGTTGCTATACAGCTGAGCTTCAGTCAGAAATTTGTAGGCTCAATCAATTTGATTGATGAACTCACTCAGCATTGATCACTTCGTGTCATGCTCTCTTGTCCTTTGAACGTTCGTTTAAGCTGTATCAAAATTGAAGCGCTAAAGTTTCGATGGTTGATTGAAGTTGTCAGAGATTGACGTTGATTGATCAACTGCACCCGCACTCCATTTTAATGCCCACCAAGCATGCAGCTAGTCCTGGTTAGGATAATGTCTTGATACTAGCGTATAGCAATCAATCAGTCATTCAATTCATCAATCTATCAATGAATTTAGCAAACAAGCTAACAATCATTTTTATCAATCATCAATCAATAAGAGGAAACATGTTCTAGCTGAAAAATTATATGTTAGATCGTGATTGACTAGAGATATTTATATGAAAATATAAATTATGGCACACAGGATTTACGGGACTACAGGACTATTGAGTATATAGATTTGATATTGATGTCTTTATAGGCATCAAATGATTGCTTCTTCTTTACCTTTTTGATCTAACTAATTTTCTTAATGCCCTAATTGCTACGTTTAGTTACCAGAATGCTGTAAATCCCATTATATCACGTGCCAAGCTCAAAATGTTTCATAATCATAAGCGAAATATTGTCGAAATCTTTCAAATCAACAGAATAATATATGGGATCTTATCTATAATGCGATTTGAATACATATTTATGTAACTTTTTAAAAGCGAAAATTCACAACGGCTTTTAATTCTTTTTTTCTTCTTCTTCCCATATATAAACGTACATATATGTATATGTATCAGTCTCATATCGTTATATATCATTTGAATGCCCAAAGGTTTTGATAACCCAACTGATTTCTTAACAATGATATATATTTTTTTAATGCCTATGTATAATTTCAAGGACTTTAGAATATATGGTTTTTCATAAATGCCGTATTTATAAAGAATAAATTTCAGTTAGTTCAGATACAAGATAGTCCTACATAACAAGTTGTTTCCAAAACTATTTACGCTTAAATTTAGAACAGTTTGATCTTAAATCATGATTTGTTTTATAGATAATGTTAGAATGTAGTGTATATATACTATATGAATATATGCTATATCATATATACTTAGGAATTATATATATGTTGTTCTCCAAAATTGTACTTAAGGCATCTAACAACAGTTCAATTTAGATCTTATAGCTCATGATATGCTAGCATCCAAAATATTTTGCTTATATACATGCATATAAAATGCACTGAATGATTTCGAGACATCAGAAATACATAGATAAAAGATAATAATCATATATTGCCTGAGATAGAGCCATAAGAGATAACAAATTTTGAGATTGAAGAGAATTTCGCTGTTGGTGAAACATTGAATGATATACATGATAGCTATGTGATATGAGTATGATATATGATCAGGGTACTTAGTGGTTTATCCAAAAAAAAGATCTCTCTCTAAGCCAAGTTGATTATTTCATTGGATGCTATATGGTTATGTTTATCTCTATGGCCCTAGACTCACTCTCTCTCTCTCTCTCTCTCCCACTCTCTCTGTCGCCCTCTCTCTCTCTCTCTCTGCTCCTCCCTCTTTCTCTTTCACTTGGACAGCCTGCCACTTATTTCTGGTCTACTGAAAGTAGCCTGTCTTCAGTCTGCAGTCTGCAGTCTTCAGTCTTCCGTCTCCCATCTTCAATCTTCAGTCCTCACTCTAGACTCTTCAGTTTCGAGTTTTGCAGTTTGTCCGTCTTGAGTTTTCTAATTGCTCGACTCGTATTTGTCTTGGGCCTGTTGACGTTGACCCACTTGGCTGATGGAACACATTATTAACACATTTCACCTCCAGCAAGCCACCTGACCAGGTGAATAAGTTGTCATTAAAACGAAAGACAAAAACAAAAACAAAAAAAAATTATGTAGTAGAAGAAGAAGAGCTGCGGCTGCTGATGCTTCTTCTTGTGTCTCAGCTTGCAGCCTGTCGCTGTCACTTGTCGCTGTTTAATGTATTTTGATTGTTGTCTTTTTGTCTTTTTTGTTTTTCAATTCGTTTGCCCAATGCACAATTGAAAGGGCGTGGCAGCTGGGCAGCTGGGCAATTGGTCACTGAGTAGCTGTTGTCAGTGAGAGTGGGAGATGGGGGAGGGCGTGGCGTAGTCGGTGGAGAAATCGATGTGAATCGCTGAATAAATGTCAAATCAATCAAACGAATCAGTCAATCAAACAGTCAATCAGTCAATCAAACAGTCAATCAGTCAATCAGTCAAGCGGCGGCATTTCCAGCAATAAATTGATAATTAACAGACAAAGCCTCAGCTGAAAGCGAAAATGCCAATAATCAAATAATGATGCTAGCAACAACAACAACAGCAACACCAATACACACACACACACCGACAGCAGCAACATACACCCAAGAGCAACATGTGAAAAGCAAGCAAGTAAACACTTTCTAGTGTTTCAGCAACTGTTGCCGCTGTGTCTGCTGCTGCTGCTGTTGCTGCTGCTGCTGTTGCTGCTTCTATATTTCTAACTGCTTGTCACATTTCATTTCATTTCATTTGCTTTCCAACAACAATATATTGCAGGCAGCGACAGCGACAACAGCCAAGAGCGCGCACATGACAGCTAAACTAACGTATTAATTGCAATTTGATGCACATTAACAACAAACAACGACAACAACAACAACAACAACAACAACAACAACAGGCAACAACAATAATAAACAACAATAATAAACAACGTGCCAGCTAGCAACAACATGCAGCAACAACAGCAACACTCACAGCAGCAACAGCAGCAGCAGCAGCAGCCAAATAACTTAATGCAACAACAACAGCAACAGCTAAAGCAACAACAACAACAACAACAACAAATGCGCTGCCATAGCTGTCGACAACGTCTGGGGATCAAAAAGATTTGGCTGCCGCTTATCATCTTCCTTTCACTGCAGGTGAGCAACAACAACAACAATAACGAACGAACAACAACAGCAATAACAACAACAATAACGAACAACAACAACATAAGCTTCTTTTCAACTGCTAAACACATAAGCACACATGCACACACACACACACACACACACATCATTTAAATCTATTAAAACCAAATAACAACAACAACAGCAACAACAATTTGCAATTTCGATAATTATCGATCAGCGGCATCTGTGTGTAAAGTGAAAGAGATTCGCAACTTAACAGGCTTCAAACTAGCTGCAAAGATCTAAAGATAGCCAAGGCAGAAGACGAGCTTACGACCTATCTATGATCTAGTAATCCGATTGGGATTTAGATAAAATGCCTAGCTCTACCAACAGACAATCGAGCTAATGGATCGATATAGTAGGCAGTTATTACGGGGATGTAGACAGCATTGTGAGCTTAGAAAACATAGATATGTTGATCAATAATATATACATATATAGATCATACTTGACATTGCCTTCAATTGATCCGCTTTTTACACCTCAGAGAAAACTACTCTATTGTTATATTAAATTATAGATATTAGATAGATAAATATTAGATATTATAAGTATTAATTCTACTATTGCAATTTCTATGGTAGCAGAAATGTCTACGACATTACCTCTAAGAGAGAGAGAGAGAGAGAGAGATAGAGAGAGAGAGAGAGAGAGAGAGAGAGAGAGAGAGAGAGAGAGAGAGAGACTATGATTACAATAGATCTTGCTAGCTAAGAGATAAGAGGCTTAAGATATATATCAGCTGCATTTTAGAACCATTTAGATAACAATTTGAAAAAAGGACTTATCTATTTATTTATAAAAATAATATTTTTTTTTATTATATGTTCTATAAATACAAAAAAGTTATTGGTCCCACAAATACTTCCATATATGTATGTCTATATACATACATATATATACATACATACATATGTATATATATATATATGTATATATATATATATATATATATATATATATATATATATATATATATATATATATATATATATATATATATATATATACATATATATATATATATATATATATATATATATATATATACATAGTCCAACTTATCTTGCTGTGAAAATTAAGCTATAGATGATAAGTTCTCCATGATACCAAAATGAAACGATATGTCTATATAAGATGACAATAATTCGTTTTCTTCGTTTTAGTTCAGTTTTCTTTACACTCCCCATTTATCTTGTCTATTTCACCATTTGCTTCCTCACTTCCCATTTTTCACTTCTTATTAGCTTTATTTCTAGCTCTTTGTCTAGTTCCTCAGTTCTTTGTTTTTTGAACTCGCAATTTCGTACCTTTGCTCTCTCTTTCACATTACTCATTTCCAATTTGCTGTTCGTCGCTCCCTATCATTAGTGTTTCATTATTTATTTGCCCTAATAGTTTCTCATTCCTTGGCTTCCTTTCTGACTTATAATTCCTAATCGTTCCTAAGTGTATGCTGCTTCTCGTCATTGCATTCCCTTCTCGTCTCGCACATTTTTCCACATTCCTCTTTCTTAGTTCCTCATTCATAATTCATAATTCGTAGTTCTCAGTTTCTCGTTTCTTATTCTTTGTTTCGTATTCCTAGTTCGACAATCCACTTGCCTCATTTCCCATTTCCCGTTTCTCATTCTCTCATTCCTCATTCATTATTCCTAGCGCACACAGTTTCCGTTCTCCCACCTTCAGTTGTTCCACTTCCCGTTCCTTCTTTCCCCTTCTTCCATTGCTCGTTTCCCATATTCCAGTCTCCCACATCGCCCTGACCATTGACCATTCCTCATTCCCTGTTCCTCATTCCCCCACTCCGTTTTCTCCGCACCACATCTCCAAATTTAACATTCCCTGTGTTTCATTCCGCTCATTCCGCGCTGCCTATGACACAATTGTGGCATGGACTCCAAGCAGATTTCCCTTTCCTTTGGCACGACTGCTGCCACAACAACAACACCAACAAAGGAAAACTCTTCCTTTTCGTTTCGATTTTTGTTTTTCTTCTTCCCCAATTTTCATTTTCATTTTCCCAGCCTCGTTGCGTTCAACTTTGAACCATCGGCCAGATCTTGTCCAGGTTTTTGTCTGCTGCCAAAAAAAAAAAGAAGACAAAAGATTTTCGCATACTCTGGACAGAGCGAAGCTGCTCCGGCTGCTCCGACTGCGACTTTTTCACATTTACTTTCTCTCGCTCTGCCAGACTGCGATTCGAACCCGGAGCCAGACAGCAAAACTCGACATTTTAGCATTGGTCGAGGTCAAGATTAACAACAACAGCCGGTATTGGCACTGGCTCTGGCACTGGCTCTGGCACTGGCTCTGGCTTTGGTTCCGTCTTCAGCTCCGGCTGCCGCATCATTAGCTGTCGCATTAGCAGCAGCAGCAGCAGCAGCTGCTCACGACTTTGTTGTTGTTGTTGTTGTTGTCGTTGGGCATTTTGCGCATTGCCCGTCGCCAAAATGGAAAACTTGGCACACATTTCTATTAACGCAGGCGCTAGCAGCTCCCCCCCTCCCCTCAACCCCTTTTCACATACATCCCCGCCTGCCTCTGCCTCTGGCTCTGCGCATCGTTCTAGCGCATTGCGGAACCGGCTCACGCGCATCTCACAATCTGTAAAAGCGAAATGTTAGTCACGCCCCGCTCCGACTCGCCCCTTGGTACACCCAGCACTGGTCTTCCACTTTGTTATTCATAGCCATCGCCCATGGAGTGCTCCAAATCACGTTCAAGCCGCGGACTTGGCATGCAAAAATCTTCTTTTTTTTTGGGTTTTTTTTTTTTATATTTTTAGAATTTGTTTTGGGAACTCGTTTGCCAATTTATCTCAGTGTACGAGTGTGTGTGTGTGTGTGTGTCGTCTGCCGCATGGGCATCATCACTTTCTACCTTAAACAGGATTGGCACAGGATGCCACGTCGCGCTGATTATGTGACATCCCCATTGGAAGCTGTTCGCTGCTGCGGCTGCGGCGACTGCGACTGCGGCGACTGCGACTGCGGCGGCGACTGCAGCCGGGTGAAAGTTGTTTTGGGCCCGCGGCACAGTTTGGACCAAAGAAAATGCTTGGGTCTGGGCTGGCAGCTGGCCACATAGACTGTCTCGTCTGCCACCTGTCTATCTATCTCTATCCCTCTCTTGCTCTCTCTTTCTCCATCTCTGAATGCCTCTGCATTAATTCACTTCACTATCTGATAGAGCGACAAAATAATGTACGAAATTTTATCTTCCATTTGGAAAATTCTAGAAAAAAACTAGGGGAAATTTTGAAAACTTTATTTTATTTATTTATTTATTTTTTTGTTTTTATACCCTGAACCCATTGTTTTTTTTTTTTTTTTTTCGAAGAGTCTCACATTTTAAATTTATTTACAAAGCTAGCTTAAATTTAGAAAATTTTAAATAAATTTAGAGTTAAGGAAAAGGTTTTTTTTATTATATTTGATTAATTGCATACAAAATTGAGTAAAAACTTTAGAGTATTTTAGATTTAAATTTGAGAAATTTATATTATATTTTGAAAGTGATTTTCATGAAATTTTTAGTTTTTGAGGAGCTTTAATTTTAATACTCTCAAAAAAAGAACACTTAAAAAAAATCTCTAAATAAAAGTCTAAGAATTAAACAAAAATTTTCTGAATGAATATAAAAAATCTAAAATTCAGAAAATTCTAAAAAATTAATTTTTTTAATTCTAAAAATTTATAATACTGTTGTTTTAAATGTTTATAAAAGAAAAATAAAATTTAGAAAATTTTAAATGGGTTCAGGGTATAAAACAAAAATAAATTGACACAATTTAAAAAAATACATAAATTTAGAAAGTTCTAACAAAATTGTAAAGCCACTTTCGATTTGATATAATTTTTTTTTAACTCTGCAAGTGTACGAATTTAATTGGCAAATCTTAAAATATTCATTATATGTCTTTATAAAGTACATATCGCTCTTAAAATGGCTTGAGAAGTTTTCGAATTTAGAGGCACATCTATAAAAAATAGAGACACAACTATAAAAATCTAAGTAAAGCCAGTGGAATCTAAATAGAAAACCAATTCGTCTGAAATTACCCATTCAAAATTTGCCTAAAAATCTTAAAGCTAGTTTAAACAAACGCCGATGTTTCCTATCATTCATCTCATCCAAGATTTGCCTTAATCCCCAAGTTCAGTTGCTTAAGCTCGAATCGACATGGCTTTCAATAGATTTGCCGGCCTCAGCTCTCAGTCTGGGGCCATCATTAGTGTGAATTGCGGTGCAATAATCTGAATAATATCGCTGCAATAATGCCCTATATACTGAATGGACTCCCCAGCAGAGTCTCCGACTGATCCGCGCTGAGTAATTAACGGCACTCGAGCCGAATCGGCGAGACCCAGATGGCTTACGTGCTGTGCTTTGTGCTAAGGTATTTGAAAATTGCGAGCTCGGCTCATCCGGTTCCCGTTTTCTAGCCTTGACATCGTTTTTGGCCAAGACGGATTTGCCGGGCCAATTGGGTCGCTGGAGATGGCTAAATAAGAAGAAAGAAGAGGAACAACAACAACAGCAACAACAGCAACAAAAAAAAGTGAAATTTGTTACACTTGGCGAAGTTTTCTTTTGTTGCTCGCTGTTGTTGTTGCTGTTGTTGTTGTTGTTGTTGGCTTTCCTTATGCAATTGAATCGCTAGTCGCATCCGCCATTCGCCAAACAACAGTTGCCAATTGGCAATTGGCATGCGACATGTGACTCTGCTCCCATTGTACTTGCTTGAAATTCTTGTCGAGACTCTCAGTGGCTATGTCTATGTGTATCTATGTGTGTGTGTGTGTGTGTGTGTGTGTGTTTGTGTGGCAGCTCATTAAAGCAAGCAAGCAACATTGTTGCTTCTTTTTCCAACTACCACTACGACTGCTCCTCTTCTTCTTCTTCTTGTGCTCTTGTGACCCATTTTCGTTTGTTTGTTTTTGCACAGCTCGCCTTGATACACGCGGATGAGGTCGAGGTGGTGAAGGCGATCGCTGGCGGCGGCGGCAACGATGAGGGCCTTGGCCTGAACGAGCAAGACAATGAGGTGGATCAAATGGCACTCGAATCGGAACAGGAATTGCAGCAGCAACAGCAGCAGCAGCAACAGCAACAACAGCAACAGCAACAACAGCAGCAGCAGCAACAGCAACAACTCCAGCAGCAGCAGCAGCAACAACTCCAGCAACAGCAATCCGTTTCCATGCCCAAGGTGCAGGTGCATTACCCCCACAATGGCCTGCCACAGGCGCCACCCGGACTCAGCCTGAGCCTCGGCCTGGGCCCGGCCCGCAGTAAGTTGTTGCCCGCACTCCCATTTGGCTGTAGCGTAAATCCACTTTCGTTCCGTAGGCAACAATCATCAGAACATCCCGATGAGCTTTGGCCAGCCCTTCGGACCGCCACCGCCGCCCGGCGCCCAGTTCTATAAGGGACCACCGCCGCCGGCGCCGCAGCGACCGCTGGCCCTGCCCCCCTCGCAGCAGCAGCAGGTGCAACAGGTGCAGGTGCAGCAGGTGCCATCGCTGGCCGATCTGAGCGTGGGCGCCTCCAGCAACAACGAGATCTGGTCATCGCCCGTCCAGGACATGCCCAAGATCGTCTCGCTGGACGTGAAGTGCGAGAAGAACGGCATGAAGGTGTTTGTCCAATTCGACAAGCCCTTCAATGGCATCGTCTTCTCCAAGGGCCACTACAGCAACATCAACTGCGTCCATCTGCCCTCCGGTCTGGGCCGCAGCTCGGCCAGCTTCGACATTGGACTGCACGAGTGCGGCACCGCCGGCAACACGGACAACTACAATCAGGGCTACGGTCACGATGCCGCCGGCAGCGCCGGTGCCGGCACCTACTTCGAGAACATCATTGTCATCCAGTACGATCCGCAGGTGCAGGAGGTGTGGGATCAGGCGCGCAAGCTGCGCTGCACCTGGCACGATCAGTACGAGAAGAGCGTCACCTTCCGACCCTTCCCGGTGGACATGCTGGATGTGGTGCGTGCCGATTTCGCTGGCGACAATGTCGGCTGCTGGATGCAAATCCAGGTGGGCAAGGGCCCCTGGGCGTCCGAAGTGTCCGGTCTGGTGAAAATCGGACAAACGATGACCATGGTGTTGGCCATCAAGGACGACGACTCCAAGTTCGATATGCTGGTGCGCAACTGTGTGGCCCACGATGGCAAGCGGGCGCCCATCCAGCTGGTGGATCAGCGCGGCTGTGTCACCCGTCCCAAGCTGATGTCGCGCTTCACCAAGATCAAGAACTTCGGCGCCTCCGCCTCGGTGCTGTCGTACGCCCACTTCCAGGCCTTCAAGTTTCCCGATTCGATGGAGGTGCACTTCCAGTGCACCATACAGATCTGTCGCTACCATTGCCCGGACCAGTGCAGTGCCGAGACCAATCTCCAGGACGTTCACCATCTGCAGGTGGGGCCCGAGTCCCAGTACGGCCCGCCGCCCCAGCTCCATGGCGATGCGTATCATGTGGCCAGCGCGATCGGCAAGCGGCGGGATGAGCGACGCGTCCAGCGGCGTGCTCGCGCCGTGGCCGACTCCACGGAGCAAGTGGGTCTCAATCGCATCATCAAGGTGGTGTCCTCCGGCGACCTGACCTTTGCCATTGACGAACAGGCGGCTGCCGGTGCCGGCAGCAACAGCAGCACCGCCCTGCCCCAGACGATGGTATTTCCGCTGCGCGAGGAGGGGCTCATATGCATGACTACGCCGGGCTTTGCCATAACGCTGATCGTGCTGCTGGGCATACTGGTGACATCGTGCCTAATCTCCGCCGTGCTGTACGTCCGACTGCGACCCTTCTCCAGCTTCGCGGCCAAGGAGTGCGCCGTCGCCTTCACGAATCCCCAGCTCGCCGCCGGCCCACTGCCCGTCATCCATCTGCCAACGCCGCCCGAGGCGCTGGCGGGCACGCTCTCCAAGAAGCGATCGCTATCATGAGCGCAACGCGTCCCATTCACAGACACGCCCACGTAATACCCCAAAAGCATTTCAGATTGCACTAGTTTAGGCCATGGAATTAGCTAATTGTCTAATAATTACATAATGCCTCTGCCCAGTTGTCTCTCTCTCTCTCTATCTCTCTCTCTCTCTATCTGTCTCACTCTCTATCTGTTTCTACAACTTGCTTAGGCTTTCTACCTCCCTCCCTCCCTTTCTCTCTCTCTCTCACTCTCTGTTGGTGGTCGGTCAATTGAAAAAGAAAAAAAAAACAAAAAATCAGATTTAACACAATTTAAAATATATGCTCTAGTTTAAGCCTAGGTTCTATTTTAAATCGGTGCTAAGCCAATGCTCACAGTTCAAATATTTATGCCCAATCTGGCAACGCTCTCTCTCTCCCTTCCTCACTCTCTCTGTCTCTCTCTCTCTCTCTCTCTCTCTCTCTCTCTCTCTCTCTCTCTCTCTCTCTCTCTCTCTCTCTCTCTCTCTCTCTCTTGCTGTACTGTCTGAGCTTGTTTCGTTTACAGTTAACAGTAGCTGTTAAGCGCGCTGTTAACTTTAACATTAGCATACTCTCTCTAGGACTATTCTTAACATTTATGCTTACAATATGCTTATACCTATATATACACACACACACACACACGTAGGCACGTACACACGTGCATGTGTGTGTGTGTGTGTATTTCAATTAGTCACTAAATATTTTAAGTGCTTTAAACTTAGTCTAAGCTCCGAACTTGATTCGATTTTTTGACTCCATAGATCCATCGATCCGTCGATCCTTCGAACCTTGATTGCATCTTGTTAATTTAAAATATATTTATATTTATATACTTATTTATTGAATTATTTATTGAATTTATTTATTGATTTATCTATGGATTTATCGTACCATCTAGTTGTCACCCACATCCAACATTCAATTTGTTTACGATGAGTATTTTTTTTTTTTTTTTTTTTTTTTTGTTTACTTTTACTTTAATTGTAGAGAAGGAAACTAAGCTAACAGAAATGTTCAGTAAATCATCAATAACAAAACAAAACAAAAAAAATGATAATAAAAACAAATATATATATTACAAATCTAATCGAATTCCTTAGATGAATAACACAAATGCCCGAGTGTACGAGCACTTACCTAACCTTCATATCAATTCATATCTATTTACTTACTTACGACATGTACGAATTACAAATACAGCTTTGCATCTATATACGAGCAAGACCAATAAACGACAATTATAAAAAAAAAAAAAAATACGACTTGGAAAATTTCTTTAAATTTGTATTTTTATATGTTCCAGTTTGAGAAAGTAGAGTCCAGAGATTTTTGGTTATACTTTGAGCTAAAATTTGTGCTAATATATTCAAATATAAAACACAGAAGAAAACAAAACTTGCTCTATTAAATTTAATTCTCCAGCTTAATTAGCGATTTTGGTATACCTACGCCCTCTCCCTCTCTCTCTCTCTCTCGCTTGCAGCAACAGTCTTTCACCAGATCTTATCTCGCTCACAAATGAAAGTTTCACAAGCATTTCCAAATATTTCAAATGCATCGAAACTTTGAAGGGCCAATAAAAATGTTGAAACACACAGATCGCATTCCCCCTAGTATTTCTGGTAAGTGCCAAAGCGAGTCAGTCGAAACCTGAATAAACTTCACATTAAATAGAGAGCGTGGAGAGTGGACCGATTCACCCAGATGTAAACTTATTGATTTTATTAAACAATTTAGTAAAATGCGTTAAGTGTAAGTATGCATATCTGTTTCAGCTCTATATCTGCTGGAAGATAGATAAATTGATGGGTATTTGATAGTCCGCTAATGCCAGATGGAAACAAGTGAAAGTGCTCAAGTCGCTATGGCCCTGAAGCGCCCTGAAGCGCTCGAAGAACTGATATTCCCATAATTCAAAACATCTTTTATGAATACACAAGAAACTAGACAGGGAAATGCGTCTGGATTTAGAGCTAGTATCCAAAATATATAAACAAAATCACAATTATAGAAGCTAGACAGATTTTCCGATATGAGGATTCTTATCAACGATCTGCAATATTTATTATTCACCTCCAGCTGCAAAAAAGGAATGAAAAACACGCCAGGACTTATCATATTTATAGTATATTTAATCTTAACTACAATTTATTATATTTTTGCCTTTAGTTCATTACAATTTTCCGAGTTTTCTCTGTTCATCTCTTTAGCTTTACGAGCATTAATAAAAAAAATTTCGTTTTATAATGAAGATTGTATAAATTATTTGGCCTTGACAACCGATTTACTTTGTTGTTGTTTTTTTTTATTATATATATTTTTTTATTTTTTATTTATTGATTTTTTTATAGTTTTTTTTTTTATTCCATTTATCTAATAATAATTTTCTAGCCGTTTAAATAGGTAATAAATACATAGGGCCAAATTCACATAGATCAGCTATACGGATTTTCGGAATCAAATGAACGATGAGTATGCCAAAAAGTAGACCAAATCCAAATAGAGATATATGTACAACTGCTCTATGTGAATTTAGATGTAGATGAAAATGAAAGTTTTCGATAATTTTCAACTGAAATTCGAAATACATTGCTTGAATTTTGTTTCTACAAATTTTAAGCGATTCTCTCAATGGTTTCGCATAGAGTTAGATATAGATAAGATTCTTATACAGATTAAGATAAGTTAAATAAATAAATAAATAAGTGTCCCCTAACATTAAGCATGTGCGTTGATGATCTATTTAGAAGTACGATTCCATCGGGCAAAAAACTCTACTTTGTATTTGTATTTTCTTTTTTTTTCCGTTATTGCTATTGCAAATTTTACGACTAAATGCACCCAATAAAAAAAATACACATAAATAAATAAATAAATTTATGCAGCACCAAAAAAAAAAAAAATTGTTTTGTGTGAGGAGCGGAACATCGAATGCAACACTCTGGAGTTGTATCAACTGATTGGGATTTTAGTAGTGCCTAGCTGAGATGAGGGCGACGAGTGTTCCATTCCATACTGTTTCATTAGCTTGTTTCAGTCAATTCGTATTCAGTTACAGTTCATTTCAGCTAACTAACACATGTGGAAGTGAACTTGGCCGCGTTTCATTCCATTTCGTTCCGCTCAAACTTCATACGAACTAGTTCTTTGTCGTCTCTCTCGCTTTCAATTGTGGCAACCTAATGGAGGACTAAATGAAGCCTGTTCCATTCCATACGGTTTCAGCACTTTGTGACCAGCTATAAAATTGAATACAGACATGTTCTATTCCATATTCCATTTGCTTTCACAACACTCCATGTGTTCTACTCAAGGCAAGGCAACGTATCAATCAAAGCGTAAATCGATGCATGTTCCATTTCACATCGTTTCTTCGTTCTTAGAACTAAATGTGTGTGCGAATTTCTTTTGTTTTTGTGGACCTGTTACAAGCCTTCGACTGATATCGATTGCTTGTTCCATTCCATTTTGTTTTTGTCTTTTTACTAGATTTCTGGCTACTCTCTCACTCTATCTCTCTCTATCTCTTACTCTTTCTTTGCTTCTAAGTGTGCTGAATTGGAGTTCGAATCAGGCGCAGGTGCAAAACCTGCCAGTCAATTGGGCATTTCTCTTTGTGTTTACACAAAAAAAAAATACAAAAAAAAAAAATAAATTATTTAATTAATTACGTTTTGGGATACGATCTAGGGTATAGCAAGGAAGGGGGCAAGGATGTGTGGGGGGGCTGTGTCTTGGTCTCTGATCGCAATCGGCTCACTGCACCGTTTCATGGCCAGCAACGGGTGTGGGCAACGGTTGCTGCTGCTGCTGCTGCTGTTGTTGTTGCTGCTGCTGCTGTTGCTGCTGTTGCTGTTGCAGGTGTCGCAAGCGGAAGAGTCGCAACGTCATCCAGGAGGCCAGGGTGCCCGGCACCGGCATGGGCGTGTGCTTTTCGAGCGCCTCCTTCTGCAGCTGATAGCGATAGAGCAGCGAGCCGGCAATCAGCGCCGAGACAATGGTCGCCGAGATGACCACAATGAAGAGTATGCTGAAGCCCGGCACCGGCATGCAGATGCCATAGACGACCTCCTCGCTGATCTTGCCCTGAAAGACGGTGACCGCCTCCTGCTTGGAGTCCGGCGAAAAGGCCAGATCCGCCTCGGAGATGACGTCGTACAGCCCGCTGACTCCGACATCGGCGCTGCGCACCTTGCGATCGGAGATGACCAGCGATCGACGACGTCGGCGACGCCGCTGACTGTCCGACGGCGACGCTGTCGTTGTGGACTCCGCGGAGCTGTTGGCCATCGGCTCGTCCAGATCGATGTGATCCTCGCGCGGCTGCTTCAGCGCTTCGGCTTGCGGCCGGTAAACGGGGCGCGGCACATCGTCCAGCTCCGATTTGGGCTCCAGGGAGCGTGGCCCGGCCATGGGCACGCCCATGCGTTTCTGCGCCTCCAGCTGGCGTGGTCCGTGCGGGAATTTGCCGCTCTTCTTCAAGCCCAAATACCGTTCACCGTCGCCATCCAGATCGTCGTCGCCAAACAAATCGGAGAGATCGACCTCCTCGTCGGGATCCTCGTGCACGGGCCGTGGCTGCAGGCTGCCGCTCTTCTCCTCGTAGAGATCTGGGCCAGGTCCGCCCATGTTCTGCTTGTGATCGTGTATGATGTCATCGTAGAAGATGTCATGGTCCATGCCCATCGATGAGCCCATGCCCATGCCCAGGCCATGGTGTATCTGGCTCTGCGAGCCATGGCCCATGCCAGCCGGCGGCATGGCCAGATCCCTGTGCAGATCGTTGTTGCTGCTGCTGCCCATCGCATCCCCAATGTGCACATCCTTGCGCTCGTGGGCATTGCTAATGGCCGGGCCCAGTCCATCGCCGGCGGCCGTGTTCTGACAGTGATCCAGGCACCCATGCCGGCAGATCTCCACCTTGCACTTGATGTGCACGCTGAGCGCATCCGGGAACTTGAAGGCATGGAAGAAGGCATACGTAATCACCGTTGCCCGCTCGTCGGGTGCGCGCGCCTTCAGGAAGCGCGAAATCATCTTGGGACGCAGCACACAGCCAAACTCGTCCGACAAATTGATCACGTGTCCCGATCCGTCCGAGGCGACGCAAGACTTGACGCGCATATCGAATTCACCTGCCGAATGAGAGAGAGAGAGAGAGGGAGAGATTGATTGACTGCTCGATTGATTGATTGACTGATTGAATGGCGCACTTACCGCGATAGTCATTGATGGCCACGACCAGGGTGAGCGTCGATCCTAGGGGGACTATCCCGCTCACCGGCGGCGCCCAGGGTCCCTTGCCATGCTGTATCTCCATCCAGCAATCGACATTATCGCCTGCGCGGAGGAGAGCAGAGGATATTATATACTTGTTATTACTTTAGTTTTTTCTTTTGGGGTCAGCTAATTGAAAAAGGCAAGCACAGGCGGCCATGCACGGCGCACAGATACCCTGTAATGTTAGGATTGATTTGTAGGTCCAAAGTCTGGGCAGTGTCTGAGCTGCATCAGATAGTTAGAGCTCTTATATAGCTCGCGTGGCTCCTAAACTACGCGGAAAGTGCTTAGTGTGTAAGCTTTGTGTAATCGATATTTATCGATTAGCTAACGTTTTAGTAAACTTTACTTTTATACATATATTTTTATTCTCAGGCTTGAAACATTCAGATTCTATAAGTATTTAATATATATTTTAAATGTATACCGAGCGATCTAGTCTGAGCTCGATATTTATCGATTGTCTAACACTTAAATAATTATCGGTATATTTTTTTATACAACTATATACGTACAGCGCTTATAAGTTTTCGGTATACATTTAAAATTGAAATAAAACAATCCGTTTTGAAATCGATATTTATCGATTATCTAACATTTGAATTCGTATCATTATAATCTCATTTTTATGCCATGTATTATATATAGCTTATATGCATTTTTAACATATATATTCAAAATTCAAATAAAGCTATCTGGCAAGAAATCGATATTTATCGATCTTCCAAATATCGTGTGATTAATTTACTTGTTCATAAAAATATGAAAATGTGTAAAAGGTTTTCAACTAAATATCTAACTAACTAAATATGCATCGATATATATCGATATTTAAGAAATTTAATGAAAATAATGAAACAAATATATATCCATATATATATACATATATCGAATGAAAAGCTGTTACTAACTGAAATGTAGAGCAATTAAGAGACTTGCGCTTGCATACAGACCAAGTCTGCCTGGTCTGCCTCAGCCTTTCGCCCTCCTTGACCACATTTCACTGGGAAGCAATAAAGAAGAGAAAAGCAACGGCCAAGGGCCCAGGTTACTTACCGCGAAAGTCAAGCTGTATTACATCCAAATCGGCAATTACCATTGGGGGCTTGGAGGCGGTCTTCTCATAGTCGTTGAACCACTCGCAGCGCAAGCGCTTCGCCTCGTCCCAGACCTCCAGCAGATCCTTGTCATACTGCACGACTACCTGCGGTCACAATATGCCATTTAGCGGTTAGCGATTTAGTGGGTTAAGTAAATGGGGCCCCAACTGCCAGAGCCCCCGAGCAGGTGAATGCCCAGCACGTTGGGGACGTGGGAAAGCGCTCGACGTTTAGCGATCGCTAATCGGTGATCGGTTATGCGGTGCAGCTCAGTGTGATCAATGCTCCCATGGGCTTTGCTTTTCGCATACGGATCGTACGCTATCTGTATGATGATCATTCACATTCGGGCTCCATGGGAATATTCATTAGGGCGCTCTGTTTGCTGATCGCCGTTCACAATTAACAATCCCTTTGCTTTGCCCTGCGTTCATTTGTTCATATTCATGCTGGCTTTTCATGTCAGTATGTCACACTCTCTCAACTAATAATAAAGCTGATCATTAAGCTAATTGTAATTGCAATGATCCTGGTTTACACAAGACGGGCTACAATCAATGCATGATCAGTCATTTATGTGATTCATCTATTGTATGAGTAGTATTATGATCACTCTGTTCAACCCTCAGTACTCCTATGTATATAGGGCTAATGCTCATTGAAGCTGGATAGCAGAAACTTTGACAAGAGTGAAATTGTATCAAGATCTGTATTAATATCATTATTGATCAGTTTGCTAGTGCCCTTTGATCACTCTGCTCAGATCATTTATCGATCCACCGTTTCACCTTCACCTTTCAGTTCACTTTCCCACATCCCCTCGTATTCTCCACTTACCGTATTCTCATAGAACTGGCCATTGAGATCCGGCTTGGTGCCGCAGCGTGAGTACGAGATGCGGAACGAGAAGAACGTCTTGCCCGTCGACGGCGGCACATAGACACAACGTGGATCACTGTGCTGTCCTGCTCAATACCAAATACAGGATTGTAAATAAAATCGTTATCTTTTTGGGTTTAGGTCTGGGCTTACGCACCTTTGGAGCTGACAATGCCTTCGAAGGGATTGGAGAACGTCAAATGGACATCCATGTGATCCTTACCGCACATGACCTCCAGTGAAACTATGTTTGGCATACCATCTGGCCGATCCATGGGCCACAGTTCATTACCAGCTATGACTAAACTAAACTGTAAATGGAGAGGTAAAGATTAGAGATTAAAGATTAGCTATCGATATTGTTATGTGAATGAAAAGCTTTTATGGGAAAGCTCTTGATGATTTAACAGACATTTAAGAGAGAGAGAGATTTAACTAATAAGTTCTGATGGAGTGTGGACTAAAACAGAGCTTAAGGTAGATGTTTGAGTGTCTATTGCCATACTAATCAAATATGCTTTCCGTACTTGGTTTCTACATTCCACAAGTCTATTTCTTACATACTCTAACTGTCAGTTCTACTTACACCAAGTGTGCTTCGACTGTCTGACAAAGAAGTTTTGGCGACTCTTCAACCTAAACATATCATCATATCATGAAATATACTCAACGACAAATTTTCGACCTCTACATAAAAGGGTTCCAGGACCCTTCTAATGGTGTTTCACATACTAAAATTAACGAAATAATTCCAAAACTCGCTTCTATAATGAGACGTCTTCTTGTACAGAAGGTCATTGAGCGCCTTGCAAAGAATTTTCTGGGTGCGTTTTAAGAGAGATAGATAAAACGCTATTGAGAGAGAGAGAGCGCTAGAGCAAGACAGATAGAAAGAGAGCTAAAGAAAGAGACAGAGAGAGGGAGTGGAAGAGATAGATAGATAGATAGATAGATAGATAGATAGATAGATAGATAGAGCTATAGAGAGAGCAAGACAAAGAAAGGGAGTTAAAGAGAAGGAGTGAAAGAGAAAAATCGAGAGTGTGTGAGAGAGAGAGAAGATTGTCTTGCTATATTGTAGCCTTAACATCCAGAATAAAGCATCAGCTTTCTAGAATCTCAAGGAGTCTTTAGCCACCTCATAGAGTAACTCTTCGAGCCATCTTAAGCTGCATCAAAAGAGTTTCTAATCTGAAGCGCAGACAAAGTCTGAGCTGAGGGCGCTGCTGATGGTTAGCGAGATATTTGAGTTATTTCTTAACTGGTTTCGCTTTGCTACACATTTGGCCAAGTGTGAGAATCGCTATCAAAGCCTTAAAATAGCTTGGCTACAGTTGGCGGCGTGTTAATTGACTTTTGTGGATGTAATTTATTATGATTATTATATTCGACTTCTTCTTCGTCTTTAGCTTCTGTTCGTTTCTCTCTCTCTCTCTCTCTCTGTCTCGCTTTCTCTCTCTCTCTCTCTCTCATTGTTGAGCAGTTTTCTAGGTTCGTGCATTTGTAGATCTTAACTGATGAGACTGACAACCAGATATGTAGACCGTTATAATTTCTAATTAACGCGATTCCCACTGGCAAAACTTGACACCTGTTGCTGCTGCCACCTGCTAGCAACAGGTAACAGCCAGTAACCTGCAACCTGCCGCTTGCAACTTGCAACTTGCAACTGGAACTGGAATGACTTTGGCTTTGGCTTTGGCTTTGCTTTTGGCATGGCATTTGCTGTGCACTTGACTTTGGCTCTGGTTAAATCTGTGCATGGAGTTGCCAGCGTTGCCAGAGTGTTTCGTTTTTCGAGGGCGTTAACCCCGCACCCCACTCAGTCGACGGCCTTGCAGATCGCCAATCGATTTATTGTTATTCATATTCGATCCATATGGCATACATAGATTTATTTTTAATTACATCCCGCCAAACATGTTGCCAATAAAAACGAAATGCAGCGAGCCAAGTTTCCGCTGCGCATTGAGAAAGCAAATTCCAGCAGCCGGAGCAGCCGGAGCAGCTGCCTCTGCCTATATTTGCATACTTGCCCCAAGAGCCTGCCACATGGCGAGCGCCGAGCTCCTAGACGACGAGATCTTTGCCTGAGTTGGCTTTAATTGAACGGCAAATGGAATTTCTAGCTGCACTTGCAGTAAAAGTTGATCCCCACACACACAGCAGCAACATTCAAAAATGCCACGCCTACTTTTGCAGGCAGCCCAGCCTGACTGACAGCTGTGCTGGGGCAGAGACGGTGCCAAATTGTCTGCACTTACACTGGCCCGCCGCACCGATGCCAGACGAGAGCATCCTCTGAGTCGCAGTCAGGGAGTATTCAGCATCCAAGTTTATTATTGACTTGAATCAAAGATTCCGAAATACTCCCAGAAAATGTTTATTTGAGAGGATCTAGAAGAGCTACAGAGCTCTATGTAAATATATGTATTTAAGTAAAGCTGTGTAGTACAACGTAATACATTTTTATACCCTGAACCCATTGAAAATGGGAAATCAGGGTATAATGGTTTTGTTAAAATGTATGTAACAGGCAGAAGGAGGCGTGGCAGACCCCACAAAGTATATATATTCTTGATCAGGGCGACGAGCTGAGTCGATTTAGCCCTGTCCGTCTGTCTGTCCGTCCGTCCGTCCGTCCGTCCGTCCGTCCGTCCGTCTGTCCGTATGTTTGAACGCGTCGATTTCAGAAGATACAAGAGCTAGAGACTTCAACTTTTTTTTAAAATGTCCGTATATATCACGCGGATATCAAGTTTATCACTAAAAAACGATAACTCATTCCGATACTTTTTTATCGATAAAAAACCTTATCGAAGATCACTAAAAAAATTTTATCTCCTACATCCTCCAAGCTAGAGTCTCCAAATTTAAAATGTATATTAAGACGCATGTCATACAATTTCGGTTTTTGTCAAAATTTACCCCCCACCCCTAAATCCACCCCCTCACCCTCATCTTTGTAAAAGTCGTATATCAAATACTAGAGACTTGTGCTTCGGTATACACATACATTTAAACATCATGATTACGTTCTGTAAGTTTCATTACGATCGTACGTCTAGAAATTATATTATTCAACAAATAAGTTCTCCTAATATTGCCAACACTGCAGCGCAACCCAAGCGCAATAGGTTATAAATTTATAACTCCTACATTTTTAGAGCTATAGTCTCCAAATTTTAAAAGTATATTCCAATGCATTTTATACAATTTCGGTTTTTGTTATATTTTGGATACCGGCTCCAAATTCACCAGAATCCCCAGTGAATGTCAGATTCTAGTATAGCTAATTGTGAATGATTTGACATGTTTTTTTTAAATGCCAAATATTCAATAGAATATGTAGATCATATGCTGAAAGTTTCATTAAATTCGGTTTAGTCAATCGACGTTAAAAAATAACAAAATGTTTGGCCAATTAACAAACGCACGTGCTGTAGCAACAGCAGTTTTCCAATACGTGTGCACACATACATTTAAACATCTTCTAGCACATTCTTAGAATCACATCAGCAGTTAGTTTCGTTTAGTTCTGCTAGATGGCGTTGCATCAGTGAATCTATTTCAGTTTTGACATTGCGAATAACAACAGAGGAGTGGCGTCATGGTAGAGGGCGCGGTGCTCGATCGCGAGGTCCACGGTTCAAATCCTGCTGGGCGTATTGTAGTTTTCTTTAAATTGCTTCAAAACTTTTATATATTTGTGATTAAATTTCTCTTCTATTTTTTCAAAAATCGAAATTGAAATTTTAAAATTTTTATTAGTTTGGTTGTTCTTGCACATTCTTAAAGTCACATCAGCAGTTAGTTTGACTTAGATTTGGTAAATGGCGCTGTAGCAGTGAATCTATTTCAGTTTTGACATTGAAAATTAAAACAGAAGGGTGGCGTCAAGGTAGAAAGCGCGGCGCTTGATCACAAGGTCTCGGGCTCAAACCCGGAGCGTGTCGGGATTATCTTTTTTAATTGTTTCAAAATTTTTATTTATTTAATTAAATGAGTTTTCTATTTAATTTATATTTTGAAATACATCGAAATTGAAATTTGAACCATACTAAATGTGCTTTTCTATTAGTTTGGTTCAGGGTAGTATCTAGTCGAGCACTCTCGACTAGAGTTTTCTTACTTGTTATAAATAACATCTTAACTTGTCCCAAAGTCAACATGTTTGAAGTAGTTGAAAGAGAGAGAGAGGGAGACAGAGACAGAGACAGAGACAGAGACAGAGACAGAGACAGAGAGAGAGAGAGAGAGAGAGAGACAGAGACAGAGTGAGACAGGGAGAGACAGGGAGAGAGACAGAGAGGCAGAGACACAGAGACAGACAAGGAGAAAGACAGACAGAGAGTGAGAGACAGGAAGAGAGAGATAGAGAGAGGGAGACAGAGAGAGCAATATTCAGAAGGAGAGAGAAATATAAGAGAGAATATAAGAGAAGAAAAGCAAAAACTAAAAGTCGAAAAGCGAGAGCGAGAACAAAACAGATAGAGAAATCTAGAGAATGAAAATGGAATAAAGGCTAAGCATATGTACATTTCATCTTTTACTTCCTTCTCTCTGTCACTTGCTCTATTTTTGCATATTAATCTATGCTATATACATACTATGTATCATCATTATTATCTATGTCCATATCATACCTAAAGTATGTATTTCTTAAACATACTTGAGAAGACACATCGACGTATATATATATAGATTCAATATTATTTATTATCATTACATTATTTCTATATTTATATTTACATAGATTCCACAAATATGTCAAATATTATATGGAATAAACCGATAATCTATTCAAGCTAATATGCCCCGCCTAATCAAATGTGTACAGGGTGCATCAACAAGCCCATTTTGCATAAGTCTACGACTATGTGAAGAACTGAAATGTTGATTAAGTTTATTTTTCATTATAATTATATGGAATTAAAATGCGCAACAAACGCTAAAGCAAATTCTCAGTTTCCGAAGCAAACAAATTCGCATGATAAACACGAATTAAAAATATAAATATGCGATTGGGGCGTAGACGACTGCGTCTATAAAGCATTATAGAGAGAAAAATAAATATAATATATACGAAATATATACCAAATGTATAGATCTAGCAGATCAGATCAGATAATTTGTGTTTTTACAACAAACTTTCTATATAAAATATCAGCTGTATCAGTAATGTATGCCAATATGCTCAGCTGAACTGTGTGAGCGAGTATACACAACAATATTTATGAATATGTTAATTATATTCAATTAATGGCACGATTGGATTGAGTAAAACAACAAAAGTCGCCAATTGAATGCCCTAACATGGGCATCATTTATAATTATTATTATATATATATTCTATATATATTATATTTTTACATATATATATGATTTATATTTCGAATTTCCTTCAATTATATATAGAAAGACATTATCAACATTGCCTAAATGAGCTCCATTTAGTATAGTTAAATAAAATATATTAAGTAGCTGCACAGCTATAGATTAGACACATAATACCTATGTCTATCAGATAACTGATTCTGGAAGCAAACCTACTGATCTTACGAATCATAGCTATATAGCCGTATAGCTAAGTTGTCGTAGCTCTGCTATGAAATTCTCCAGCAGAATTTGTTTTGATCTCAGTGATAAACAAACTGGATGAGCGCAGGGGCACATAGAGCGATAGATAGATAGAGAGAGAGAGAGCGATAGATAGAGAGAGAGAGAGAGAGAGGTAATTTTGTGATAAGCACAAACATCTCTACCCCTCTCTCTCTCGCTCTTTCACTCCCTCGCTCTACTAGTGTTAAGGCGCTTCAAGGTTAGAAAATGCCGGCTGGATAGCGCTTAATAGAATATCAGCATGACGTGACTATTTCGTAACGCCTAGCATAACGTACGTAGTTATGTATGTACGCATACTGTATACGAGAGGCACGCAGACAGCCAGACAGCCAGACAGTTGGACTCTTGGCGCCTATAAAAGCGAGGCACCTGGAGACTTTGGGGCTCAGTCGAAGCGCGTCAAGCTGAGCGGCATCACGTAATAGGTAAATCAATATTAGCGATATCAATATGGATCGTTGGGCGAATCGTGTGGCCGTCGTAACTGGCGCCAGTTCGGGCATTGGAGCCGCCAGCGCCAAAGATCTGGTGGCCAAGGGCATGATCGTGGTGGCGCTGGCTCGCCGCGAGAATCGCCTGCAGGAGCTGAAGGCCGAGCTGCCGGCGGATCAGGCCAAGCGCTTCTACTATCGCGTCTGTGACGTGGCCGTGGAGCAGCAGGTGATCGAGACGTTCGCCTGGATCGATCAGCAGCTGGGCGGCGCCGATGTGCTGGTGAACAATGCGGGCATCGTGCGCAACAACACGTTCCTCGTGGACGCCAACAACGGCGATGCGCTGCGCGCGGTCCTCGAGACGAACGTCCTGGGCGTCAGCTGGTGCACGCGCGAGGCCTTCCAGTCGATGCAGAGGCGCAAGGTGGACGACGGGCACATCGTGATCGTGAACAGCATTGCCGGCCATCATGTGCCCATTGTGCCGCACATCAGCCTGAACATGTATCCGTCGTCAAAGTATGCGATCACCGCCATGACCGAGGTCCTGCGCCAGGAGTTCCTCAACAAGGGCGCCAAGACAAAGATCACGGTGAGTGGCAAAAGATTGCCATAGATACCTATATCATTAGCTAATCTCTTCCCCTTTCTACCACCTTGCAGAGCATCAGTCCCGGCGCCGTCGACACTGAAATCATTGACAAGGACAGACTGGCCGGCCTCGGTGAGTTCCCCATGCTGCGATCGGAGGATGTGGCCGATGCGATCAGCTACTGCATCCAGACGCCTCCGCATGTCCAGATACACGATCTGATAATCAAGCCCATTGGCGAGAAATTCTAGAGACGCCCAAGTAGTGGTCGCTGCCCATGGATACCCAGTTTAGTTATATTTATTGCCACGCCTTCTTTTTTTTTTGCACTCACAATAAAATGTTTTACGTCTTGACACAATTGGCGAACATTTGCACTACTTATTGGGCTCAAAGTCCAACATCCAGTATACCCCATTTGCTTATATGTATGGGGTATATAAACAAACGGAATGGAATGATTATATTATGGGCAGCTTATCAAATGTTGCTCTGTTGATCTCTCCCACTCACTGTCTCTATCCCTCTCTTGATCTGTGGCCCAGTCTTCCTCTCTCTCTCTCTCTCTTCTATCTGCACCTCTCTCTATCTGTCTGCTATTATCATTTCATAGAGACAGTGACCAGCCCACTCATTTTAGATTAGTTGTATAAACAATCTAAGCAGATTCTACCTATAGCAAACCCAATGATGGATTGATGGATTTGATTAAGCACAACAAACATCTAGTATGGCGATAATTTCTATAATTTATATTTGTTTACGTATGTATGTGCATGTGAAAAGTTATGTACTAAAGCAATTATATGGACTACTCCTATCCTATCATCATCTTAGCTGTGTATACCCTAAGAAAACTTGGATATGCTGATTTTTTGAGCATGTTTGTAACCAGAGAATGTTGACAGAGACATGTCGATCTAGTTGCTTGAGTGGATCTTACATTGTATCACAAATCATATTGAAGAGATTGCACTAGCAATATATCATCTAATCGAGCACTTGTCTTACTTGTTACATAAGTATTATAAGTGCTCAATTATAGACTTGATCTGAATGAGTGTTTTAACTTACTACAAAAAAATACCTCCAAAGAGCTTTTGCTGTCTAGTAATACGATTTGATATATGGGTATTACAGCAAATGCATTTTATAGAGATCTTTTGGATAACAAAGAACCTTGTCATACAATGTAAAATCTATATTATATTTGTATATACTTCTATAAGTACTTTATTATATATACATAAAACTGTCCAGTAATCCAATAGATGACCGGCAAAAATTTAACTCACAGTGAGTATTATAAATAAGTCGATTAGTCGCTTCTTTGAAATGAATCCCTAATAACATTTTTAATATCTAGAATACTTTGCCCTTAACAATGCTTCGAGCATGACCGAATTTGACCAACAACTTGACTTTTAATCAAGGTAAACAAAATACAATAATGAGAGAGACAAAGATAGAGATAGATAGGAGAATACTGATTGTTTTGATAAAGTCCAACAGCCCTCTCACTCTCTCTCACTCTCTCTCTCGTACTGATAACGAGCGTTCGAGCAATGTTAATATCAGCATGAGCAACTTGAATCTTATCATATTTAATATTCCAACTACTTGAACATTACGGTAAAGATAATGCAGACGATTAGTAGTGCGACACCGGCTGAGCAGGTGCGTAAAACAAAGTAGCTAATAAGGTGAAGAGAAGAAAATAATTGGAATACTGTTTACGAATCGAATTGAGCGCTTATCATAACATTGAACTATCTGGCATGGCTAAAGAGCTCTCTTTCATTTACACTCTCTCGCGGTATTACTCTCGAACTTTTTACTTGTACTAATCTGTCTTTCTTTCAGTCTCTCTCCCTTTCTCTCTATCCCCCTATACTTCAGCAACCTTTCTTAAATTCCTTTAATTCTAGTATAGCCTATTGTAATGTCTGGTTAATCTTATGTGATTCAAATTGACTTACCATTAAATGTAAAATAAATATACAGCTACTAAGTCTAAGGTCCCACAGCCGTGTAGGACCTTTTTGTGGGCTCCACATGCTGGCGATGTGGGCGCTGCGGCTATATCTGCAAAGAAGAAGAAGAAAACGTGAGTACGTATTCAAAATAAAGACATAAATATAAATGAAAATGTCATGGGAGTGGAGCTAGACACAAGTGTTTGGATAGGAGCTGAGCACAGTGGTGAAAAATGATTGTAAATGCCATGAAATTCAAGTGAAATGAGAGATGAGACCATTTAAACCTGGATCCATACTCTACTATACATTTGCATATATTTAATTGACTGTATATCGATAATTGATTCTTTTACAGTTACAAAAGTCGTAAAAGTGCATTTACGGTTATCTTTAATGGCATTACCTATAGGTTACTGCGAGTAATCGCCGTTGAGATTACGGATGAAGTCGTCAAACTGACCAACCTCAAGGCAAATAAACTCAGACGAAATAAACATTTAACGGTCGTACACAATGGGAACGGCATAGATGTATGTATATATATGTATGTATGTATGTATGTATGTATGTATGTATGTGTGGATGGATGTAATTAGCTCTTTTAGGGCTCATAAACATTTGAATGGGTGTGAGGCTTGAGTAGACAACTGTTAACTCGTAATAGCCTATTTGGCAGACATTTAAAATTAAACAGGAATGGTTATGCTATGGGTAACAATAGATGCAAATAGGTCAATGGGTCAATAGTGTCTGAGCTAGTTCTAAGAGCTATGTATATTGACAAATGAAGATCTATAGACTTCTTAGAGCTTATTGTTAGTATATCAGAGTATATGTATATATAAATTTGTATTTATAAGTCTAGTGTACTATAATCCACTATCGTGTAACGCTCTCTCTCTCTCAGATTTCATTTGCCTCGTTTTTATGCACTTTGCCCCACTGTGCTGGCAACCGCCAATTAGCTGAGAGCTGGAGCTAGAGCTGGAGTGGGTGGCACAGCGAATGCGGCTAATGAAAAGAAATTGCCCAATTGTGAAAAACTCGCTGGGAGAGCTTGACGAATGCGAATGCGAATCCGAGTGCCAAGTGCGAAATGCATTTCGCCTGTCGCTCACGCTTGGTCCAGTTTTTGTTTTTTTGTTTTCTTTGCATCTGGTGACCCACAAAGGCACTAAATTATTGAGCAAGCAGTGAAACACATTTCGTTTGTATACCTATCGATAGATTTGAGAGATTGTAAGTCTCAGGGTTTATCGGAAAGCTGTGGAAGACAGTTGGGAAGCTGCATATAGAGACTGCTTTGGGCTAGAGAATGCTACGACAGCTGTTGCTCAGGGCTATCGATAGCTATCGATATATATACCCCATTTAATGGTAAATCTAATGAAAATGTAAGTTTGAGCCTTAAAAGACTATCAAGTATTATAATCATTAATCAGACAGCTATGGCGGATAATCCATGAGGAAAATTGCTTTATCGATAACTATCGATAGCAGGCAAATATAAGCACCTATACAGCATAGCTGCCTAAAGCTTGATAGCTATCTCTCAACATTAAGTCTCGATTCGCTTGCGGTGCTTAACGCATTCCTCCGCGAGAAGAGAATAAATAGTTTTCCCATCCTCAAAGCCCGATTCAGGTTCAGATTGCATTTAACCCGGGCAGCCACAAACCATAATTGAAATTAAGTAAACGACAAGTGGCCTGAAGCCCGACGAATTGCGGCTTCCCTTCACTGGGGCCAGGTGGCCAAAGCTCCATTGTTTGCTGCCAAAAAAGAAAAAAAAACAAAAGAAAAACAAAATCTGTGCCGCAATTTATGTGAACGCCCCAACAGCCAAAGCAATTTGCTTTATGATATTACGAGGCTATAATTTAAAGCTACTCAAATTTAATAAATGAACAATATATGCATAAATTTTAGAGTGAAAAAAGAAAAACACAAAAATTAGAGAGAGTGTTGAGAAAGACAAAGAGAGGGAAAGCGCAAGAGAGAAAGAAAGAGAGGGAAGGAGGGAGGAATGGAGAGATATGGAGTGGGCAAATTCACTTTTATGACAAATAAATTCAAAAGCCAATCAAGTTAAGTTAAGCTTAAAGATTTAGCAAAAAGACTCCGAACTTGACTTTATATGTGCGAAATTTCGATTGAGAAGTATTGTCTTTATCGGATACAATTATGCTCTCTAATATATCCAATAATATACTAATACATATGTATATGAATTGTGCTCACTGAGAAATCTTGAAAGCAGCTCAATTGATCCCGAACAATCGATTCAATTCAATTCTTCTCCATCAATGCGGCGATTGGCAGAGATATATATATTTTTTATACATATAAATTCCATTAAATCGAAAACCATATCAAACTTAAGTTATTCGAGCATATGATTACCAAAAAATATTGCGCATTTTTAGTTTAGACGACTTTTGTTTAGTAGAATCCGGTTATAACGACTTCGCTTAAAGCGTCCAACCGGTTATGTCGACGAAAATTCGATGTCTTGCTGGGTTCCCATACAAACTTATATGAAAGAAACCTTCTGGTTACAGCGTCCGCCGGTCGCTATAGCCGGATTCTACTGTATATCCATATCGTGAGCCATGTTTTACTTTCATATGCAGAAAAATAAGATATGCTAGGTATCATCTGGTCGTGCACTTTCCACCAGAAAGAGTTTTTAGTTATCTCAACTTTGACTATGCCAAAATCTAATGAGATTTATCAATGTCAAATGCCAGTCGCTTGTTAGCTGTAGAAATTCGCTGGCCAAAATTGTTTGCTGGGGCTAACAAACTGCACAAATTTCATAGAGCATGACAACAACAACAACAACAACGACAACAATGATAATAATAATAATAATAACAACAACAACTTATTCAAATAAAAATTTGTTCAATTTCACAGCGAAATTTTTGTGGAGAGTTCTCAAAATAATTTTGATAAAGCCAAGTCAAAAGGCAGCATTTGGCACTTTCACTGCAATTTTGCTGAAAGACAATTCGCCGACATTTTGGCCATATGAATCATGGTAACAATCAGCCGGCCAACTCAGGCAGTCAATCAATCAGTCAATCAGTCAATCAGGCGAGCGAGTGAGTGACTCAAATGGACCAGCCCACAATCATAATAAAAGCAAAGCAAAACAGATGAGAAGTAGGAGGTGAAACATGAAGAAGAAGAAGAAGCAGAAGAAGTCGAAGAAGCCGTTTGTTTTTCTCTTTTATGATTGCCTGGCTATTTGCGCACTTTTACCGCCAAAGGGGCGGACGGGGGCGGGCTAAGCTCAAACAACAGGTGAAAATGAAATCGAAATTGTGTTGAGCTGCTTTCAATCGATTTGTGAGTTACAGTCCGAACAAAAGGCGAACACACACATACACACACACACACGTAGATACAATGAGACTAAAAGATACAAAATGCAGATGCAGAGATGGAGATGGAGATACAGATACAGATACAGTTGGCTACTTCCACTGTCCGCTTGAATTCAAGCGCAAAAATGCGGTCAGAATCGCGCGCAGAACTGTAAATTGTAAAAAGGCCCCGAAGAGGCGGCTGATGGGGAGGGCAAAGAGAGGGAAAAGGCAAATATAAAAGAGCCAACAACAAATGAATCAATAGAAATGCGATTCAACAACGGTAAATTGTCTGCTTATAAAGTCTAAACAGCTGCTTGTTTTTTTTTTGTGTTTGTGTCTTACTTTATTATATTATCTTCTTCTTCCTTAAGTTTTTTTTGTCTTTAATTTGCGCCCAATTAATTTCTCTTTTTTGGGCAGCGCATTTTCACTCTTTGCCCGCTTTTAAGTTGGCTAATTGGCCGATGCGTCGCACCGGCTCTCGATCATAGCTGACGTCGCGTAGATCACATCAAACCCACTATTTATCTACCTCAACCTACCATCTAGCTGTAGCTTTACCTCAACCTCTACCTCTACCTCTACCCTACTTCTACCTCTACCTCTACCTCTACCTCTACCTCTACCTCTAGCTCCACCTCTACCTCTAGCTCTACCTCTACCTCCAGCTCTACCCTACCCCTACCTCTACCTCTACCTCCACCTCTACCTCCAGCTCTACCTCTGCCTCTACCTCTACCTCTGCCTCTACCTCTACTTCTACCTCTACCTCTACCTCTACCTCTACCTCTACCTCTACCTCTACCTCTACCTCTACCTCTACCTCTACCTCTACCTCTACCTCTACCTCTACCTCTACCTCCACCTCTACCTCTTCCTCCTCTTTATTCTCTTTCCTAACTGTTTAATGCTAATCAGAAATTAAGAGATCTTTGTTGTCGAACATTTAACATGTGCAGATCCCCTCAAAATAGAAATTGCAATAAAAGCAACTTCCTGAATTTATAACGATATATTGCAGTTATAGAAAGTAAAACGGTTATGAATATATTCCAAGATCTTATCATATGAATAATAAACATCATTTAGCTAGCAAACAGTTTTAATGTAGTTCTGGCAGGAAGCTTAGTATATTAGAAATATCACATAAGTGGAATATTGTGTGATATGAAATCTGATTCGATATGAAGAAGGCAATTAAAAGAAACTGAGGCAAAATAGACAAATCTCTTAAAAATTTCAATTGATGTTCTTTGTTCTTTCTTCTCTAATTAATGGCGATATTTATAAACAATATACATATATATAATATGAAAGAGCCTCTAATTATAAACGGCTCATGGTCATGGCAAGGCCATGGCAATGGTAATAAATAATTCTCGGACAGAAGATAAGGTTGATTTACAAGAAGCACAAATCCCGAAAATATTAAATAAAATCATCTGTATAGAGTCCAATTGCAGTATCTCTATATAATATGCCTAATTATACATATTTATAATAAACATGATAAGCTGCAACTTTTTAAATGAAAACCAAAAAGAAATTCTTCGAAAGTTCAGTTCTCTATTATATAATGCTGAGCTATGCTCACAGACTGTGACCTAGAAAATCCATTGTGAGGCGCTGCGATAGACCCCAAGCACGAGGGCTGCCTTGATCTTGGCCAAGTTGGATCGATCGACGTCATTGTGTCTAACTGTTTTGCATGTGGCGGCAGCTGCTTCCAACTAACTCCCCCACACGAGTGTGCCCTCCGCTCCACTTCCCCCTCATCCACCATCCTCGCCAACTTCGACGAATTCAAGCCCAATTAAGTGCGCCTGGCACTTGGTCTTGGGATGATGCATTTGAGCCGCAAGCTGACGGGCCTAAATATGTAAGCCAAAGAAAGTGGCAGGCAGCGTGTGGCAAGGGGCGAGGGGGGGGGGGAGTGGGGTCGGAGGGGTGGGGCGAGTTGCCGGCGTGCAGCATGTTGCACGCTCCGCTAACGCTTAATTAATATGAATGCTGGCTGCCACAGCTGCTGCCAGTTGCAATTAACCGAGCCGCAGGTGGGCGTGGCTGATATGCTTATTGGGGCATATGCCAAATACTAATGCATTAGCGTATCGAAACGATGCGGAATGAAACGAAATGAAACGAAATGAAATGAAATGAAATGGAAAATCCAATTGTCGCCCAGTTTTCACTTTTCTTTCATGCAACTCGCTTAGCGGTTAATTTTGGCTTTTTCATTTCTCATTTTTGTTTTCTTCTTCTATCGGCTATCAAAAGCAGGCGGCGTGTGTGTGTGTGTGTGTGTGTGTTGTCTTTTCGGGCTTGGGAAAAAGACCACTTTCCAATCGAAGCGGAATTTTCACACACAGACAGCAAGTATTTAACGGTAAATCACCGAACAAAAACGCAGTTAGTTGTATATTTATTTTTATACCACTTTTTTTCGTTTACTCTGTTATCTCTCTCTCTCTCTTTCTCTCACTCTGTGGGTGTGTCTCTCTCTCTCTATCTCTCTCTCTCTCTCTCTCTCTCTCTCTGTTTCTCTTTCTTCTCCTTTTTGCAAACATTTATTAATGGTAATTATAAACTATATATATATATATATATATATATATATATATATATATATGTAGTATATATATATATGAAATTGGTTCACTTTCTTTTGCACCTGATTTTAATTAAACTGGTTTCTAGCGCCCGAACTGGTCTAGTTGGTAATTGTTAATGGGCATCGCTGGCCTCTGGGCGCTCCACACGTTCATGGCCAATGCAATAATAATAGCCACACTGACAATAAGCATAATAAAAACAAAAAGAAAGGCCATATAAAGCGGTAAAATTTAATTTTTTTTTAAATATGTATAATAGAGATAAAAAGCTAAATGTACTTGAAGCTCGACAGCATATTCTGTATTTATGTATATGTGTAACATATATACTTATAAAATGATATAGCTTATGCCAGCTGCTTGATTATTCGACTCCTCAACGAATTTACTAATAGCTCAGCAACATCGAATCATTATATTTGTTAGCTGTACGGTCAAATCAGTTTGATTAATGGATTTTTGCCTAATAACTAAATCTCACAAATATTTAGTAATTTTTCTATTATAAAAAAAAATAATAATAATAAAATAAAATTAAAATTAAAAAAAAAAAATTAAAAATTTAATGAACAATAAAGAGTTATTTAAAAAAAAAAACATATTTTTTCAAATAAATATATTTTTAAATAAATATATTTTTAAATACATTTAAAAACATAAGAAAAATCAAAATCGATACTAAAAGTAATAACAATATTTAATTTAAGACCATTAATTAAAATAAATAATAAATAAATAATTTAAGAGAACTTGTGAAATTATAAAAGTTTTATTTGAAATTTTTTTCGGTTTTTTTTTAATTTACATTTTATTTTTTGATATAATTTATTTATATTAAAATTTTGTATTATATCATTTTATATTTTTATATAATTTATTTATATTTAAATTTTTTAATATATCATTTTAATAATAGATATAACTTAATTCAGTATGAATTGTTTTTTTTTTTTTTTATACCCTGAACCCATTGAAAATGGGAAATCAGGGTGTAATGGTTTTGTTATTTTTTTTTTCTTCTAGTAACTTTTATAAATATTTCTTAAAGCCTTAAGCTCGAAGCTTTTTCTTTTTCTCACTAAAATTTGTTTTCTATTTTTCATAATTATTAAAAATTCTAATGCAGCCTAAATAGTTTTTATCTAGCAAATTTAATAGTTACAAAATAATTTCAATTTATTAAAAAATATGCATATACAAATATATATTTTATTTATTATATACATATTTTTATTGTTTTTTTTTTTTTTATTCATTTTTTGTATTATTTTTTTTTTATATATATTTTTTATATATTATATCTTTTGTTTTATATATTTGTATAAATTTTATATAACTTTTTATATAAATTGTAATATATGTATGTTTATTCTTATAGGCAACAGTGTGGCCAGATGTCTGTAAATTTCTATTTTATGCAGCTACCTAAACTGTCTATTAAATCGTCCTAATGATGACAATATTTGATTATTTGTTATGCCATTTGAATGAAGTGCGATTGCTTAAAGCATTTCAAGCGACTTGAATGGCTGCATTAGGAATCCGAGTTGGAACTGGAATTGGTATTGCAATTGGCCAAGTGCCAAGTTTTTGGCTGCTTGCGCAGCTGTGCCTGCCACAAGATGCAAATTGTCTGGCCGTGGCAGAGGGCGAGGGCGAGGGCGAGGGCGAGGGCGAGGGCGAGGGCGAGGGCGAGGGCGACAGAAGTTTTCTCTCTTGAGCTTTGCCGTTGTCAACGAACGACAACGTGTCAAATGTCCCAACAAAGAAGAAGCTTTTGGTAGAGGAGGGGCTGCAAATAGTTGGCACAAGTTTGCTTCTGGGCATTGCTGCTGGCAGAGTCCCGTTTGTTTTGTTTGCGAACGCCCCAGCCGCTCTTTATCAGCGCCTGCCACATGCGGCCGCATGGAAACTAACTCTCATTTGACGACAATATGCAAACGATTCGCAGACTGACTTTTCCACTGTTTAAATATGAAATCTCATTCAATAGAGAGTGAGAGAGGGAGAGAGAGGGAGAGAGAGAGGGAGGGAGAGGGAGCTGCATATCATTGACTGACTGACGTTTCGTGTGCTCTTGACATGTGCCTCACATCCGATATCAGCATTACCCAGGTGAAGTGTGAAATTTGCCTGCTTCAGCTCTGCATGGGCCAAGAGTCTAGATAACAGGCTACTGGAATGGAACCGGAACGAGTTCATAATGGCTTTAAGCTCATGTCAAATTTGACGTGTAGCTAACTAATGTTTGTTGACAAACTGCCACGATTTCTACTTAAGTTAAGATCAATAAATAGCAAATGCCATTCAAATGTCCTTAACTGGAAGTCAAATTTGTCATGTAGTTAACTAATGTGGCCAACACTCTGAATAAAGTTTGACTTAAAATAAGATCTACATACATATATGTATATCTGTTGCAGCTTTTAAGCTGAAATTAACTTCAGTATCTAAATCGCAGAGTCAAATTAGACTTAAGATAAGTTCCCCAGATATTAAAGAGTCATTCCCATATGCGAATGCTCAAATCAATTGTCAAATTTAACATGTAGTTAGCCTTTGGACATGCGAAGCTCAACTGGCAGAAATGACTTTGCTCTATTAATTATAATTTCCAAATTAGAATACTAAGACAAATACGAAAATCGGTATTTTAATACTAAAGTATTTAAAGTCTTCCTATACGAAAATAATATCCAATATATAAAAGATGAAGACAGTCTTTAGAAATAAAATTTCAAACTTAAAATACTACTTAAAAAATACTTTTTCGCATGCTACAAAAAAATTGGTATTTTAATACCACCGAATTTTAAAGCTTTATATACGAAAATAATATCCATTATACATACATATATACAATATAAGAAATAAACTCTTTAGAAATTATAAATTCAAAATTAAATACTTTTTCGCATGCTACAAAAATTGGTATTTTAATACCAAAGTATTTAGAATCGGTATATACAAAAATAATATCCAATATATAAATAATAAGGAAACTCTTTAGAAAACAATAAAAAAAAAAAGATCTGCCTCTCATGCTACAAAAATTGGTATTTTAATACCAAAGCATTTCAAATCTGTCTATACGAAAATAATATCCAATATATAAATATTAAAGAAACTCTTTAGAAAACAATCTAAAAAAAAATGATCTGCCACTTGTCAATTGACTCTCAAATTCGCTGGGCAAACTCAAAATACAATACCAAAAAAAGTTAAGTAGTTAGTAAGAAAAGTTTCTACTTCATCTCTCTCTCTCTCTCTCTCTCTCTCTCTCTCTCTCTCTCGCATTTACAGTTGAGACTGTAAATTTCTTTTGGAATATTCATTTGTGGGCTTAATGTGCTTGCATGTTCTTTCAAGTCAGCCACCGCTGCGGCTTCAGCTCCAGCTCCAGCTCCAGCTTCACTCTCCCTTTTCATTCATTTGGGCTTATCGAGATGCAAACTGATTTCCATTTCATTCACTCGTTCATTCATCATTCAAATGAGGGGAGGGGGGAGGGGGGGAGGCGAGAGGCAGTGTTGCCGCCGCATGTAGAAAGGCAAAGAACAGTTAGACGCCAGAAACACGACAACGAGACGTACGAAACAGATGAAGATATCGAGAAATTGTTGAAAGACGACGACGGAGCAGCAGCAGCAGCAGCAGCAGCAGCAGCAGAAGAAGAAGAAGAAAATACTTGTTAAGCTGCAAATTAACATTTTATGAGGCAGGGCCCAATCGCGTGTTAGCCAAGCTGTAAATGTATCTGTAGCTGTATCTCTATCTGAATTGGAAATGTATCTGCGTGTGTGTGTGTGTGTGTGTGTGTGTGTGTGTGTTCTTGTGCGGCACAAAAAAAAGTAGCTGGCCAAAATCCAATTGACTTGGCCAACAGCTCATAAATTATGCGTTATCAAAGAGTTGGCCGAAAGCTTATAGGGCTCGAGAGCCGTTCATTTTGTTGGCTTTTAGCCACAGCTGTTGGCCAACGGAAATACACCTGAGCGGAGTTCAATGAGCAAATGTCAATTGAATTCAAATGATGCAAAAAAATAGCTAAACAAGATCAGATATATAGCCAAATCTAGTTAGATTTTAAGGCCAACACTAGACTGTTTGGAGAGGACTTTATTAGCTCGCTCTCTCTCTCATCTCTCTCTCTCTCATTCTCTCTCTCTCTCTCTCTCTCTCATCTCTCTCTCTTCTCTCTCTCTCATCTCTCTCAGCTCTCTCCTTACTCTCTCTCTCCTCTCTCTCCTCTCTCTCCTCTCTCTCCCATCTCTCTCTTCTCTCCTTCTCTGACTCTCCAGTCTCCCTCTCTCATCCCTCTCTCAGCTCCTCTCGACTCTCCTCTCGACCTAATCATCTCTCTCTCTACCGATCGTCTCAGCTCTCAATCTCTCGTCTCTCCTCTTCTCATTCTCGTCTATCTCTCCTCTCTGGCTCTCTCCCTCTCTCTACTCGCTCCTCTCTCTCTCTCTCTCTCTCTCTCTCTCCTCAATCAATCAATCTAGTGGATCCATAGTTGCTATAGATATTATTATGGCTAAACAAAACCAAATATATAGCCAAATCTAGTTAGATTTTAAGGCTAAAACTAGACTGATTGGAGAGGACTTTATTAGCTCGCTCTCTCTCTCTCTCTCTCTCTCTCTCTCATCTCTCTCTCAATCAATCAATCAAGTGGATCCAAAGTTGTTATAGATATTATTATGGCTAAACAAAACCAAATATATAGCCAAATCTAGTTAGATCTTAAGGGCAAAACTTGACTGATTGGAGAAGACTTTATTGTCTCTGTCTCTGTCTCTCTCTCATCTCTCTCGTCCTCAATCAATCAATCAAGTGGATCCATAGTTATTATAAATATTATGATAGCTCATTATTGTAGATTTTATAGATATATGTATATATACTATAACAATCCTAGTCGAATCAGCATTTTCTTATCTGAATTAAGATCGTTCTCAGGTATCTTCAAATATGTTCCCAAGAATCATGGAATTCATCAATTTGAGTCTATAATAACTGAGGGCTTTCTTTTTTGCATAAACAACTGTCTAAGACTCTATTCTCAAGAGAAATACCCTAGAAAGAGTGAGAAAAGAAGTGAGAGAACACGCCCATAGATCAAATAGTTGCTCGAGTGACATGAACGATGCGATGTGATGTCTGCTTAGGGTGTTGCAGAGCTTCTAAGCCAAATGTAAAGGGAATATCTAGATAATCAAGTAGCTTAACATTTTAGCCTGAAGGACGTACAACTTTTCAAGCAACACTCGCACACATCACAGTGTGTGCAATTGAAATAACGGTTAATGTTGTCATTCTCTTGTATAATTGGCGTTGCCAACATGCATTAACAAGCGCTGCTATTGCTGACAGCGCTGCAAGGAGGAGAGCCCTAATACAGTTATACATATATACAAGCACAAAACGCATACATAGACAAAAGCAATTAGATCGCTCTTATATTTCTAACCGTTTACTCTTATACTATTTAGCACTTACCGTTGAAAAGCAAATGTCCTCGTTTTTAAGTCTCTTGCGCGCACGCACTCGCCGCTTGCTCCTTGAAGGCTGCGCTCAATGAGAGCTTTCTGATCTCTCTCTTTCTCTCTCTCTCTTTGTATGTGTGTGAGTTTGAGTGTGTGTGTGTGTGTGTGTTTGCCGCACTAAATTCTTAAGCGAGTGCATAAAATGTACCAGGAAAATAATGAAAAAGAAGACGAAATAAAAGTAAATCAAATAAATAACGATACGAAAAAAAAGAACAGAAACGAAGCGCTGCTGTTGTAGTCGTAGTAGTAGTAGCCGTAGAAGAAGAAGAACATGCAAGTACGCTGAAGAAGAAGAAGAAGAAGCTGAAGTGAAATCGACACAGCACGTAAAACGTAAACGTAAATAGGAACCAGCCAAGCAGCCAGAGAATACGGCATACAGCATACAGCATACAGCATACAGCTTACTGCTTACTGCTTACTGCTTAACCAGCCAAGCAACTCAGGTGAAATGCGGCGGTGGGGAGGTGGCTGCCGAGGTGGGAGCGAGGGGAGAGGGCAGGCGGGGCTGCCATATCATAAAGTGTTTTTCACATTGAAGAGTTGAAAAGTCCAATGATGATGCCAACTGATTAGTGATTAGTTGCCATTTGACACATAAGCTCGCTCGCTCGCTCGCTCGCTCGCTCACACACTCACTCCCCTCGCACCCGCTTTAATGCGCCGTCTCTCTCGCTCTCTCATTCAAGCGCTCCTCTCTTCTATGTGAGTGCCGTTGTCGCTTGGTATGTGGATCGCAGACGAAGAGAGCAAAAGGAACCAGCAGCAATACAGATGCAGGTGCAGGCGCATGACTACGGTTGTGTGTGTGAGTGTGTGTGTGTGTGTTGTATGTGAATGGAGAATGTGAATGGCATTGGGTAAATTGTCAATAAGTAACGAGAATATGGGAATTTGTGAGAAAGGAGCCGGTGGTGGGAGGGGGGAGGGCACACGATGACAAGCCACTTTTTGTGGGTCGTTTTGATATGTGTGCGTAATGATTTTTATAATATTTGTGGAAACCGTGAAATACTTTGATTTCGGTTGATTTGTTTTTATGTCCGATTCTCGATTGAGCAAGCAAGAAAAGCATAGAGGACAGACAACAGACGGCAGACGATAGACGGCAGACGGCTTTTGTGCTAATTGGAAAAAATTAGAAAGCATGAAATGCCGAATCCGCTTGCACCGCAACAGAAGCCTCAATTTCCTAATCCCCTTTGGCGTCTCCGTTTCCCCCATGCAACAGGCTATGCAGCGGTATTTAATGCAAGCTCTTCTTCTTCATACGGCTTATGTCCTATTTTGGTCTGATTGGAGTCCAATTGGCATCATCGCACGCACACAATTCTCGTTTCTGACAACTTTTTGTTGCACAGTAAATAAAATAAATATATATTTAAAAAAAAAAAATAAGAAAAAAATGTAAACACCGAAAAAAATACGTTTTTAGTTTACGAGTTTTTTTTCAATTTTTTTTTCTTTTCTTTTTGCTATGCAGTTGTGTTTTTTTTTTAGTGCTTAATTACCCACTCAGGGTTAACTTATGTGTCTGACAACAACAACAATGACAACAGCAACAACAACAATAACACTCACTTCACTCTGTGATCTCCGCTAAGTCTGTGTGCTTTTTTCTGTGTGTATGTGTGCGTGTATTTGAATAACGGTAATTGCGAAAAGAACAACAGCAAGATACAAAATACAACAAAAAAAAAAGAATTTAATACACTGGCACTGGCGGCACTCGGCGTCTGCAGCTAGAGAGCACGAGACAAAAAACGAGACTCGTTCACGATCCGAGCGGAATTCGGATTTAGTTTCGGAGACTCAGAATCGACTGTTCGGATTCTGTGTTAGATGCGCCAAGCGAGCCAAAGACGTGTGAACTCGTCGAGCGACGAACGCGAAATACACGCGAGCCAGCCAAGATACTTTCTTTGGCCTCGTAATGTAACTGTCGGGAACAGAAGAAGAAATTCAAGACAAGACAAGCACACACACACACAGGCATACACAGCGGCACACATACACTCGCACACAAACAGACGAACGCTTGCGCACATAGTAAAATCTGCGGCAGAGTAGAAGCAGCCGCCTGTGACTGGCTGCGCCGGCGCTCACAACGATATATCGTCGCGCCGACGCCGTTGCTGTCGTCGACAGCGACGCCAACTGCACAAATGAGCACAGCAGAGCAGCCGACGCGTCGCCAGGGCTCAATTAGCACTAGTTGCTCCACAGTTCGTCTGATTGCTAACACCAATATTGCTGAATCATTTGCTAATCGAGCCACACAAAAGGTTACAACGGCAACTTAAGTTTTGGCAGGATCATTTTTGGTGGCAGCTCAGTCGCGGCACACGCGCACTTGAACTTGAACTTAAGGCGCACAGCGTTCATTACGAGCTAACGGCAGAGGCGGGCAGCAACAGCTAATTTGTTGCTGTCGCTGACAGAGTTGCCAGAACGAAAAATAAGTACAACAGGATTTTTTCAGTTTGTGCTTAAATCTAAATATGTATCATATAGGTATTTGTTAAATATGTATACTTCTTTAATTTTACTTTAATTAATTTATATACTTTCAAATAGTTATGGATATCTTCTGCTCTACACCTGTTAAAATTAGCGCCACTGGCAACTCTACTGTCAGCACTCGCTGTGTGCATGTGTGCGTGCGCTGATATTGCTTTGCTTTGTGCGCATGTGTGTGTGCTTGATTCAAAGCGGTTGCTGCTGTTGCTGCTGCTGCGCTTGTGTTTGTGCTTTTCTCCGCATTTGTTGTTAGAGACAGTGCAGTCGCTGTCGCTGCCGCTGCCACTGCCACTGCCTCTGCCTCTGCCACTGCCATTGCCATTGCTTCAGTCTGCAATGATGCTGGCTCTCTTTTGCACACAGACACACTGAGCGGCAACTGGGCGCATTTCAACGGTAAACATCATGAATGCATTTGGAAAGTGGCTCGTGGTGTTTGCATTTTGCATTTCTTCGCATTCTTTTATGTTTATGTGTGGCTGTGGCTGTGGCTGTGGCTTTTGCTTTGCCTGCGGACTGCCAGCCATCGCACAATTGTGCCAGCAACAACAATAACAACAACAGGCGATGCCGAAGACGGCGTTTTCATTTCTCAGAATTGATTGGCCGTCGCGTTCGCATACTACACACGCCAGCTTTTATTTCTTGTTGCATTTTTTTAAGCACTCACTGCTGTGGCTGCTGCTGCTGCGACTGCTGCTGCTGCCACTGCCTCTGTCGCTGTCGACGCTGCCAAGCACCTGTTGTTGTTATGCTGCAGACGCTGCTGAGACGTCTGCTGGCCAGTTATTTTTCGCTCTGTGTCTGTGCCTTTGCCTTTGCGATTCTGATTAAATAACGTTTGACTTGGCGGGCGTCGACGTCGTCTGCGTTGTCTACGCTTTCGTCTTTGTCTGCGTCCTCGTCACCTACCATTTTTATGCGACACACACACGCACACATAGGCGTATGACACACATGCATATCCCCGTATGCAACAGGCAGTGCCCGTTATGAACTGCCAGATAACAACTGTCATTTTGTATGATTCCTCTTCTTCTTCTTCTTCTGTTGCTGTTTTGTTTTTTGTTACTGTTGTTTACGCTTGCTTAGGTGGCAACACTTGTCGCCGCATTCACATGGAAATGGCGTCTGCGTCTTATTGATCTACATATTTAAGCTCTAATTTAAACAAATTAATATTTTCTATTCTATAATCTCTTTATAATGAATATGCCTTCATATATGAAAGTTAAGCTCTAATAGTTTCGAGAGCTTTTGTTCTATTATTTTCGAATATTTCATTTTATAGCCATGGCTCTGACGTCACAGGAATAACGGTACCCAATAAAACTTTATCATGCTATTTATTGCATTAGATTAGATTTGGATGGCTTAGATATGGATATGGCTATGGATATGAATAGATTGCAAGAGTTACAATACTATTTCTATCAGATTGAGCAGAGAGCATTAAGAGTTAATAAAAGCTTAGTGCTGATCTACGTCTCTGAAATATGGATGATGATATGATATTGTTAATAAAGGTAGTCAGACTTCCTGTTATTATTATTCTTGAAAATATGTATGTAAATATGCATATATGTACATATGTACGTTTCTTAAGAGAGTTGCCATACCGCATTTGGCTCAATTCGTTTAAGCATTGATATTACAGCAATATAAAATCATAGAAATCTGAGAACGATACGAAAGCATAAATTCTTTATTATACTACTAGATGAGCGTAAATATATGTACAGCGTTGCCACCCTGCATTTGGTTGTAAGAAGGTCAATTCTAAATAATGTTTGACTACGTCATTATATGAAGATATCCAAGTCTACTTAAATACTATTATAAAGATAAGCAAACAAGCCGATGTATAGCTGAAAAGCGTTGCCATATTGTTGATAGATGAGTGCAATATTGATAAAATGATGTAAATATTTGTAGAATACCGGAGATGAAAGACCGTGTATGTAGTTTAAAGCGTAACAATTGCTAAATAGCGTTGCCACACTGCAGGAAAGTGGAATTTAACGAATGTTCGATGAAGTTATTAGAAATCTTTGCCACATCTGAAAGCGGCGACAATTCATTGCGAATATGTGCATACATACATACATGAGAGTATGAGTTTCTATAGAGCTGAACAGCGTTGCCACACAGCGAAAATGGTGTAAATGCAGCGTCTAAACGCCGCATCCGTTCGCTTCATTAGCTGTACATGGGCGCGCCATGCCACACGGGGGCACTACTGGGCAAAACTGGGCAACAATGTTGCTGCTGCCGCTGCTGTTGTTGCTGCAACATGGGCAACAGTTGTCGCTGCGCGCATTGCTCATCAACAACGGGCAACTGTTGGGGCTCGTTCAGCTCGTTCTTGTTCCTCTGTTTCGATTCTGTGCACATTCTCATTCTCAATAACCGAGTCCGAATCTCAGTCGCTGTCGCAGTCGCAGTCGCTGTCGCAGTCCTAGTCCCAGTCCCCGTCTCAGTCTCATTCCCATTCCACGCATGCGCAGTCTACTTTTCAATTTGGCATCATCAGCAACAGTTGCTGTTGCTGCCTGCTGCTGTTGCTGCTATTGTTGTTGTTGTTGTCTTTCATTTCTTGTCTTGTTTCAGCTGGCGTGTAAATCTATTAACGTCGCCTCGTTCTATGACTGGCAACGCATCATTGTAATTCCTCAGCTCACTTGCTGCTCCTGTTGCCAATTGCCAATTGCCAGTTGCCAGTTGGCAGCAACTGTTGCCAGTTTAGAAGTTGGCATTGCGATCGCCTCGTGCCAATTTGCCTAAGTCGTCTGTTTAACTATTTTTGCCATTTGCCGTTTGCTGTTTGCCGTTTGCCATTTTCCCGTTTTGCCGTTCGCCTCTTGGCCAGTTGATGTTGATGTGATGCTGCTCCATTTGGACGTGCGAGTTTTATCTCTTATATTTTATTTCATGGCACGTCGCTTGTGGGGCGTCCTCTTGTTGTTGTTGTTGTCTCGATTGTTGTTGTTGTTGTTGTTGTGCTTGTTGCCCAGTTAGCAGTCAGTCAACGTAGACGAGCGCCACCTGCTTCCCCAATTGCTGTGCGCTTCAATCTATTTGCATAGCAGCTACAAAGCCCAAACACACACACATGCACACACACACACACATGCACACAGTGCCCAATATGTGGCCCATTGTGGGTCAACAGACGCGAACCTCAATAGACGAGCGCCTTTTGCCTGGGCCATGATTGATGAACGACAGCTCGCTGCTTCTTAATTGCCGCGACATTAGGCCCACACTAGACATGCCGTTTGCCACGCCCCCCCTCCCCACCCATAGAGAAACGAACACGAAAACGGCAAAAACTAAACTCAAATGAGCCAAGGGCCGGTGCCGAGGCCAAGCTGTACCGGCATGTGGTGCAGTCTATTAAGTATAGATTAGATGCAAGCGTATTTAGATTGATGAGGCGGAGATCCCGAGATAAGCGAGAGCTGAGATAGTTGAAAGTTGAAAAATGTTGGCTAAATGCAAGTTAGATTTAACAACTATCTTAGAGAATTGAAGAGCTAAAGAAGTTGGATAGAAACTAATTAGGAAAATTCAAGATAAATAAGAGTTAGACTCTAAGATGGTTAGGATCATCTGAGATGAATGAGTTTGATTTAAGATATAACAGATAATCAAAGAAAAATTAATATGATCATATTAAAGTAAGATAAGATAAATACTAGATAGCTGCCAAGTTAGTTTGACATAGTAAAGTTAAGTAAGGATAAGTTGAATTAAATTCGGAAAATAATAGATGACAAGAGGATAGATTAAAGGTTGTCAAGTCAAAATAAATTGGCATATAGAGTATACAATAATGGGGAAAGTCTGTTATGAATGCAACTTAGATTCCATTTGTAAGCTTAATGTGGCGCGCATTCATATCGGATTTTCGTATCTATTTGAGAATTAAAGACAAATTTAAACTGTATTTCAAGATGGTTAAAAACTCCTGTGAAAATTAATTATATTAATTATTAATTCCTAAAAATTTGATAATCTTATATAAGCTTAAATTATTTTGGGTAAAAAAATATGAAAAAAAGTTAAAAATTTAGTCCCCGTTTGACAAGTTTCTGAAATGAGGTGAACTTGACTTAGAGAATTAAAAATTCAGCTGCTCTCGCGCCCACTGTGCGCGTGCAGTGCATTGCGAATGGCCCCACTGTGCGCGTTGAGCAATGGAAATGGCACCGAGACTTGGTCTGGGAGTGGGACTCGGACTGGGACTTGATCTGAGAGCTGGACTGGGGACTGGGAGTTGGGAGTTGGGAGTTGGTCTGGCAGTTGTTATTTGGTTATCTGTCCAAGCCATATAAGTCGACAAATGCGCAGTTAGGCCGTGGTCCATGGCCACTGCCTGATGACTGATGGCAATGACAACGTGTGTGTTACGTACTCGCATTTATGATTGGCAGCTGTGCTTGATGGTGGGTGCGGATGCTGGTGGTGGTGCTGGTAGTGGTGCTGCTGCCGCTAGACGCAGTCGCAAACACCGTTGGCTGTATAAATAAAAAGCGTACTTACGATTCCAGATGCAGCGTTGCAGTTGGAATGCGTTTAGCGGCGACTCGGCTCAGGTCCCCAAGAGTACCAAGCTCGACCGCACCGCCTCCCCATTGCCCACCCGCCCGTCGCTCAGCCACACAGCGGGGCAATGTCAAGAATGTTAATGCAGCGGCGGCAGCTATCGGCAATGACAACGTCGACGAGGCAGCAGCGCAGCCAACACATGTCAATTGATGGACTAGACGATACCCTGGCAAACGAGAGACTCTAATTTGCAAAGCTGCAAAGCTTTAAGGCTCAGAAAAGCTTCATTGTATTTATATATATTTTATATTATTAATATTGTGTATAATTTATAGAGGTATTTATTTTTAACTAAAATATGTCTTACATTATAATATTAATTATATAATATTTGTAATATAGTTTTTTTTTTTGTCTATTATTTCAACTTATTTTTCAAAAATACAAAAAAAAATCCTGAAGCATTTCTAAAAAATATTGTACTAATATTATAATATTTAATTTTTTTTTTATATTTCAAAAATAGAAGAAAAAAATCCTGAAGCATTTCTAAAAAATATTATAATAATATTATAATATTTAATTTTATTATATTTTTGTTGTCTAGTATTTTCACTTATCCTGAAGCATTTCTAAAAAATATTATAACAATATTATAATATTTAATTTTATTTATTTTTTGTGTCTAGTATTTCCACTTATCTTTTAAAAATAGAAAAAAAATAAATCCTTAAGATTTCTAAAAAATATTATAATAATATTATAATATTGATTTTAATTATTTTTTTTGTCTAGTATTTCCACTTATCTTTCTTTATCATATTATAATATTTAATACTGAAGAAAGAAGAAATTTTAATCACTTTCAACTTGCATTCAAGGGAGCCTACCCCAGCTGCTTGCACATGCTGTGTACAGGGTATAACAAGAACAACAACAACTAGAGAAATGAGCACAAACATTTACTTAATCCATTTCCAATGCAATTGCTCTCGTTCCCGTTCCCGTTCCCGTTCCCGTTCCCGTTCCCGTTCCTGTTCCCGCTCCCGTTCCCATTCCCATTCCCGTTCCCATTGGTCGTTGCCATAGTCGCTCCCATTGACGTTCCCGTTCCTTGTAGAATTCATCCAGTTTTTGTTATTGTTTTTGCTATTTGTTTTTTGTCGTTTCGTTTGTTTCTTCTTCTTCTATTTGCTTACGTACAACCACATAGAGCTAGATGGCAGGGGCTACAGTTACTTAGAGCTAATTTCCTGGCCGTTGGCAGTGGAGGATTGCCGTTTGGCCTTGGGCTTGGTCTGCTCCGGTAGAAAGTATGCCATCACGGTAAGCACGACCACGAAGCCGAGCAGAGTCCAGAAGGTGGCGTCGCAGCTGCTAAACAGCAAATTGCCCAGCACATTGCTGCCCACCACAGCGCCGAGTCGGCCCACCATCATGATGAAGCACATGCCCATCGCATTGATCTGCGTCGGATAGAAGTCCATGGCGATGGTGCTGACCAATCCGCCGCAGTTGCCAATGGCCATGGCCAGGGTCAGCGCAATCACGACCAGGATGAATTCCCGCAGCCAGTGGAGCAGAGCCAGGCATACGACGGTCAACACCATCCAGGCCACTGCAGGGAGAGAGAAAGAGAGAAGGGAGCGAGAGAGAGAGAGAGAAAAGAGGATTAGTTATAGTAAAGTAAGAAAGTACTAAAGAGTTGTGAGAAGACCGAGAGAGAGAGAGAGGGGGAGAGAATGCGAGGAAATGATAAAATATAGCCAAATAATGAAGTGGGAGACAGGTGAGAGTGAGAGAGAGAGAGAGAGAGGAAGACGGAGAGAGAGGAAGACGGAGAGAAAGGTTGAAGAAAGAGCATTGAACACAGAAAATTAGAAAGAGTGAAAGGGGAAGAGCGAGAGGGATACAGAGACAGATCAAGAAAAATGTTTATAGAGAGAGAAGAGAGATGATATTTAAATAGCAATGTGAAATGCAAATGCAAGAGAGAAAGGGAGAAAGAGCGAGGGAGATAAAGCAAGAGAGAGAGAGAGGAAGAGAGAGAGAGAGAGAAAGAACAGGAAGTAAACGGAGATAACAATAGAAAAGGATAAGAAAAGAACAAATATGGCAGACAAAGAGGTAAAACCTATAAGAAAGAGACAACAAAAAGAAGAAAGTAAATAATTGTAAGCAAGAAAGTGAAAAAGGATGAGAGCAGTCAAGAGAGATTAACGAAAAATGTATGGGGAGATTGACGGAAGATTTTCGAAAAGTTTCTCTCACGGCTTTCCTATTGATATAATGCCACTCATATTTTCGGTTATGTTGAAAGAGCTATGTTGTGTAAATCAGACTTTCTGCATCTAAAATTCTCCTTTCCGTTCAGAGGTAAACTTATATTGGGATTAAAGATATAGTCTTTGGTAACCAGAAATTGCCATTGATGTCCAGCAGTCGGTTAGTAGAGTTATGGCTGATGAAAATTGAACTGGTACACTCACTCAATAGGTTCCGCTTGCCAATCATATCGATGGTGTAGGCGAAGATTAAATAGATGACCGTGAAGGCGGCGCCGATGGTGATCATCACCAGGTAGGTATTGACGTCGGCCTTCATCGCGCAGGTGCCATCCTCTGAGGGATTCGGTTCGGTGTTGAAGTTCAGCAGGACGGTGCAGAGTAGTGCGCCGTAGGAGCTCTCCTCGCCCAGTTCGTTCAGTATGGTGGGGAACCACATGAAGATGCCCTGGGCGATGCCATAGATGACGAACTGCATGCCGCAGATGTTGAGCGTGTGCAAGACGCGTGAGCGATGGAACAGCGGCACCGTCTGCTGCCAAATGAGACGCAGTGCGTCACAGACGCCGTGCACATTGGACAGACTGGCGCCGCCGAGCTGCGGAGCCAGACACTCCACGGGATATTCGCTGGCCGGCCGGCCCGAATTGTAGACGTACATCTTGCGCAACGTTTCCAGGGCCTTATCGGTGCGTCCGTGAACCAACAGGTACTTGGGCGTCTCGGGCACCGTCAGCAGACCAAGCAGGGCCAGCAGCGCTATGGAGACGTCAGCGATGAGGAACAAGCGCCACGAGGCGACGTTCACGCCCAGCATCGAGCCACTCAGCTCCAGGGGCAGGATGCCGATGGCCATTGCTGAAAGTGGGCAGAGCAGGTGAGAGAGAGAGAGAGAGAGAGAGAGAGAAGATCTGGAATTGGTGAGTCTTACCTGGTGCAAACATGATGGCAAAGCACAGGAAGCAGGAGAGCAACGTGACATGGCGAACTCGTGTTCTGTTCCCATGGAACTCGCCGCACAGACTGAACACGCACGCCTGTCCGCCGGAGATGAAGAAGCCCGTGAGGAAACGGAACGCGATCAGCATCCAGATGTTCACCGAGAAGGCCGAAATGATCGAGGTGATGGCGCTGAGGAGCATCGCTAGGCGCAACGTCGTCACGCGTCCCCAGGTGTCGGCCAGAAAGCCCACGGCATGGGAGCTGAGCACGACGCCCAGAAAACCGGCCGAGGCGAGTATGCCCTGCTGGTCCAGCGTGGCCTGCAGATCACATTTGACCAGGGGCATGATCAGGCTAACGCCCATTATCTCTACCATGACGGCCATGAAGCAGAGGCCGCAGACCAGCAGCAGCTTTAGATGGAAGAGTCCGTGGCCCGTCAACGTGATGGCCTCCTCGAAGCTGTACTCGCGCTTGTCCAACGACTTGCGCTTGCCCGCCGCAGTGTCTGCAATACAGAGACGGCCATCAATCACGCGTCAATCAGCCGTCAATCAGTCGCCACAAGTCGAAACTCATTTGCATAATTGGCACTGGCTTAAGTACGGGCAGCGCGACGCGCTCCTCGAACAGTTAGACGGCGCTGTCATGTCGGAGCAAAGTGCAGATCCGGCTGCGGATTTGTCGGACGATGTGCGTCTGCCCAAGGAGCAGCCGACGCCGGCCTTCTTTGAGTCGAAAACGTTTCGGCTAATCTCGCTCGTCCTCTATCTGGGCGGCATCAGCGGCCTGGGCATGGTGCTGGCCCTCTACTATCTGATCTTCTTCGATTCCGGCATGCCGGACATTCATCTCAAGTTTCCCGTCTCGATTGGCGGCCAGCCGGTGCAGAAGGTGCACGAGTACCAATAGCAGGTGAGCCCCACTCAGCTACTACCACCCCACCCACCCCAACACCCAGACCAAGCCAACCCATGCCCTAGGCATGCAACACAACCCTCGGCCGGACACATTTCAAACTGACCATCGTCGCTTGTCTAATTGGATTTGCCATTCGGGCGATTCGAATGGCTCGACCTGTCTATACCCTGTAATGACCAGTCGAGTGAGAGAATTCGTATTATAAATAATCTAGAATCTGTTTATACCCTGTAATGACCAGTCGAGTGAGTGAATTCGTATTATAAATAATCTAGAAATGCTCAAGGCTTTTAGGAATTGAAAAAGTTAGCTTAGAAGTGCATGTTAAGTACATGTTAAATACTTAACAGGCAGATAAATATTTTTTTAATGAAATTTCAATTAATTTGGTTGACAATATTTCTTGTTAAGTCACAGCATCAATAGCTTATAGAGTATTTTATTCGGGTTTTATCGGCTTTTCCTAGAGAGTATACCTATTTATTTTCAAGAATTGCTATTCCTGCTATTTTCATTCAGTTTGTCATCGGGGTTTTTCCTTATGCGGGGCATCTTTTCTCTAAGAAAACTTGCAATTGCAGCTCATGAGCACAGAGTGACCGACTGCTAGATACCCTGTACACAGCATACATGTTTGTTGTAAGTGTACTTGGGCAAGCTGAAATAATCTGAGCTACATGGACTGCATTAGCTAGACTAACTACCCAAAAAGAGTTCACTAGATGCTTTGCTTCCGTCTGTAACAAAGATTGTCGCGCAAACAGCATACCCATCATGAAGTACCAAGTACATGGTATTTAGAAAAACAAATGACGACAACGTCGACAACAAATCAAACCAGGTCAAGTGGCCAGAGCACAGAGCACGTGATGTGGGCAGGAGGAGGAGGAGGAGGTGGAGGAGGAGGAGGGGGAGGAAGGCAGGTGCGTGGGCGTTTGGTTGGCTTACAGATGGAGGGTAGAAGCTTCTAGGCAGCCACAGTGTTGAATCTTATTAGTGTGGCGGTCAAGACGCTGCCTTCATCATGCGGAGCAGCGCAGCAGCGGCCCGGGCAGCGCCCAAATCGCAATCGCTATGCGAGAGGAAGAAGAGGAAGAAGCGAAAACCGCAAAAATAAACACATGAAATGCAAATTAGCAGCAAATGCGACCGGCAGTCGCACGCCTCGATTCAGTAGCCCTCCAGAAACGCCGAGCCGTGGAAGAGCGCCGAGTTCGAACGGGTTTCGATTAGACGTAAAATAGAATTCTATATTTACATATATACAACATCTGGATATCATGTCCGCGCCCACGCTAAATCTGGCCGCCGTTGTCAAGGAGGCAAAGGACGAGGAGATCCAAGTGCCCAAGTCGAACGATTTCTTCGAGTCGAAAACCTTCCGGCTGCTCACCCTGGTGCTCTACATGGGCGGTGTCAGCGGCATGGGCCTAACCCTGGCCATGTACTATCTGTTCATCTGGGACTCGCGTATGCCGCCGCTGCCCGTCTTCAAGCATACGCATCCCATTGGCTAGACGCAGGACCCATTGGACACCAAACTCTACCCTCTTCCTCTTTATATTTTTCATTTTTGGGTAAGTCTCTTGGTGTCTTAGAGCACCGTCCCTGACACCGCCTCGCTTTCACTTTGTTTTTGACCTGCGCTTTATGCTAAGCACACGGATTAATTGTGTGGGCGATGTTTGGGTATGTGGGCGTGGCAGAGCTACTCATCCAATGCGAAAAGCAATTCAATGAGCCATGGTGGGGTCGGCTCTAGGCCCGTGTGGGTAGGCTCTGGGACCCTGTCTGGTCTTTATTTGATATACAAGTAAATGCGAACGAATTACGACAAAAAAACAAAAAAAAAATTGACAGGCACGCAGAAAACTAATCCGCTTTAGCAGCTACTGGGCTAGCCAGCTCAGCGCCAGTGGGTCGCTGGCGTCCGATTTTGATTTAATCGACGTCGGCGTCAATAAAATGAAATCAGTAATCGGTGCGACGCACAGCTAGCCGGGCCAGAGAGACCCTCGATTCCCTGGGCAACAGAGAGCAGAGCGGAGATATCGAAAATTACAGCATGCCAGCCGAGATCCCAGCCAGCGCCAACTTGGCCAAGATTGTCAATATCATTGGCTCGAATGTGCGCGAAGTGCCATCGGAGCCGGCGAGCGAGACACCACCAGCACCAGCACGACGTGAGCCAATCTCCGTCATCGGCAGCTCACGGAGCGTGCGTTTGGCCAGCAGCGGAACCCCTCGCAGGGCCGCCTACTGCTACGTGCCCAAGTCGCCGCAGCTGGAGGAGATTGTGTTTGCCGAGCCGACATGCTCGGAGCGATTCGCCCGCTACTTTGTGCTGGTCATCTATCTGTGCGGTCTCTGCAGTCTCGGCTTCTTTCTCTCCATCTATCACCTCTTCTTCTGGGACTCGCGCATGCCGCCCGTCTTCAAGGGCCAAAAGAAGCCGCCGGCCTTTGGCTAATTGCTAGCCAGCTGACCATATTGGTAAGTGAATGGCGGGCGGGCGAGGAGGAGAGTGGTGAAGAGACGAGCAAACTCGAACTTTTTCTAGAGATAGATACTTTGTATAGAGCTCGGTGATAAATGAAGGGGTCTGAAGAGAGTTTGAGAAGCGAAGATTGATCAACTTTTGAGCTATACATCTATGGGGGCACGGGGAAGAAACAGACCATGGGGAAACTAAGAACTAAGAACAATTGCTCATATTAGACTAAAATTCAGACTATTATACAATTTTTGTATAGAACCTGTAAAGAAATTTAAGCTGATTATATGAAAATTTCTGGTTATGAGGGAGATCTTCATAAAAAGATTTACTCGATTTAAGATACACATGAAATGCAAATCAGGTTATAAAGGAGATCTTCATAAAAAGATTTACTAGATTTAAGAGAAATATTGCATGAGTATTGCAAATGAAGGTTCAAATCTCTGTTGGTACAGTCTTAAATTAGCTAAAGCTTTATTTACCTCTACCTAAACTTTTGAGCTATATGTACATCTATGAGGGCAAGGGGAAGAAACAGACGATGGGGAAACTAAGAGCACTACTCATTCACATTGGGTTCCCTTTGCTCATATTAGAATAAAATTCAGACTTTTAAACAATTTATATTGTATATAGAGTATGTAAAGAAATTTAAGCTGATTATATGAAAATTTCTGGGTATGAGGAAGATCTTCATAAAGAGATTTACTCGACTTAAGAGAAATATTGCATGAGTAATGCAAATGAAGGTGCAAATCTCTGTGGATATAGTCTTAAATTAGCTAAAACTTTATTTACCTCTACTTAAACTTTTAAAGGACAGAGCGAAAGAGAAAGAGAGAGGTAGAGTGAGCGTATACAGGGTAGCTGCTAGTCGTGCAACTGCAACTCTAGCAAACTCCTATTTTACTCTGCCTTACTTTCCACTTGATTGATGGTAACTCTCTATTGCGTATAAGAGTGACTTATACACAACAGCGATACCGTTAGCTGCCGTTAAAGCGTCGACTATTTTTGAGTTTGTTTGCCATTCAAGGTGGCGCGACACCTGCGAAGAATCCTTGAGGGCCATTTGCCAACAATGTTGCACTCGCTGTAGCTGGGCAACCGAAATGGTGCGAGGGGGTGGCAAATGGGCTTTGAGGGAGGTGGGCAGAGTGGCTGGGGCACTGGGCGTTTGGCCTACATTTGCGCCAGCCACATGATGAATGTGTGTGCGAGAGTGTGTGCCTATGTGTGTGTGTGTGTGTGTGTGTGTGTGTGTCGGTCGCTTATACAACAAAATCAATGGCCAACCGCTGCAATCGTTCGATGCCCGCTCTCCGTCTCTCTCTCACTCTCTCTCTCTCTCTCAGGCGGCCACTCTCTGGCGCGCACCCTCTCTCTCTCAGTGTTCTGTCTCTCTCTCTCTCTCCATCTCTGTTTGGCGCGCGCAGTTGCATTCGCTTCGTTGTCCTAGTGACCTAGTTGCAGATTATTAACCTCCAGTTAACGACAAACGGATTTGCCGAATTGAAATGGAAAACAAGTAAAAGTTTTACACAATGCACAAAGGATATACTCATCGTATACCCTGTAAAAGCTAATTACTAAAGACAGGTGGCGTAGACAGGTAGACATAATGGAGTAGAGGAGTGTACGAGTATAAGAGCTTATAAATATCAGATAAAATAGAACCTACCTCTAGTCTATGTATACGAATTTTCAAAGATCTCTGCGTGAAAATGTTACCTAACAGAGCTTTAACAGCTCAGATGTGCATCATGTTACAGCTGATATAAGAGTGTTGGCAAATCTACTAAAGCTGCAGCCGAAACTACCCTCTGCTGTCGCGTTTGTAGGGCATTGAAAAGCAATAAAGCAGCGCATGGCGCTTGCTGGCGAAAGGTGCGCATGGGGCAGGTGCTATTGCGGTTGCAGGACATCCCAGCAGCGAAAGTGCACAGCGCACAGCAACAATGCACACACACACACACACACACAGACAGAGATAGACACCTACATATACTTATACACAACAGTATAGTTGAATTCGCCTTGCCCACCGTTGTCCTTCGCACAGAGCCGTCTGCGAAGGTTGTCCCGGACACGGTCACACTCAAAAGTCAGATGCAGCGCAGCGACTGCAACGACTGCAACGATTGCAGCGACTGCAGCGCCGCTAGATGGCGGAGGATGCCAATTAAATTGTCGAAATGTCTGGAACATGATTTCATTTGAATTATGGACGAATGCGCGCTTTGTTGCGGTTTTTTCTTCAGTTTCTTGAATTATTTATTTATTAATCATCTATTTTTGCTGGCAAATTGAGGCGCGCATTTGTATTTCCGCGTGCAATAAACAACAAAAACGAGCGTGGGCGTGAACGTGGGCGTTGCGCTCTTGACACATAAAGCAGTGACAGGGCCTCAAGACGTGCCGATATGCTGCCTCAGTCACTGTCGCAGTCGCTGGCGCTGCCGGCGTCGCTGTTGCAGTCACTGCTCGACTGGCTGGCTATGTTTTTGTTTTGGGAATGCCAGCGGCGCGTGCCAGTTGCATTTAAAAACAACAACAACAACAACAATAACAACAACAAAAGCAACAGCAAGACAGCTAACGGACCGCATCCAGACGTCGCGGTCGCCACTGACGTCGACGTCGGCAAATTCGTATGTAAATGAAACGAAATGAGCAGATGCAGGCAGCGAGCGAGCGGCTGACAGCTGGCGTAGAGTAAACAGGCATTTTATGAATGAAATTATATGCGAAAAATGCCGAAAAAGCGCAACGCAATCTAGAGGATCGCAGAGGTTAGAGTGAGAGAGAACGAGAACGAACAAGAGAAGAAGCGTGAGAGGGAGTGTGAGTCGGGCGACAGGCTGACACGAAGTCTAAGCCGAACGAAGCGCAGCAGCAGCAGACGACGAGGAGCTGGCGATGCCGATGACGATGACGATGCCGCGCTGCCGCTGCCAATGGCTCCTGCACTGACAGAGGCAGCAGCTGAAGCAGCAGCAGCAGTAGCAGCAGCAAAGGCTCTGCTAACGGCAAAAGCTTTTTGCGCTTGGGCGTCATTTCGCTTGCATTCGCTCGACGCGTCGGTTGGCAGCTTTTTTTTTGGGTGACTGCGACTGTGAGAGCGACGACTGTTCCAACTTGAACTGTCAACAATAACAATAACAAACTACAAGAACTTTGCATTTATGTACAGCAACAGCAACAACAAGTAGACTAACAAATTGCACTGCCACAAAGAAGAAAAAACTTTAAAAACTTTAAATATACATATACATCCCATGTATGTATGTATGTATAGACAAATATGTATAGAAAATGAAAGTGCATAATAACAATAAATAATTTACAATCAAAAATTTATAAAACTCAGCTACAAAATCAAAATAAAGAAAAAAAACTGAAAAACAGACACAACGAAAATCAAAAGAGAAGCAGAGCAACAAGAACAGTTAAACAACGAAAATGAATTCCAAAGTCAATTCGCTGGAGGAGAAAGTGAAACTGCCGCCAACGGAGACAATAAGCCGTTGCTATCAGCCGCAGCAGAGCAACCGTAAGGTCATACGCATCCTAACGGTAGCCGTCTATGTGCTGTGCGTATCGCTGGCGGCCATCATGCTATCGCTCTATTATATTTTCATATGGGATCCGACCATACGGCCCTTCGTCACCAAGGCCAATCAGTGCGGTAAGTGTTTTGGCGGCGACGTCGGCGGCGGCGTCTAACGGCAAATGCCCAAAAAATGCCATTAAATAAGTTAAGGATTAACTGTAACTGAAACTGCACTAGTTTTGCAAAGTATGTGGGTATGTGGGTGAGGCGGAGCAGATGGGGCGAGGGGAGCTGTGGGTGCCTTTGGGCAATGGTCAAGTAGACGTGGAAAAGAGGGAGGGGTGGCGGGAAGGGTTCCGCCGCTAAATCAAACTGGGACACAGGCTTTCAACTAGGCTACAGCTAAATTGCATATTACACACACACGCTCGCTGGCACTCACACACACACACACACACACACACATTAACTAGCTGGAGCGAGAAGTAGATGAGGCGTTATAACAATAACGGTAACGGCTCGGAACGCTTTCGGTTCTCGTGCGCTTCTCGTTGTGAAGGGCGTGAGAGTTTTGCTTGCATGTTCTAGCCGTTCTTCTTCTTCATCGTCTTCGTCTTCGTCTTTCTCCTTCTTCCTTCTCTCCTTGTGTTATTCTTGTTGCTGCTGTCCTTTTACAGTTTTGTAAATCAACTTGAAATTGGGTCAATGGGCTATCTCTCATGCGTGTGTATGTATGTGTGTGTGTGTATGTGTGTGTGGCAGTGCCTGCATAGCTTTTGCGGTTCAATAAACGCTTTGTCACGACCCATGAAATTGGCTCAGCCCGAAAAATTTGCCCAATACTTGACCCAACACTAATGCATTATCATAAAGCAGGCCAATGTGTGGTTAGGAAACATCGTATCAAAGTGCCGTTAAAGTTTAGATATCAAATTTTATGGGTCTGCAGGGTGATTGCAGGCAACTCGGGATTGAGTCGTCTATAATATATATTAAAGTTCCACAATATTTATTTATTGTGTATAACTGGATGATATCAGTCGTTATATAGAGCTTAAATAATATTATATTTTATAGAACACTTTGAAGTTGAAAGAGAATTCATTTACATATGTATATAATCTCGGCTTCAACAGCTGAACCTATTGATTCTCAGATGATCTTATATTTACACACTTATACACACTCTTATACGAGCTCATTTTAGCACAAACTTAACTAGATTGAAGCTGTAATAAACCAGTTCTGAAGTCCACTCCAGTCAGCCTATATTTTACTTTTTTTTAAAGATCAGTTTGGCCTAGTATTAGCTGTGCCCATTTTTAGCCATTCCTATTCCAATTAATACAATTTAGAAATGGTAATAAAATCCAGTTTATTTGCTAGATCATTACAATGATTGAAAGATAGCTTTAATATTTGCTCAAAAACACATGTAGCTGCACAATAAACTTGACCAAAGTCTATGGTAAGTTTCTGGCTATTATTGAACTCCTAAGAAGCCGACTGAAGAAAGTGGTTATGCTAGTTCATAATATAATCGATAAATATCGATCTTGCATATGTGCTCTTGAGCATGAAGTTGACCTATCGAATTATCAGTTTTTCAATAAATATAGATTATAGCGTAGCATATCGATAAACATAGTTGCGTTATAAGTGAATCGATAATTATCGATGTTGACTGATTAGCATTTCGTGGCTCAAAGCTTAAAGAACTTTAAGAGCTCGTCCTCTGGCATAATAAGACTTATTGATTGGAACAATTTCCTTTGTATATGCACAAGAAAAAATGTATTTAATGATTGATCGATAACATATTTTAGTATATATGCATATCTTAATGCCAAGAAGCACAGCAAACTCTTAGAGAGTAAACTTCCATCATATCGCTTTACCTGATATTTTATTATATTATTGACATCATTCCATTTTGCTTGCAGACAAAATTGTGATACCCGAAAAGATTGCCATACGCCTATTAAACTCATCGGAAGTCACCGCAGAGCAGTTCTACAAGCACATCCTCGAACAGTATCGCATCCTGAACCACTTGCAAATGCAGCGCCAGCAGTTCCTGCAGAAGCAGCATCTGCAGCTGCAGCAGCTGGAGGCAAGCAATCGCTTCCAGGAGGTGTTCGCCACGGCCACCATCTATCAGGCGCATCAGCAGCCACGTGATCCGCTCCAGAAGTCAAAGGCTCTACAGGCTGCCACGTCGTTATCCTCCTCCTCCTCCTCCTCCTCCTCGTCCGCCTCCCTCTCATTGGCCAACAATAGTAGTGGCAGCAGCAGCAGCAGCAGCAGCGACCCGTTTCGCCTAGAGCCACCAGTGATTGGGGACAGCTCGTCGCACCACCTGCCCCTCGTGCTGGACACTTCACCACCGGCAGAGGGCAACATCCAGCATGTGAAGCGGAAGACTCATCGTGGCCATTATAAGCACCATCGCAGTCGTGCCGGTGCCAAGAAGCTGGCGGAGCGAACCGGTGCCACTGCAACGGTCAGCAGCACAGCCAGCGAGCAGCCAACGGTGGCTGCACCACACGGCTACATGGATGCCCCACTCAATCCGGCAGCCGGCACCATTCTGCAGCAACCGCTGCAGCTCTACACATCCATGCCCATACCGCTCATCCTCAGTCCGAGCAATGGGGAGAAGCGCCTGTCGCACCACAGCCACAGCCATGCGCACGGCGAGCGGCGGGGCATGGGCGGTGCACAGGCCAGACGACGCGCCACCACAGCCACCGTATCGGGCTACGATGCGCAGACCTACCTCAATCCGTTCCTCACCGGTGAGCTCATCTTCGAGAAGTAAGCAGCTGGCTGACCCACACTCGCACCCACACACACACACACACACGTACACACACCGACACAGACACACTCACACTCGCTGAGAGTTACACGTTGAACATTTGGCCAAAGTTTAGCTAAAGATACTTTACTTTAAGCATCTGGCACCGGCACCGGATGAGATGGGAATCGAGACTCGTACACTGTCATATCACACAGTTATAGCCAGACTTTTACTACTACAACTACAACTACTTGCACTCTGGCAGATGCATCTGATATGACTATAAATATATACATATATATCATATGTGTATATATCAGAGTTGACTCTTCAAGTTTCAAGTTGAACTCTATATTTAAATGGCAAATGATTTGATATAATTGAGCAGCTGACAAAGTTCCTTGTAAAGTTCATGTTAGTTGAGCTTCTTCACAGAGGAATTTTCAATTGCAGTCGGGTCAACAAGTTAACAGAGAGTTGACATATGTTAACAGCCACATTGACTAGCTTAACAGCCAGGCTGGGCTTCTTCCACTCAAGCAGCTGCCTGTTAACATGAACTACGATAGTCATGCTCATTGTAGAGCAGACATTGATGTTGAATGGATTTGAAATGGAATTGTGCTCAAAGAAATTCTACAAGAGCTCTGGTAAAGGTCATAGACGATGCACTGCACGGCACCTAGCGACACCTCCCACTACGTATATACAAATATATATCCAAATATTTCAAAGAAAACAACTATATATATATATGTATGTATATTTATATATAGAGGGGCTTTACTTAACACTGATTCCTACAGATATCCTACACACACACACTCACACAGAGAGACACACTGGCAGCACACGGCATACGCAATACTCAATAATAGACATAGATGATATATATAGTGCATGCGATAGTATCGCATGCGAACGTTAGTTAGGTACTTACTGACATATGTACCTAGACGGGACCCACTCCAATAGAGCGTCACTCACAGCGGCAAGCAAACGACACCCCACCTAGGACACTGCTTTAAGGCAACAACAATAACTAGTTAAAATCGAAAGATATATAGTATATATACATACGTATATGGTATAATCACACTCACTAAATATCACACACACATATAGTATACACAGCTATATGTATATGTATATCACTCACGGCATCAAAGATTTCGGAGAGGGTTCGGCTTGGCATGAATATTTCATACATAGATGGATTACAATTGTTAACGATGTTTATACGATATTTGTATATAATATAACACCAAGTGCACAGCACACATATAACTAACTACATACATATATAAGCAGAAAAGAATATATACATATATAAATGTGGGAACTACAATCTTCAGTTCAGTTACGCATAGAAATTTTGAGTGGGCAAAAATCGAATCATTTGGTTTTTTTTGTCGCGCTCTCAAAAGTATGCTACAAAATTATATTTACGAAATGGAATTTTCAAATAGTAGTGCCGGTTTTTTTTTAAAACACTCAAACGATATATAAAATGTTGGATATATGAATTTGTTTTGCATTGAGATTTGCGTAGCTTCGTAATATTATAGAAAGACAAATTTTGAATTGAATATATAAATATATGAATTAATATATGATATATATAGTACTGTAGAACTTAGAATCAAATTTCAGCGAAAAGTTTTGATAAAGTGTTTGTTCCTAAAAAAAAAACCGAGAATTTCCATTGCAATTAAAATGAAAATGAAAGAAAGAAAAGAAAATTACTATAAATATTTGGGTACAGTTTTTATTCGAAAAAAAAAAGTTATTATAATTGAAATGTATTAAAATTTAGAAAAAAAAACCTATATATATATATAAATGTATACCTTTTCTATCATTTTTTTTTTTTTCATGTGTGCTTACAGTACTTGAATTCTCTCTATATATACATATATATATATCTCGATTTGAACTTCGAATGTCGTCTTTGCTTGGCTGGAGATTTTCTAGTTTTTGGTTTTATGCTCTACATAGTGTACCCCATATACATATATATAACATATAGCACATGACACATGATATATGATATATGACCTATGACATATGACATATAACATTTCCATTTCCGTATATGTATACGAGAACTATTTACATATTTGTATAATTGATAAATTGCTGTGGCGCACCTTCATAATAAGAAAAGGAACTGCAAATGCGCACCCAAAAAAAAAAAAAAACAATAAAAAATATAAAAAATAAAATAAAGCCTTAAGAAATAAACCCTATATCATATACCAAAATCGCAATCAAAAAACCAGAGAAAAATATTACAAAAAAAAAAAAAAAAAAAAAAAGAAAAAATGTTTTTACACAAAAAAAAAATCAAGTTGAGGCAAATAATTCTAAAAAATAAATAAAAACAATATGGCTTTACAATATAGAATTGTATCCTGTAACTGTATTTAAAACTGAATAAAAAATCAACAAATAAACTGCATATGAAATAAATACACAAACACACAGACTCACACTCACACACACACACATACACGCATGTGTACTTATGTACTATGTGTGTACTTAGTGGAAAATGAACGAATCATTTTGGCAATAATAAAGCATAGAACGAACTATAAAACAAACAACAACAACAACAAGTCGTTTCATTAACAGTATAGAGCAACAAGTAGTCGACACAGAGATACCCTGGAAATCTCGCTCGATTGAAAGGAATTCATAATGAAAGCAAAGATTGAAAAGAACGAACTACAGAAACATCTGTATCAAATTGAAAGACCTAAATGTATTTAATACTAATATATCCACTATATCTATCTACTCATCATACATATAACAACTCTGTCTATCTGGGTAATAGAGCCCGCCAAGCACCCCTTACAGAGTATGGACAATCAAAGTATTTCTGTCTTGCTTTAATGAGAATTTAATTAGCCTTACAGCTCACATAAAACCCATTGTTCTTCTATATTAATTAGTGGAACAGCTCGTCGAGTTCTAATCAGCGAAACTTCACTTTTACACAATTTAATTACAAGCAGGCTCGCAACCGGGAAGTCTTTTCATTTATTAGCCCATTTTTCATGGGGTTCAACTCACCGAACTCGCGATCACAATCTATCACATAGCCCGGATTATCCATGGCACTAGATCACTTATGTCTATATATGTATATAAATATATTCGAAGCACGTTTAAAAAGAAATAAATGGGTTTCAGAGACTCGACTAATCGCAAAATCACTTGTATATACTCATAGATATACGTCTAGACATATGCCCAAGTATATCTCAATTTTAGATAAGTTGAATTTTCACCGTTGCGACGGCTGTCGTTACCAAAATTCGACTGATACAGCCCGAGAGCAGTCAATGCCACTTTAAGCATAAGCATTTACCATCTGGTAACACGTTCTGCGTTCTATCTGGTATTATTATATGGGCCAATTACAACGGTGTTCTGTAAGGCGATGGATGAAGAGCAATCAAAGACCTAAGATAAATAGACATTGAGGAGTAAAAGTCGACTGGTTGGGTATGTCAGACGGGGCAGATAGCTCGCTTACCGAATGGAATCCAATGGATGATTGAACTGATTAGTTGAGTGATTGATGACTCTGCATTCAATCTGGATTACATCTATTGACTGACTAACTGATTGCTGAGCGGATTGATTGATTGATAACTAACTGACTGGTGAATGATTGATGAATGCTTGATGAAGTATTAATGATTGATTCACGATTGATTGACGATTAATTGATAATTGATTGACGATTGATTGATGATTGATTGATGATTGATTGGTGAGAAATTGGTAGTTGATTGATGATTGATTGACAATTAATTGGTAGTTGATTGACGATTGATTGATGATTGATTGGTGAGAAATTGGTAGTTGATTGATGATTGATCGATGATTTATTGGTCATTGGTTGATGATTGATTACAGAATGATTGATGATTGATGGGTGATGTATGAATGATTGATTACTTAATCTGCTACATATCTGTATATATAACATAAGTTGTCTGATTGACTGACTGACTGATTGATTGTTATATATTCCGATTGACTGAAGGGACTGAATTGACTGACAAAATGACCAAAATTATCCCCAGGAATATGAATCAATCGAATGACTAACCGAGCCACAAAAGTGGGTATACGAAACTACCAGAATGATTAAATCGGATTTTATATATGAAATGCGGGCAGTAATTTCTCTTTCAAATCAATATTGGATATCATATAGCAATAAAAATAACTGATTGAAGGTCTTACCTGTCAACCACTCTCCCCCAATGCATCTAGGGTATTTGCAGAATGGAAAAAACTCTTGGCCAAAATACCGTAATTATGGTTTAACATGGCGCTATAAAATAACTTAAACAACCCACTCAGATATCGCTAAGAATAACTGCAAGTCAGCGCACGAGTGGGCGTGGCCAGCGCTCGCAGTCTGTTGGCGGACGGCGCACGAGGTGCTTGATTAGGCCCCACCACACGTCTAACTAAATATGTATTAATGCTCAAATAAAAGACGTCAAAACAAATAGGAAACTCCGAATAGTGCAAGGCCCTAGCGCAAAGGAATTCTACTCAAGAGTCGTAAGTACAAGTAAAGGATATCCAAGGATTGGATCCTCGTTATATATTCAATATATTATTGCATTTGAATTCAATCTTGATTTTGAGTTATTTATTTACACACAATTAAAGATAATTTAGAAGTCAAACATGGAGAAGTCGAACATTAGATAGACGTCGAACAAGCAGAGATTGTTACAGTATTAGCCTAGGGATCTTAAATAATATACATACATATATGCTTATCTCAGACCTTTTGATATTTGCATTTTAGAAAATGTTTTATATTGACAAATCTGGGTTATGATATATGCATGTATATACCTATATAAATCCACTTTGATTGGTTTACTGTATAATGAGTGCATCTATTACACAGTTATTTAAGGAAACCTTAAGCAAAGCAAGCACAACAAGTGCTGGCAATGCCTTACAATTATGTCGTTGATATATAGTTCTATATATATGTACATACAGATATATGCATGTATATAGGATACACAGACTTTGATTTAGATAAACAATGTTTTCTTTGTCTATTGATAAACATATCGCTCAACTTCTGTCTCGCTCACACACGCTCTGCTCTCTCCCTGAAGCTCTTTGTACCTTACTCTTCTTATCTGTGGGCACTTTTCGACACAATATCAAATATATACATATATTTGGATATTATTTATGCCTAGATTTATATATATGTCTAGATTTTGATAGCTGTCGGCCTAAGCGGCTTTCTTTAATGCTACAATAGAACAAAAGTCGAGTCTTCTGTAGAAGTGTGCCCAAATATTATTTACACCGAGAGCTAAACTAGATTCTATATAAACGTATATATTCATATAAACATATATATATATATCCTATGTTGTTTTACAGTTATCTCTCTAATGCAGCAACATAAGTTGGTAACAGCGTTACATAGATCGGCATTATCTAGCTGTATACCAAGCGGTAAACATTTATGACTCTTTTCCTAGTTTTGTCAGCTGAAACTAGAAGAAGACGAAGCAGAAGAAGTTGATGAAGCTGGTGAGACAGAGCAATTGCTATCTCATTTAACGATCAACGCTCGATATCAAGATGTTGTCAAGCTAAACATATTCCGGAATCTGACAGTGCAATGAGGATAAAGTGCCTGGTAAAGCTAATGGCAAATAGTTAAAAACTCACATTCGTTTCTATACAAATCAACGTTTATTAGAAATTTATCCTTTCCATAGTCTAGTTGCAATGCGTCTGGGCATTGCGATCAGTAAATATATTTGTATTTTGGTCTAAAACAGAAAAATAAATTGATGCAAGGTTAAAAGCCAACTACATAAACATTAAATAAATGGCCTTTTTAGCTAAACGCTTAAGTTTAAATCGAATTCAAAATAATTAATATAATTAAAATAATATAAGAACTATGATGGAAACAAAAAGGGAATTGATAGAAAACGCCAAGAGAAAGAGACACGCCCATAGACCGTTGCTTGAAAGCTAAATATACAAATATATAATTAATATATATATATATATATATATTCATATGCATATACATACATATATATATACCATGTTTAAGCTGGAATTTGTACAGCAGAAAAAGTAGATATATGACGCATCGATGTGCTACGAAAAGCTGCGCTTCGAATGGTTTTCATTTATACAATGGATTTATAACTATTTGGAAGATATATATAAATATTTTATATATATCCATATATATACGTGTATTTATATGAGTATATATATACACATATATATGTACAGTTAAACATAGAGCTAGGTGTATGCACACAATTCGAGCAGATCGAAGCTAAAAGCTTCCAACGACTAGGATCAACCGGGGGCTGGGCGGGTATTACAATGCTTTCTCTATTTTATAAATGTGTGCGTGTGTGTGTGTTGATTAACTCAAAATAGAAATGAAGCGACAGAGAGAGAGACAGAGACAGAGACAGAGACAGAGACAGAGAGAGAGAGAGAAAGCTCTCAGCATCAGGCCCTGCGCCGCAGTCTGCAATCTTCTGCATTTCATTCATTTCCAAGGAATTGGTAAATGTTCATCGCGAAGTCTATTTTCATTGGTTGATTGGCTCAGAATTGAAATGGCGGCGCATCACGGCAGGTGTGCGCATCCATTGGCGTTATGACCACGTGCAGGGAGAGCGTATTCCGCTGACTGCCCGTCAAGTGTGGACTCAAGTTGCGGGAGGTCTGCTCCAGCTCGTCGAAGGGTAGCAGATTATCCAAATTGATGACACGCGCATCATCCGAAAAGTATTCCGTGCGATGCACCACGGTGCGTATGTGCTCAATCTTGTTCTGCACGCCCACAATCAGCACGGCAACCTGTGAATTCGATATTTGCATTAAAGTAGGCATCTCTGATGCATGATAACCATTTGGGGTGGATGTCTACGCACCTTGAAGCGCTCCTCGCCAATATTTTTAAGCTGGCACGTGACACGCAGTCGCACCGTGTTGATCGCACAGCCGGGCACGTCCTCGCCCCAGACCATTTTGGCCTTGTTGTACTTGACGCCACGCGGAAAGAACTCGATTTCCCAGATCATGCAGCCGTCTTAATGGAGAATCAAATTCAATTTTAATAAGGGCAAAGATACCAATTGGAAAGTAAATATTAAATGTTTTTGCACCAAACGCTAAACATTTCAATTGGAATGCTTCTATATGCTGCCTTTATATGATGCATACAGTCGAGTAGAGTGTGGAGAGTAGAATGGAACATAGAGCAGATCTATGTAGAGTAGCTCTACTCTACACTTTACCTTCTCGATCCACTCTACTTTAGTCTGTTGAATTCTATTCCACCCTACTCTATCTTCCATTCTAATTTATGCTGCACTCTTCTCTACGTTCCACTCTACTCCACATTCCACTCTACTCTACGTTCCTCTCTACTTCTGTTCTACGTTAACTCTACTCTTCGTTCCACTCTACTCTACGTTGCACTCCACTCGACTTTCCACTGTACTCTACGTTCTACCATACTCTACGTTCCACTCTACTCTACGTTCCACTGTACTCTACGTTCCACTCATCTCTACGTTCCACTCTTCTCTACGTTCCACTTTACTCTACATTCCACTGTACTCTACTTTCCACTCTTCTCTACATTCCACTCTTCTCGACGTTCCACTCTTCTCTACGTTCCACTCTTCTCTACGTTCCACTGTACTCTACGTTCCACTCTACTCTTCATTCCACTCTACTCTTCGTTCCACTCTACTGTACGTTTCACTCTACCCTACTCTATTTTACTTGACGTTCTACTCTAATCTTGTCTTGTATATTCTACTCCATTCTCTTCTAGGTTTCACTCTATTCTACTTTATGTTATGATCCACGTTCTACTCTACTTTTACCTTCTCCACTCTACATTCTACTCCATGCTAAATGCTACTAGATCTACACAAATAGTTACACATATATAGATGGAAAACACTCACCGTCCTTGGTCTCGGCAATGTGTCGTTGCGAAAAGAAGCAGGTGACATAGTTTTTGTAATCCTCGATCTTGTCGAAGTTGTGCACTTTGATGCCGAGGCTCCACGTGTCGTTCCAGTAGAGGCGCGGAGTGAATTGCAATTGGCCGCCTTCAGTTGCGCGAACCTCGCGCACGCGATCCTCCTGCCCGGACTGATAGCTCAGGCCGATGGCGATGCGATCGATCAGAAATTTCTTGTGATATTCCATGAAGGGAACGACGAGTGAAAGTTCTCGGGGCGTCATCATGGCGAAGCGTATGTGCGTGACAGTCTGCTCGATTAGCTCCATGAAGGTGCTGGCCTTCTTCTCGGCACTGAGGCCGGTCTGGGCTTCGATTAGCTTACGGCGATGCAGCAGCCACGTCTGCAGAATGCTAAACAGTTTGTACTCGCTGGTGACAACGATGTCGTTCTGCTGCAGCAGCAGCTGCAGTATAGCCGGATCCATTTCCACAAAGTCCTTGGACTCGGCCACCAGCTCCAAATTGTTTTTGAGGAAACGCTTTAGCGTTTCGGTGAGATCATTGTGCGTGGGCGTGAACGAGAGCGTGTACTGCAGCCAGGAGACCAGGAAGCCATTGGTCGCCGCCTTGGCCACATGCTTCGTCATATAGCCGATGCACAGCTCGATGAGATCCCGCACATTGTACTTGTCGGACAACGCCAGCATCGGCATCACCGTCTGCAGTGTCACCTCGATCTGGCCCACATACAGATACTTGATGAACTGTGGAAACACGGCCGAGCAGCAGGCTTCCTCGTGCAGCTCAATCACGTGCTTACTGCACTCGTTCCACTGCGGGTTCATCAGCATCACCTGAAAGACATCGCTGCTCGCACAGAGTATGACACGGTGCGCCGGATACTCCTTGCCATCCACCAGCAGAACAATGTCCGACATCAGCTGTTCCGCATACATGTGGGCGATCTTATTGAGCACGCTGTTCGGGTCAATCATCTGCTATACACATAAACGCATACGAAAATATCAGTTTAGATTTGTTGTTAAAATTCTGTTTGGGGGATTACGGGGCTAGTTGCCATTTGCATACTCACGGTGCTCGCTCCATCTAGAGCTTCGTCTGTTTCCAGGCACTTGCGCCGCTTGGCGTCCTGGTCATCGTTGAGGGCTGTGCTGCCCTCTGTTCCATTGTTGGCTGCAGCTGCTGCCGCTGCTGCTGGGGATCCATTGGTACCACTGTTGGGCTCTGCAGCAGCTGGACTAGCGCCCGCACCAGCTGCAGCTGCTGCAACAGCAGGAGCAACCGCAGCGGCTGCTGCACCACCAGCTGCCGCAGCAGCGCCAGCAACACCAGCGGCTGCTGCTGCTGCTGCAACGACACCACCACCGCCACCACAGGCAGCAGCTCCACCAGGGGCGGCCACACCGTTACTATTTGCGTTCATAAAAATCTTTGCACTCGCTTCTGTTTACCTCATGGTAAACACAAGCTGACACAAGCTCCGTTACTAGTCCAGGTACAATTGATTCGACAACTCTTGCAGAAAGCTTGTGTTCGTCTTGTAGGACATGCCCAATTGGTGAATCTCAGTTTCAAGCAATATAAAACAACAAATTGCGTTTGACAGTGCCACCGTGTGACCGTTTTGACTGTACTATAACAAAACCCTGAAGAGCAAGGCACACAAAAATACCGAACGCTAGCAAAAATTTAGTATGTAATTTGGAATATAATAAAATTCTGTAAATTAAACGAAAATTAAAATATAAATAAAAATTAAAATTACACCTACAGCATTTTTCTCACAGGACATTTGTAAGTTATTAAAATGAAATGAATACCATTGTGCTTAAATTTCTATGAGAATGAAAAAAATACCAAAACACAGTGCCAGAAACACTGCCAAAATGGAAGTCTTTAGCGAAGACAAAAACCAAAATACCAAACTACAAGAAGCAAATATATAAAACCGCAATTTTTCAAATGAGTTTTACACTACGTAAAAAATATTATTAAAAATGTTTATCTGAATATCCGAAAAAAATATTCGTCACATATTGCTTCGTCCAAAAAATATTAAACGTCAGTTGCCAGATGTATCGCAATATAATAAAAGATTAAAGTCCTTATTGTCTTTATTGGATTCTTTAATGTATATAAATTTGAAGAATTGTTTTAAAACAAGAAATTGTATATGACAAACAACAAACGGAACAAAATGGTTTTGAAAGTCTCAAGTTGAGATCAAATATGCCAGATTTCTCTACTAATGTTATATGTATACATTCTTATTTCTCTACATCATAATAAATTAATATTAAATTCAGAATACAATATCAAAGTTGTAAGAGAAATTCATCAATAAAATTGCAATTGAATATTTGGCACATGTGAACAAAACTCTTCAAAACAAAACAAATACAAATAAAAAAAATAAAAAAAAAACAGAGGAAGCTAATGCACAGCAAACAGAATAGAACAGTCACAAACACAAAAAGATTTACATTTGTGGCGTACATTGAATTGTTTTAGTTTTGATCATTTAAATTTAATTAGATTTTATTATTATACTTTCTGATTGATTTATGTTCTTTCTATCTTTCTTTTTGTCTAAATGGATGACTACATTTCCCTCACAGAGGCTGCAGCTGCATTCGATTTTCTTTATGACATTCACATGTAATTCCGTATCTAGATTTGTTCATCATTTGATGTAGATGATGTTGGTGTTGGTGTTGGTTTCGGCTTTCATGTTGATGTACAGCTCAGAGCTCATCGTGTCCAATGAACTTCTTGACGTACGCCTGCAGCTCTGGCAGCGAACGACTGCCCTCGTACTCGTTTTGGCGCTTGCCGTCTTTGTAGAGGAAGAGCGTCGGATAGCCCTCGACCTGCTGGTCGACGCAGATCTGCTTGTTGTCCGGCGAGGTGCAATCGACCTTGGCAATCACAATGCCCACCGTCTCTGTGGCCAGCTGCTCCCAGGTGGGCTGCAGCTTCTGGCAGTGTCCGCACCACGGCGCATAGAACTTGACGAAGGCAATGCCATCGGCGATGGCCTTCTCGAACTCCTCGCTGCCATTTAGCTGCTGCACCGTTTGCTTCTTGGCCTCATCTTGCGCTTCTTTGGTCGCATCGTCCAGGTCGTTGTTGTTGGTGCTGGGAGCACCGATCATCTTCTCCACGTAGCTCTTCAGCGTGGCCAGGTCACGGGCGCCGGCATATTTCTCAATCTTCTTGCCATCCTCGATCCAGAGAAGTGTGGGATAGCCCTTGACCTCGAAGTCCTGGCAGATGCTGCGATATTGTGTGCAATCGATTTTCGAAATCGTTACATCCGGCTCCTTGATCAGCTCTGAGGCCAGCTCCTCCCAGGTGGGAGCCAGGCGCTGCACAGTCGAAATCAATTAATATGTGCGCAGGAGTAAATTGCAAATGGATTCTCTTACCTGACAATGGCTGCACCAGGGTGCAAAGAACTTGACAAAGTGATTGCCGGTGGACACATGCTTGGCGAACGTGTCCTCGGTCAGGTCAACGACCTTGCCCAAATTGGGATTCCTGTCACCGCCCTCCTGCAGCTGCTGCTCACTCAGATCCTCCTCGGCTGGCGTATTGAGCTCCTGGTTAATGAAATCCGTAATGGCGGGCAGATCCCGTGTGCCCTTGAATTTGACGGACTCCTTTTCGCCCAGCTTGAAAAGACGCAGCGTCGGATAGCCGGTCACCTGATGATCGGCACATAGCGTCTGGTGCTTGGTGCAGTCCACCTTGGCAATGGTCACCTTCGGCTCATCAATGTTCATGATCTCAGCCAGCTGCTCCCACAGCGGGTGCAGACGCTTGCAATGGCCACACCTGGAAGGTAAGTTGTACAATCGATTGAGATGTTGCCGAGTTCGAAAGTTACTCAAAGTCAATTCGTTGTCGAAATATATTGTAAACCAAAAAATCATGAAATACAGTTCCACTTACATACATATATTATCGCCTTCATAAAATTAAATTAGCTTTTGTTCAACTATTGCAAGTCGTGTGTTTTATTTTGTTTCTAAGATAAGAAGTGTGGAAGCTTTGTATGATTCTAGACAATGCACACTCTATGGATTAGGGGTATAACAAAGCGGGCATCGACCAGTTTTTGAATACAAAGAGCTCATGATATGCGTCTAAATATCTGTATGTCTATATGTAAACGCTGATAACAGCGCAATTGCCTAAGTACGATTGTAAATTTTGAAATCGTATATGCGTGAGCGAGAGTGTGTTTGTGTGTGTGTGTGTGTGCATGTGAGTGTGCGTGCTTAGTGTGTGTCAATCAAAGGCACTTCTTGACTTTAGTCAAGCTGAAAAACTAAAAAAAAAAACTTAAGTGAAAGCCCCTTTGACCGCTCGTAGCGCCCTTATCAAAGTACGTGGTGTTTGAAATGAAAAAAAAAATATAAAGAGTTCTAATCCTCAGTTCGTCACATACAAAATATATAGTATAGAGTTTACTTCCGTGCTAGTGAAAGAGATAGAAATAAAAATTGTCTCTCATTATTTAGAAAACTTTATAGCATCAACTCTTTATAAACTCTGTAAGATTTCGTGACACGAAACAAGATATTAAAAAATAAAAGTGTTAGAAAGGAGAATAATATAAAAGGAGACAATTGAGAAGAGAGACAGAGAAAGAGAGATGGATATATAAGTAGGTATTTCCATAGATCTATGTCAAAAACATATGTGTGTAAATAATACTCCTTTCAAGTCGTGTGGCGGCAATTTATTTACTTCCCCATGTCAACACAGATGTATTTGCATGCCTGTGTGTGTGTGTGTGCGTGCATCCATATGTGTCAACAACCGAATGTGTTTTTGTTTTTTATGCTTTCATACGTAGCTATGTATGTATGTACATACATATGTTTCTTTAAGATTGCGTGGCTTTGGCTGCATGCGTGTGCGTATGTGTGCGTGTGCGTGTGCTTGGTTTATTGCAATTCCATGAACTTTTGCAGATTTAGCATATCGCTCGATGTGCTAGTCGCGGTTTTTTTTTCTTTACTTTTCATTTTAACTTTCATTGCTTACCATGGCGCAAAAAACTTCACAAAGACATTGCCGGCACCGATGGCCTCGTCGAATGTTTCCGGATCGAGTTCAACGGCGAATTGTTTCTCATCGGACGGCTTTGCTGATTCGTCCGTTGATGCGGCTGCCAAAAATGGCCTGAAGGTGAGCGCACAAATGGCCAGCGGTATAATTGATTTAAACAACATTGTGGAGTGTAGAAAATGCTTGTCTGTCGTCTTTGCACCTATTTAATACACTACACCAAATGTTGGCCGTCTGCGGCAGTGTGACCAGCTTCAGCTGGCGCAAGTATTTTTAATTAGTCTGCCGCCTGCACAAAATGGACGCATTGCTCCGAACGATATCGATAACTAGACATATTCGATAAGCACAGCAGTTAAAAATTATATTTGGGTATTCATTGATTTTGCGTTATTTTTTAAATATTTAATGTAAAAAAATAAACATGCAATATATGTTTCATTTATATAGTCACGGCTAGTATGCATATATGTGTATTTAATTTTTGTTTTTAAATAAACATTTTTAGTTCCATTTCAAAATATTAAGAATGTTTTCAAAAGGCCAAAAATTTAAGAAATATGTATATTTAGCACATTCATTAAAAGACATAAAAATATATACTTAAGATAAAAAATAAAAAAAAAAAATAAACATATAGCACACTATATTACATGTTTTTTAAACTTCTTTTATGAAATATATATGCATATACATATATATGTATATGTATATACAAATTATTTTTAATTTGCAATTTTTCCTCTGCATTTGTTTATATAAAGGATTCTGCATACGATTCTATTTGTATATATATTTATATATTTGATGGATCAATCTTTTAGTTCTGGGGATCATCAGCCGAATGTCGCTAAGTTTGGGGAGTCGAACGATAGCGAGAATCAAATGGGGAGGCATCGATAAAAACAGTCTTCAGAGTATTTGTACCATTTAAAGCGAACGGCACTTATTTAACTTGTTTACAACAAAAACCAGAAAATAATATAGAGTATATTATAACAATTAAACAGGTTACTCTTTCTTTTTGCTTAAAAATCGATTGCAATTTCATCCTTTTTGTTTTGTGGTTTGTTTTTTTGATTCCCTTTCAATGCTAAGCATTTAGTATTTGATTTTTAATAGCTAAGGGCTCTCAGTAGCTGGAGGCGCCAATCATTTTGCGTATCTGTTCGAAGGACAGCCAGAAGGTGAGTGACCAGGGCGCCATCCGTATCCAGCAGGGCAGGAATCCCTTGTATAGAGCAACGAAACCCTCCTTGCCAACCGTCTGACGCAGGCAATCCACCGAGCCGCGATAGAGCAAGCCGCTGCAAAATTAGATATGGTCAAGAATGGGAATCGAAGATATTGCTGGAGGTTTTCCGCTTACCGTCCCAGCTCGTCGGTGGGCTGGTTCATGATGCGCGTCTTCACCACATCCGCCGGAGTGCCCATGATGGCAGCCACGAAGCCGGCGCAAATGGAGGCGAGTACATGGACCGTATGACAGTCGGGCATGTGTAGGCGACGCATGATCAGATGCTTGATCGTGTCGTATGTGGTCAGATCACCCAAATTGACTAGCGCCGCACGCTGCACATTCGGAATGCTGCCCTTCCACAGGCCCTTGATGCCGCCGCGCTGGACAATCTTGCGGAACGCATGCGCGGCACCATGCACACGCGGCGCCTCGCCCATCAGTCGCCGCTTGCCCTCCATTTGGATCTGAACCTTGACCAGGTCTGCCGGCGACGCCAGCCACTGAGCCACAGCGCCGGCTGTGACGCCGCAGAGAGCCGATTTCCAAACGGGCAGCGCCTGGCTCCCATTCTCGGTTAGCTCCTTGCGCATCAGATCATAGCTGCAGATGCGTACGCCACTGTCAATGGAGGAGGACGAGATTAGTTCAAGCTAGCTGCGACTGGCACATATGGAGCGAATTTGTCATTTTGGAATGTTTGAGGCAATCGCATCGGATGCTACTTAAAGATCATTTGAATTTCAATAATAGTACTTGGTTTATGGCTGGTTGGTTCAATTGATTGATTGAGCGATCGATTGATTGATTGATTGATTGAATGCCCACCTATAGACGACGTGTCGGTAGAGCGCCGGCGTCACGCCCTGCCACAACTTGAGGGCGCCCTCCTCGCGTACAATGCCAAAGGCCGTGGCGACCATGCCGCGATATTGCATCTGGTAATGGGGGGTTGTGGTTCAGTTACATAACATATATATATGTGCAGCTCATATTGTGTATATACATACATACATATACATATACATATACCTATCCTATACATACACACACACGCATACATACAGGCACATGTACATGTATAGAACGTGGTATCAAGCTTTTGTTTTGTTTTGGTTTTCTGTTTTTTTTTTTTTTTATCATTTTAGGTTCCACATTTAAACAAACGCACAGAGAAATGGATTTATGGATATTGGGCAGCTAGTGGGGTAGGTAGGTGGGTGGGTGGTGTTGTTTAATTGGGTTTATGGCAGTCAACTAGTCTGAAGCTCTCTATAAAGCCTTATCTCTCCGCCCAGATGGACGCTCCCCCCAACAATAAGAAAAAGAAAAGGTGACAAAATGAAATGCCAGCACCACATTTATCTTATCAGCATGTTGATAAGGCGCATGACTGACCAAAAATAAGAACTAAACTAAAAAAAAAAAAAAACTAAAAAACAATAAATAAATAAATAAGCTAAAGTTAAGTTCGGCACGCCGAAGCGCTTATCATGGATATGAGTATCGATAAGTTATCCTCGCAGGCTGCACAAGGCTACGAGTTGTAGACGTTTGTCAACACTGGCAAGCGGATGGACGGATGTCGTTCGATTTGGGTTAACGGTCCTGCAAGGGTAACGGTTGTTAGCAAAAGCCAGGATCAAAAAGATAGCATGCATGAGAGACCAACACAATAACAAACACCAAAATACCAAAAGTATGCAACAAAAAAATATACCTAAATATGCGCAAAGTACTCACATTCGCTTTGGCGCCGCCGCTGACGCTACTGGTGGCATTAGCGGTACTGGCAATCGCGGCCACACTGGCCGCTTCGCCTTGGATTTGCAGGCGGGTCTTTGTGAGATCCAACGGATATGTGGCCATCTCAGCTACGGAGGCGGCCACCACCGAAACGATATATGTGCAGGCAAACGAGTCCGCATAATCGTACTTAACGGGTCGCAATTGATGGCGTCCACTACTGCTGACGGTGTTGTTTACCGTTGCTGTCGTAGCTGAGGCCGTTGCGGTTGGCGCTGCGGCGTTGGGGCTGGCCTCTGCGCTGGGCACACTGGTCGTGGTTATGGCAGCGGCAGCTGCAGCGGCACTCACTGCAATCGTCTGTGGCGCTGGCATCTCTTAGCTGCAATTGCATTTATTTATTAACAAATTCAATTCAAAATATTGTTCAACTAAATAGACTTGTTGGCTGTCCAAAAATAAACTATGCAAGCGGCGCTGCTGCTGTTGTTACTGCTGCTGCAACTGCGGCTCAAGCCAATGATTGAAAGCGCAAAAATCGCGTGACTTGTTAAGCAATGCAGAGGCTGCTTTGATTTACAGTTCAACTTTTTTCAAGGATGATGCTGTGCGCACAATTGGCTCTTGTATATTTTTACATAACAACGACAACAGCAGCCGCAGCGACAACAACAAAAGCAAGCAGCGGCAACTGCTGCCAACGACGTCAATGTGCGAAGAAACAAAAACAACACAAAAAAGTCGAAAACCAAAATTAGTTTTTGTTGTGTTTGTTATGCTCGCCTTGTTATTCCCGCTGTCCCGTATATCGGCGTCTTGTCTTCAATTAAACGCACGCCCTGGCCGCGAACGCATTGCAAAATTGATTTCTATGTTTGAAACTGATATTGCTTGTCTGGGTGTGTATATTTTCTGCTTTACTGCTTTATGAGCGCTTATCAATTGTGCATCAATAAAACAAAAAAAATATATATGTGTTGCACAAAAACAAAAACAAACCCAAAACTAAACACAGTGCTGTAAAGCGGTGCAGTGTGTGAAACGCCTGACAGTGTAGGATAAGTACTGTATACGGAATATTCAAGCGTCGCTAAAAAGCTCAAACTAATCAAAAACTGGGCACAAATGATAAATTTTCAGTTAACTTCATTTTGGAAACCTTTTCAAAATTTTTAGTGTGCCTCTTATTTATGTCCCATTGAGGCGATGATGCATTTTTTGATTGCATTACTTATTTTGCAGCCAGAATTTTGAAAATAGACTTAACAGTGCATGTAGTTTGCGATATATCGCTTAATATCGATAACGGGTGCTGCACAGCGAACAGCTGTTTATGACTTAATTGGCCTTGCTGTTCAAAAACGGGCTCTGCTGTTGCTTGTGTTGCTTTATTTACTATGCGCATTGCATACGTTATTACGCTGATTACTTCATAGCGCAGCTTAGTAACTAAGGCAGCAACCAAACTATATTTGCAATCATCAAATCGAAGACAGCTATACCAATTGCAAAATCCAATTGCTAAAGGAAGCAACAGTATAAAAAAAAAACAGCAACAACAAAAGAACTCGTTAAATGTAAGTAACAATATGGTATGAATCAAAAGCTAATAAGTAATCTATTCACATGTGTGTGTGTGTGTATGTCTGTGTATATATGACGTAGCATGAGCAAGACAGAGACAGCCGCACCCAAAGCGGAGTCGAACGCACGTCAGAAACTGGAAACGTATCGAGTCTATGTAATCACCTGGAATGTTGGTAGTCGATTCCCGGACAACATTTCGCTGCGTCAACTTCTGGGCCTGCAAGGCGAGGCCAGCGGCGATGCGGCACAGGAATTGCCAGACATCTATGCAATTGGATTGCAGGAGGTGAACGCACAGCCTCAGCATCAGGTGCTGGGCCTTTTCAAAGAGGATCCATGGACGCACAAGGCGAAACAGCTGTTGCGCGGCTACAACTATGTCGCCATCAAGACGGAGCAGATGCAGGGCCTGCTGTTGACCATGTTTGTCCGCCGGCCGCATGTCGAGCACCTGAAGGACATTGAGGCGGAGTTCACGCGCACCGGCTTTGGCGGCATCTGGGGCAACAAGGGAGCAGTGAGTGTGCGATTCACGCTCTACGGCTGTGGCCTGGTGTTTGTGGTGGCCCACCTGGCGGCGCACGATCATCAGCTGGACGAGCGCATCGAGGACTACAAGCAGATTCTCGAGAGCCATCACTACCATGTGAAGCGCTATCGTGAGATCTACGATCACGACTACGTCTTCTGGTTCGGTGATCTCAACTTTCGGCTGGAGGGCAACGACAGCGCCACCGAGGTGCGTGACGCCCTTGGCGACGACACCAAGCACGAGGAGCTGCTGCAACGGGATCAACTGTACCAGGTGCGTGAGCGTACGCAAAAGGCATTCCAGGTGCTGCACGAGCGCCTGCCCGCCTTTCCACCCACATTCAAGTTCAAGGAAGGCACCTCCGAATACGATATGAAGCGCCGGCCCGCCTGGACAGATCGCATCATGTACGCCGTGCAGCCGCTCAACCGGCAGCCGGGTATGCAGCTGGCCATTGAGCAGTGCTCCTACAAATCCCATCCCGCCTACAACATCAGCGACCATAAGCCGGTCACCAGCGACTTCACGATCAAACTGTATCCCAACTATCGTGCACCGGGCATTACGTTTAGTCCGATCTCTGTCTGGAAGATTGGCGATGAGAATACCGTTGAGTATCGCAAGCACGCGGAGTTCGAGGAGGGACCCAACGATTGGATTGCCATCTATGGCATCGACTATGCCAGCCTGGCGGACTATGTAGCGTACGAGTATGTTAATCAGGCCGAGTCGCCCACTTCCTCGGACTCGAATCACGAGAGGGACTACTTTGAGATGCCAGCGCCGACCCCGCATCGCTCCCACCATCATCATCGCAATCGGCAACGCTTGCGCCGCCAGCAGGAAGCCAACGAGGAGCTGGTCCGCCTTGACTTCGCCGACGACGTTGACTTGCGCCACGGCGAACAATATGTACTCATCTACTTCCGCAGCACCGGACTGCGCGGCGTCACCAGCATCGCGCACATCTCCGGCCCCTTTGTTGCCGAGAAGCGCAGCGGATCGCCGCATCGCACCGAGTACCATGTCGACTAGCTAGCGGAGGCCCTCGATATCTATATACTTTAGTCGCAAGATCAAGCACTTAACTGTTATGCCTTAATTTGTTAAACATTATTCTATCACATTCTATATATACATATGCATATGTATGTAAATATGTCGCAATATGATCCATGGGAATGCATTTCTCGTTAACGATCTGTAATTGTCTTCGATCTTTGTATTCTTATACATTTCATTTCACGCTACGTGATTTTTATATGTATATGTTTATTATTATTTTGTTTGATATATGTATATAAATGTTATATAATACACAAATACACGACCACACGATATAGACCAATTGTCAGACTGTTCCCACACTTATACACATATACGAATACGAATTTTTATAGTCGTTTCTTTTATAAAGCCGTAAGTTTATACATATATATGAATATAATGTACATGTGATACTTTATATATATATATGTATGTATTCATACCCCATAACACGGCGGCATTTACAAAGCCCTAAGGTTTTCATTACCCAATTTGATATATAATATCATTTTTATATACAATTTCAACAGATTGTTCGCATATACCAAGGTTTTTCGTATAGGTATATCCAGTTTAAGCGCTTTGCTGCTCTTTCTTGAGCTATGCTTTATATCTCAAGCAATTCGTTTCGCTACTTTTGTATAGACTTATACATATGTGCCCTAAAATGATATAGTGCTTATGCATATATACATATATATAGTATATATGATATATGATCTGCTTGCATAACTTGCTCACTTTTTTTCGCGTTATTTCTTTTAATAAAACTTGAGAGTTGTAGACATATAGCTATTATCTGAGCATTACTTGTTGCAGTTCCTAAAATACATTTATCTGCATGTATACCCTGCCTTAAGTGGGCATTATGATTTGCCATAGAATTTTATATCGGTTATATGGTATTGTAGATGAGTAATGTTTATAGACTATATTTATATTGGCTTTTCGCAATTTCCTTCAAGTATCTGATTGTTGTATAAATATACAAATATAATCTAAATGTTCTGCTTAGGTAAAAATGATCGAGTTCGATTTCAGATGCTCATTATAATGGAACCACCTATATATACACATATGTCAGATCGATATAATGATATAGCGTTCTCTATATATTAAAAACTATTAGATATATGCCTAAATATGGTATATTAGCTACTCAAATCTAGAATTAGCGTTCGTTCAGATATGTAAACTATATGTATATAGACTTGTCTATGTATGTATATATCAATTGTTGATGCCGATCTCTTTTATGGCAACTAGAGTCTTTAATTTAGATAATCTTAAGAGATTACCTACGTAAAGAATACCCACCACAGCGCCTGCCAGGGTATCTGCTAGTCGATCACAATTGGCTGATGCATACTTTCCGGTTTCTGCCTTGTTTTCTGCACTGATCTTTATTTATATATATGATGTGCGCTGTCGAAGCATTTGAAGTGCTTTCAAAGGAAACCTGTTTTTGCACTCGTAATCCCCATTAAGTCTAATGACGTCGCAAACGTCTTGCCACACCTGCAGACCCAATTTGCATACGAAAATGATGACAAATTCCCCATGTCCCAAAAACGATAATATATATTATATAAATATATATAAAGTATTTGTTTGTAATTGAAAAATATTTCAGTTTTCTTTTAAATGGGTTTTTTATTGGATGGTTTTTCTTTTTATTTTGTGTTTTTTTTTTTTTTTTTTTTAGATAAGCATTTTATATATAAATACAAATATAAATATAAATACATGATATATAGTTGCCTGCGCTAGTTAGTCATGACTTTTTATGCACAAATACAAAATACTAGATAATACACATACATGCTATATAGATATATACACACACTTCCCTATATACATATGTATACATATATATGAGGGAAAAGCTCATTAAATTATTTGCTCAGTTTTCAGTTTTCGATTTCGTTTAACAATTCTCACATCAAAATTTCATGCGCAATAAATTTTAAGTAAAGCGCAGAGATAGGAAGATCGGAGGGCGGTACGCTCCATAAATAATCATCAAAGATATATGAAAGAAAAAAAAATATACAAAATATTGCAATTCACTTGACATAAGATCTTTTTAATATTTATCAGTTTTTTCTCTATATATTACTTTTTAATTTGCAGACTTTTTCAATTTCAAATTGTTTCGAGCTAAGTTTTTTCTTCTTTTGGAATACTTGTAAGATATATGTATATATATATCTATAGATATATAATATATATTCTGTGTATGTATGTGTAAAAATTATGTGCTTAAATATTAGTTATGCTCTACAATATATTCGTTGATCAGTTACGTATGATATATGTATATTTACATACATATACATATATGAATATTCGAGTAAATGTGTTAATGAAATTTCATGCATCAATTTCAATTGTTCAATTACAATAGTTAATACAAAATATATATACACAGTTATATACAATTGACTGTTTGTTCGTAGTATCAGAAATATCTTATAATCGAATGCTCTATATAAAAAAGTATGCATATATATATAAGAATTATAGTTGTAGACGTATTTGCTGCCTTTGCCTCAGTCAGTTGGTAATTTAAAAATATTCGTTGTAGTTTCTTTACAAATTGTTTAAAAGAGCGCAGAAAAAAACATCAAATAAACAAAATTAAATGTACTTAAATATAGGACGTTCACGGTATAAGAATGCGGAGGGGGAATCGAGGGGAAAATTACTTTTGGCCTGAACACTTTGGAAGTTAACTATACGAATACAGCTAGCATAATACAAATGTTCTTAAACAACTAAAAAAAAAATTAGTTTACATTCGTTTTTTTTTTTTCTTTAGTTTTTCTTTCTTGTTGGTTTTCAAAACGCATTTTTAACTTTTTTGCTCTCTCTTCTTGTATGTATGCGTTTAACGCACTAATAAATTAACATATACAAAAAAATATATTTAAAAAAAAATTGGTTGAATAATTGTACTTTTTTATAGTTTCTGCGTTTTTTTTTTTTTTTTTGTAAATGTAAACATAAATACATTTTGTTAAATTGGGGCGGGGTAAGGGCATTTGCAAGTCGTACAACTGCAACAGCTTAGCAAAATTGATCTGGCAGCTCTGTGCGCAGGTCTGGCAGCTGCGCCAACTTAACTGTGCATCGCATGTGTGTTTGTGCGTCCGGTTAATTAAACGCGCTTTCTTCTTTTGGCATCTTCTTTATCTCTGCTTTTTGTCTATTCGTAGTTGTTGTTTTTCTTATTTCGCTTCTATTTATATTATTATTTTTTTTTTATATTGCTCTGCGCTATTTAACCTTGATCAGTTTTCATTCCGTTGAACTTTTGGGTCTGTGTATGTGTGTGTGTTATTGTTATGACTTTGTCTGTGTGCGTGTGTGTGTGCATATCAAAGTAAACTATTTAACCGTACTCAATGTTTGTTTAATTAAACGCGCGCTAAAAAACAATGCACACACACACACAGTCACACAGATAAACAATTTGATTTCCAGTGTTTACAGTTACATCCTCTGCTTTCAGATGAATGGCAAGCAATAAAAGATCCACAGCTTCCACGTTCCACAAACGAAAAGGCGATCCACTCCTTCCAATTGAAATCAGTTGATGTTAATTAAATTCTAAAATAAAAAACAACACAGAAAGTTTGCATTGGTAATCGATTATAGACCTAAAGTCTAAAGTCTTATTAGGCTAAGTATTTGCTAGTTTGTACGATCAACAAATTCCAATTGCAAAACTCCAATTAGCAAACTACAAGAATTCCAAAATAGATTAAGCAATCGAAATGACAGAAAGCAGCGAACGACACACATGCATATGTATGTGTGTAAGTATATGTATACACAGACACACACACACACACTCATTCACGAACGCTAACGTTTTCGTACGTGCGATGACGTAAAATGCAGCGCAACCACAATTCCAATCAGAATCAGCTAATTTAAATGTTGCCGTTTTCTCACACTCGAAGCATTTTTGTGGCTGACAAGCGGCGGTAGCACTTGAAAATAAGAAAAGCAAAACCAACAAAACAGAGCAGCGCTAAGAAATAATAGATGAAGAGGCAGCAGAGCCACAGCAATAATAAAAGACCTAAGCATGAAAAAAATGCCTCAACAATAAATTCCTTGTGACTGGGCGCCGCTGCTGCTGCTGCTGCGATTGCTGTTGTTGTTGTTGTTGTTGCTGCCGCTGCTGCTGTTGCTATTGGTTGCGTTTTCATAAACAAAACACATGCACAAATGCTTAGAAAGTATGCATGTATGGTATGTATGTGCGTGTGTTTGTTTGTTGTTTTTTGTAAATTGCCATTTGAAAGTCTTTGCAACAATAGCAACGCATTGTCTTGCATTTTGTTATTTGTGGGCATTCTTTGACGCCTACCCGGCAGTCAGTGGCGTTTTGCAACACTACCTCTACCTCTTTCTCTGCCTCTGCCTGTGACTTTTCAATTAGAATAGCAAATTGTTCAAGTCGAGGCCTTTGCTCTCCTCACTCAATCAGCACTCGCGCTCTGCATTTGTTGTACGAGCATACATGTTTATATACATATTTACATGTATAGCTATCTTGCTTTATCCCTTTTACTGCAGCGCATATCCTATTGCACACCGTTATTTGTATAAATTAAGGCATTTCTTTTGTGCTGCTCACACACACACACACTCACACACACTCACAGTCACATGCACGTGTGTTTGTGTGTGTAAGTAATTTGCTCGTCTTTGTTTGACTGCGGCTAAAAACTGATTTTGAAAAGCACAAACACTCGTTTACACAGACACACTCACACACATTGCGCACTTACAGTTGAACACAATACACTTACATTGCAAGAAAGAGCTTGGCCAGCTGAGCATGGGCATGGGCCTGGGCTCGGGCCTGGGGCCTGGGGCTGGGCAGTCAAGTTGGCCTCTCGCTCGTTCGGTCAATGCGCGTGCTTGAATGTTGTGCTTATTGCGGTTATTACTGTTGTTTTTGCTGCTGTTGTTGTTGCTGTTGTCTCTGCTATTGCGCAAGCCTGCCTGCTTGCGGTGGTTGCTGTTGTTGCTGCCTTCATTGTCATTGTTGTTGTTGTTGCTGCTGCTGTTGTAGTTGTTGTAGGACTCGGTTTACTTTCGCATTGTCGCTCGTCTCAGTTTTCTGCAAAATGTGAAGAAACAACAAAAGGGCAACAAATGATTACCAAGATATTCACGTACATGAACGTGCGAGGGTTGCTCAACAAGTTCATTAAACTTTTACTAACTTAGAAATAAAAGGAATATAGGGACTCTATACATTAAATAAATATATATTCACATATAATAAATAATAATAATATTGCATAATTAATTTACTGGACAAAGCTACACTTATTAGTTCTATTTAAGAAATATATTTCAGTTTTTTTCTATAAATATAAATTCACATAATTTTACATATTTCGGAGCTATACCTTTCTTTTCAAACTGCCCTCGCTTAAGTAAAACAGAACTTCCACTTGAGCCGCAAATTAAAAGCGGATAGAACAATTTACTTGAGTTTAACGAAGTTTTTATGCTCTAGTGCACATATGATTGTATCTATATGAATATGTATATATGTCTGTATGTATGTATGTGGCTTCATCTCTTGATGATCTGCAGAAAATCTTGCATAGATAAATCATGATCTCAAAGTAAATTTGATGTTAAGGAATGTGGAGTTCAAGCAGACACAAGACATACACATACACACACATACATACATATACACTTATTGTACTATATAGTCTGTCTCTCTCTCTCTGCCACGCTTGCTTCGTCGAGGGTATTATAAAAAGAGCTGAGCGTAAAACGTAAATGGGCCACATTGCAATTATAACTTGAAAAACTGCAGAACGAACAAATTAAAATTGCGGCCGAACTCGATTAATGAACGAAGTCTGTTTATACCTCAACATATACATGCATACACATGCTAGTGTGTGTGTGTGTGTGTGTGTGTGTATGCTGTACGCTTTGCATTTTTGCTGCATTTGCTTATTTGACAAAAAAGTACTCAGAGATACGGACACGTACTCGAACTCGAGCTGGCATTCGCATTCGCATCCATAAGATACTTTCGCATTTATCAGATACACAGCCACAAAAACACCGAGAGGAAGAAGCAGCAGAAGAAGAAGAGGAAGACTTTGATATGCGCGTACTGGTTGATGAAAGATGCTCCATTCCCTGCATCTGCATCTGCACCTGCCGCCGCCCCTGCCCCTGACCCCATCTCCAGCTCTCTCCCTGTCTCTCTCTCTGCTATGCCCCTTCATATGGATATAGCTCATTTAGATCTGCGGATCGACTGCTGCACGGCTGCTGAGCGTGACGGTGACACGTTGCATGGGGATTATGCAAAAAAGCCAAAGAAGTTGCAACTGCAACGCTCGCTGGCAGCTGCGGCACGCACAGTGGGGCCAAGAAATGCTAAATCCAAACAAAAAGTCAACAGCATTCACATTTGAATGAGGAAGTGCAGGTAAATAAAGGTGTAATTGTTTATAAACATGCACCAGGAAAACAAATTCCAAGTAGTCGTAGTCGTAGTCGCAGTCTCTATAGTAAACAATTTCCATTAGCATTTGGTTTGAGTAAACAACAGTGTTGGAAAGTTAACTGACAATCAGCTAAAAGGTATAGATAGGTATTATAGATGTATGTATATAGTTCAAACAATTATACACACATACAAACGCACATTTAAATTGTAAACAAGTGCTCGATATTGTTGCATTGATGGTTCAGGTACATGAATTGAATACTTGACAGCGATTTATTCTGGGCAAAGATAAACAGCCGATTATCTCGTATGTGGTCTATGCATACTCAATGGGTTCCGTTGGAAAGTTGATTGAAGTTGTTGAAGACGAGCTGAGTGAAAGCAAGCGAAAATCGTTAGAAATGGTACGATTTATAAACATCTAGTTTGGGCATCAAAATCAGATAGATTTGGGATCAAACAGTCCTTTGAGCTTAGCGATATACTAGGGCTGTAATATGCTTCCCTTGGCTGTGATATACGGAGGGAAGTCTTTGTGGTCTATTTAAAAATTATCAAAATCAAGAATGTTTCCGGTGTTAAAAGTCGTAAGACTTGTAGTCTAGCGATTTAGTAGGATCCCGCTATTGATTAAACCCAATTTAACAAAATACATAATACAAATTTAAGATCTCTAAATAAATATATAAAATATATTTAAGGTTAATATTTGTAAACTCTCTGATCTCACTTAAAATTCTTGGATGTACAAGAGAGCGTCTTTGATCTAACATTAAGATCTCTAGACAGCATTATATGGATATTACAAAAGCGGTTTGTTTTATAAATTCCAAGCCAATTAGAATAACTCCTAAAGACACTCGTATTAATTAGTAATATAGCTAAATTCGAGATTTGTAAGTGCAAGTTTTCTCGCTCTATCTTAATTTTGAAGAGCCCCATTTAAGTAGAACTGCTCAATTATCAACTATGAATAATAGAAGCAGTTAAGATATCATGTATATAGTCATAAAAATGAAACAGAATCCCATGAATAGCTTTAATGTGCCACGATATGTATGTTAATTGTGAGCTGAAGACCGTCCGTGACATGTGCTCGATAAGAAGAGGGCTCTTAACCGGGCAGACGTGTACATATGCATGTGTGTATGTATGTATGTGTGTATGTATATATGTTTGTATCTGTGTGGTGTGTCGTGTTAAGAGTGCTTGTGACCCGGCACAGTTTTAAGCCCGGTTTTTCTTTCTTTTTTTTCGTTTTTGGTGGATGCGTCGGCTTTATGGCATTGCCCAAAATGTTTCTTGCATAATACTCGAGACGATAATGGCCCATGGGGCAGGTTAAAGCCGGAGCTGTAATACATTCATATATAGTGTGAGTGTATGTATGTATGTATGTGTGCCTGTGTGAATGTTGACCGGGTAAAACCACCTCAATAAACAAAAACAAAAGCAAACACACACACGCACACTCATTTGCTCTCAGCACATTTTGAATCGCCTTGATTATTGGCTTGGTAAACATACCAACCGCCCCCCCTTGGTCGGCTCCCCCCCGCACGTAACAACCACCCCGTGGCAGCTCCGACATCTGTTTCTGTTGCCGCAGTGACGCAGTCCACAAATTTGTACACACAAATCTGTATATACATATATACATATATATACATATATATATATTGTATATTAAAAATCATTTTCATTTTAATTTCAATTTCAATTTCAGTTTCGATTTCGATTTCGATTTCATTATGGTTTTCCGCATTCTACCCTGTAGCTATACGAAAATTTTTGGTACACTCATGCTTGTATATTTCGTACATAATTGATGTACAGTCATATATGTATATATATATTTCCTATATCTGGTAATTTATGCCTGATATTCGATTTCGTTTTGGGGGAATTGAACGAAATTTGTTACGAAATCGCACCAAAATTTGTTTTCATTTTGTGTGCGTCAGGGAAGGTATGAACTGATAATGGAATGGATAATACATATATGTATACCTAAATACATTACGATGTTGATGATATTGCTAGAATTACTTTATATATATATCAGTTATATACAGATATATGGGTTCTAGAAGATTATTTCATACCAATAGGTGTATAAATAGGTATACAGCAAAAAGTTTTGAAATATTTCTTTATAATACTTATGAAGCCAAAGAAATTCCATTATATAATTTTATACTAAGCTATAATTATATCCGCATTGCATCAATCCAATAAAGTTACCAATTTCTGAGCTTCATTTAGATCTCCTTAGGCTGGGGGTATCTGTGATCTGCGCGGTATCTGCTCGTCGAGCACCTACATATTTCTTGTTAGCCAACTGTGTCAGCAGCGTCCAATGCAACACTCTCTTGTATGGAGAGGAGGGGTGGGGGGCTGTGCTGTTGTGGCTGGTGTTCCGGGTGTTAGGTCGTCGCCGATGGCTCGGGGGGGAATCAAGTAAAAAGTTCTTATCACGGCGTGTTAAACGTGTGTCCATTTCATCTATCAATATGCATAACATTTAAATGGACTCAAGAGGATGCCATAAAAACACGCACACACACTATGTCGCTCTCTCTCTGTGTCTGTGTGTGTGTGTGTGTGTGTGTGTGTGTGTGTCAAGGGTTGCGCTGATTATTTTATGGCCATGTGGAAATCTACAGGAAATGTCCGAATGGCCAACGGCGCTGCCCAAGCATTTTTCCATTGAAAAACAATGAAAAACATTTCACATTTCACATTCCTACGCCTCTTTTTGTAGCTCTGCTTCTTCTTCGACCGTCTTGATTTTTATGGCACTTTCAAGTGGTTCGTTCGCAGCGCAATAAATGCAGAAGAAGAAGAAGAAGAAGAAGAAGCAGCAACAGCAGACGCAATTGTAAACTTGGCGCATAGCTGTAAAATAATTAAACAAGCCTAGGCCAAGCATGGTCAAAACACGCACGAGAATTTCAACAGCAGGCGCCGCGGCGCCTTCGCCAGCAGTGTTGGAAAATTTTCCGAAAATGAAATAACCACACACACACACACACACATACATATGTACATATGTCTGCCTGCCGTTGATTTCCATATGTCCAGTTATTTCCCATCATGTTTCCATTGCAATTGCAATTTTCATTTCCCATCGTTGGGCGTATTGCAAAAGTCACAGGGAATCGGACCCGGCAGCACTTACTGTGTGGGCGTACTTAATGGACGCATCGCGCTTACTCAAGAGCAGTAAAAGAAAATAGAGAAAACCCATTTGCAGATTTTAATTGACTCCATGTGAAGCACACAAAATGAGTGGGAAATGTTTGCAGTGTGGTACACGTATATCTATTTATATTCATATTCATATCCGTATCCGTATGTCTATGTCCTATGTCTATATCTATATCTATATCTATATCTATATCTATATCTATATCTATATCTATTTCTATAGCTAGATCGATAGTCTAATCGATATCTATATCTATATCTATAGCTATATCTATATCTATATCTATATCTATATCTATATCTATATCTATATCTATATCTATATCTATATCTATATCTATATCTATATCTATATCTATATCTATATCTATATTTATATCTATATCTATATCTATATCTATATCTATATCTATATCTATATCTATATCTATATCTATATCTATATCTATATCTATATCTATATCTATATCTATATCTATATCTATATCTATATCTATATCTATATCTATATCTATATCTATATCTATATCTATATCTATATCTATATATTAGAACTACCTCATATAGTTAGCTGATTCAGACCTCCTTTACGATTTTCGAAAGCCCAGCTGTACAGCTAGCTGAGTTCACATAGTCAACTGTGGTGAAATAGAGTTTTATATAGAGCCCAATTGAAATTCGTAAGCAGTAAGAGTAATACCAATTACTCATTCAGAGTTAGTCAATTAAGTAGTTTGAATACATTTCTTATACGGTATACCTCATCATGTAGTACAAGACTAGAAACTGTCTATAACTCGAATCCCACAAATACATGCCTAAATGATATACTCCAGTCTTATAGATAGATGTATGACTAGTGTATATGAAATCATGGCATAATGAGACGTTTTTAATTTTCGTAAGTTATCTTTGGCAATTACGTGCTTCGCTGCCTTTAGACGAACTATCTAGAAAGTCGTATCAAAACGGAGTACTATACTATACTATGGCAACTACTGAAACTAGCGTTGCCATAGAAATCAGTCGTACAGAGATCGACTACTAGGATTGTCATCTACCCAAGTCCCGCTCAGAGATCAACAGGTATAACAACATATATACATACATATATACAATTTATTCATTAAAATTATTCGCCAATGAGTAACTCCCTGGAGGATCGTATTACCTTATTAGAGAGCAACTAATGCAATATAATTTAATACAGCTGTTAGCTGTTAGCTGTAGACGCACGATGAATTCATCGTCTTAGCATGAAAAATAGAGCTGTGTTGACTCCATCTGAGCGGCAGGCAAATGGAATTTTCAGTTGAAATAATGATATCTTTGTTATTTCTGCTTTCAAGTTCTGTTTGCCACCGAGCGAAAGAAAGTGAGGCAATTGACGGCTCCATGACTGGATATTTGTATTTGTATTTGCATTTGCATTTGCATTGGTGTTTATATTTGACAAAGGTGTGCCGCGATTACAAGATTTACCTGTGCGTCTGTTTGCCCAAGACACACACACACACACACACACACATAATCTTATCAGCACAGTGCTGGCCATAAAGTTGGGTATGGTCTTAAAGACAGTCTGGAGAGATTCCTTACATAATTGTCTTGTCTAGGCTTATGATATGTATGTACATAAATCATATAACTGTGTACTCAACTCGATCAACAGTTATTTATGTCTGCTACCCGCACAATGTCTAGATCATAGTTCCTAGTTTTATGAGACCCATTATATGATTACTGATCAAATAGCTTACCTTAGCAAATGGTCTCCAGGGGTATCTTTGCTGCTGTTGCTGTTGCTGCTGGTGGTGGTGGTGTTGCTCCTGCTGGGGGTGGGGATGGTGATGGGGGCTGGGTTGTTGGACCGTCGCCCGTCGCTGGTATCGAGGTGGGGGCATCCTCTGTGGTGGGGCTGGCAGGCGTCATGGTTGTTATCGTGTTGTTCATGGAGATGTTCTGGGTGAATTCGGTGCCATTGGCCATGGAGGGCAGGCCCTGGGAGCTGCTCGAATGCTGCACGCCATTGGTGGTGTTGGTGATGTCGTGTCGGAGCCGCGGACAGCAGATGCGCTTGCAGGCGGTCCACACCTGCGGCTGGCAGCCGACCACAATGAATATGAAGACGCCCTGGAGGGCATTGATGAGATCCGTCAACAGCCAGGCACCATGCGGCCCGCCCACCAGCCACGAGATGATGTCCCAGATCCAGGTGACGCCCATCACCACCACCAGCTTCAGGCAGACGCGACCCAGCGCCGATTTCTCTGACGTGGACTTGACATCGTCGCGCTTCCACAGCCCGCACGTCAGCTGATGCGTGGTGGAGATGAAGAGCACAATGTTGGCGCACAGCAGCAGTCCGATCGGGCCGTAGAAGTAGGCGAAGATGGTCAGCGAGCGATTGTCGAACCAGCAAAACGGTTGACCAAAGCCCGGCCGCAGCATCGAGGTCTCTGTCTCCGGCAGTTGATCCACAAAGGCGGCAATGGCGCAGATGAGCAGCGGCAAGCCCCAGGCGTAGACGGAGTATAGACGCAGGCGTATCGACTCCTGATTGCGCTCCAGCGAGCTGGGACGAAAGTCTCGGAATGTCCACCAGATGTTGAAGCACATCGTGTTCAGCCAGAAGAAGGCCGACAGGAAGAAGAACTGCATGCCAATGGCAATGAGCAGGCAGCTCGCTGTGCCCGGCTCCAGGCTCGTGCTCAACTCCTCGATGGCCAGCAGAATCTTGCCCAGCAGCAGGCAGAACACGTAGTAGATCTGGCATCGCCAGTGCAGGGCATGATGCACCGCCGGCAGCATGTACCCGGCTACCAGAGTAGCCGCCAGAAAGATAATGGATATGATGATGCCCACGTCCAGCACAGCCTTCTGCAGACTGCCGTTTGCCCCGCCATAGGAGACATTGTTGTGGTCGTCCGCAAAGTGCTGGGTGCAGGCAATGATCTTCACCTCGCCCGTTCGCTGCGTGTGCTCCAGGCAGAACTGCGCAGCCGTCAGATTCGTGTGGCTGAGCTGGAGGGAGCCGCTGCTCCGGTTCAGTGTCGCCTCGTGCCAGTCCCCGGCTATGGCATAGCCAGTGCCGTTGCCCTTGCAGTCGGGCAGCTCGTAGGTGGTCTGGTAGCTGCCCGTCTCCAGATTGGGCAGATTCAACTGCCCACTGTCCGAGCCGCGCTCGGCGGGCGTCAGGATGCTGCAGGTCTTGGCCACGGTATCGTAGTAGCCCCACTTGCCGCAGCATTTGCGCAGGCGCAGCATGGGCGCTGTCGAGCTGGCCGGACGCAGTGCATCGTCAGCGGAGGCTGACCCACCTGCACCATCAGTAGCCACTGGCGTCTGCAGATCCTTGTTCTTGTCTTTGTCGAGGCAGACCAGCGCCACGCCTTGATCCACACAGTAGCGCGATGGCTCGATAAACAGGCCACGCTCGTGCACCTTCATCGTGCCATTGGTGAGGAGTACGACATTCGCGTCACGGCTACTAAACAGCTCCTGCTGCTGGCCCTGCGCCTGGCAAGGCGGCCGCACGTTCGCCAGGAACTTCATGAACCGTGGCTTGGCGCCTCTGGGCTCAAAGAAGCGATTCTGCTGCTTCAGATAGACCAGCGGCACCCACTTCTCTGACGCGCCAGCGACGCACTCCAAGGTGCTGCCAACCAAATACTCGCCATGGTGGCAACACTTGTTTATCAAAACACGCGGTGGAGGCGGCCGACCCGACGTGCTGCCAGGCGACGCCGCTGTCGTTGTTGTTGTGAGCAAATCCTCTTGGCTGTTCGCAGTGCCGATCAGCAGCGCTAGCAAAAGCCAAAAGCTCTTCATCTTTGTGTGTGTGTGTGTGTGAGAGAGAGAGTGGAGCTCAAATGTATTGCGCAAGGCTTCGTTTCTTAATCCTCTTTTGTTTGTATGCTTACTTTTACTGTTGCACGCAACACTGTTTTTACTGCACTTTTAATAAAATTATTATGTTTATATTAACAATTAAAAATTGTAATTAATTGAACACTGCTTTGATTGCCTAATTGCATTTGTTGCTACATTTTCCGTAATGTTTTTTCTTGTTGCGAGCCTCCTTTGCATCAATCAGTTCGTCTTAATACTACTTTTTTCTGCAGCCGCTGCACACAACACTGTTTTCGGTGCGGTGTCTCCTGTTTGTCTGAGCCCAGCTGAAGGTAAGTTTAGCTGCTGCACACAACACTGTTAGACGCCTGTTGCCTTCGCTGTACTTTCAAAACACAGAGAAAGAGAGAGAGAGAGACAGACGCACACACATATGCTTGAGCAATGCTGAGCGGTAATTTTGTTGTTGTTTTGTGTCTTATTTTCTTCATCTAATTTTGTGGGCTCTCTCTTGTGTGGCTTCTTGTGCGCACGTTTGCAGGCGCTCGTTGTCAATTATGTGGAAATACAAATACTGTTGTTGCTCCTCGTTTTCTTGTTGTCTATCTTGTGCATTGTGTTTGGCACTATTTATTGTTGTTGTTGTCTCGCCCGCTGTCCGCCCCTCTACTGCATGTGTTGGCCTTGCCAGCGTCGTCGTCAAGCACGCATGATCTTTTTCTCTGCTTCTCTTCAGCTTTTCGCTTTCGTCTTCGTCTCGCTCAATTGTCTTGTTCTGCTGCTTCTTCTTCTTCTTCTCGTGTTTCTTGTTGCTGTTTCGTTTCGGTTCTCAAGCGTAGCAGAAAATTTGCTTTTCACTTTTCTCCTCCGTCGCTCTTCAATGGCATTTTATTTGCTTTTGTTTAACACTTACTAATCAAATGCTTTAATTTGGCTTCTTTAACTTGGCTACACTCGGTTGAACTTCACGTCTGTTGAACGAACCACAAATTGAATTCCAAGCGCGTCGTTCGAAAAAAAAGAAGCTAAATCGAAAAAAAAACGCACATACAAAAAATTTCACAGCGAGCTGCACGCCTGCACTGAGCGAATACAAAAAACCGACTAGCGCACTGTTAACTGTTAACAGGCATGCATTCACGTTGTGCAGCTGCTTACGTTCAAGCACTGTTGTAGTTGTTGTTATATCGATATGCTTGAACACAACGATGTTATCGATGCTTTGGCGCGCTTCTTGCCGGTATTGTTCAGCACTGTTTTGGCGCGCCAACAGCTGTTGTTCAAGAGTTTGGTTTGCTGGTGCTAGTCTTAGGTAAGCTGTCTGGACTTTTTCAATTTGGTTCTGTTCTTAGCTATTTGCAATTATATTGTATAGTTCTGTGCGGCATTTTTAAAGTCTGGCGAGCTTTCGGATTTTGGATTGTGTTACGGCTAAACTGTAAGCTTTTATTGTTCCCAGTATTTAAACTTTGTTGTGCTATAATTTGGTTTGTGTTTGTTAATAATGGTTTATCAGAGATTAGCACCCTTTGCTATAAAGCAGAATTTTATTTACGTATTTGTTCTTTCACTTTTGAGTTCAATCGCTCTCTTTCTAAAATTTTCCTCCCTATCTCCCTATCTCCCACACTCTCCCTCTCTCCCTGTCTCTCTGTAAATTATTGTTGCACCTAGGCTAGTTAATACCCCGAGAGCTCAGCTAAAAAAACTAATAAATAAATGCCGCCGCCCCGTTGACACCTCTCCAAAGGCAGACGATAAGGGGGAGTGGCTGCCGCCCGGCAGCAGTGCATCTATTTTTGGGGTGGCTGCCCCGCTGGAAAATTAGATAGAAAATAGAAACAAATCCATTTGATTAAAATTGTATGACGTGGCAGTGAGGGGGAGGGGGGGGGGGGGGATGCTGGCACCCCGTGCAGCAGGGTGGCTGTCTGCCTGATTTACAGGGTATGCGTGGCTCGGTCTCGGGCATTAAGACATCAAATGGACAGAGCCCAAAACTCTGACAGCAGTGAAAATCGTTAAGCCAGCGAAGTGGAACAGACGACGCTTGCGAAAATTCACCACGGCCTTGCCACTGGAGCCACAACCACCCACAACCACCCAGAGAAGCAGCCACCCGAGCAGCGCAACCTGCTCGCCTTTTCGGTTGCTCTCTGGTGCTTGAAATTAGATTTTTGACTGAGCGGCTGGTATATGTAGAAGAGCAGCAGGAGCAGGAGCAGGAGCAGCAGGAGCAGCAGCAGCAGGAGCAGGAGCAGGAGCAGTAGCGACAGCAGTTGGCCAGTGTTGCATAACATTCGTTGCGAGTCTTAAGTGCGCTCGCTACACGTGCCCACACACAGGCGGGTTAGGGCCAGCAAGCCCGTGAGCTCCAGCAAATCCTGCAGCGAAGAGCACGTGATTTATAATACCCTGTAAATGAGGAGGTGGGCAGCACCTCTCTCTCTCTCTCTCTATTTATTGAAAAAGGGGGCCATTGTGGGCGGGGGCGTGTCTGTGTGCTGGGGCGCCGTCAAGTTTTTTGGGCAACAAATAAAATGTTTATGAGCGGATTATGTTTGCCTTAACCGAATGCCATCTGAATTTAATGAGCCCAGCAGCTAGCGTCGCGCTCTCTGCCAGACTGCTAGCATACCCTGTGAATAGAAGTGGGCTGATATTTTTATTTTAATATAATTTCTACTCATTTACTGTATATTATTATATTGTATAATGCTTGATCTCACTTGACAAGTTAATAGCTTCTTGCTGACCACGCCCCTTTCATAGTTGGTTTTAGTCTACAGGTAGAGCTGTAGAATTCAATACTGAGTCTAAAACTGAGAGCAGCCACGCCCCAAATGGTGCTTGTTGATATATCTGTATCAATTTATATACATATCTAGCTCTCTATCTATCTATCTATCTACCTAGATATAGATCTATCTTAATCTGTGAGCTAATATAGCTTTAAATAGATTCTAGATACAGTTGAGCCTCGGTTAAGGTATATTTCTTATTTCTCTAGCAATTTATATACATATCTATCTATCTATCTATTTATCTACATACATATCTATCTTTATCCCTGAGCTAATATAGCTTTAAATAGACTCTAGATACAGTTAACCCTCGTTTAAGGTATATTTCGCATTAGGAATACGATGCTGTAGCGAGTTATCTTCTTTAACCGAGGTTCCACTGTAATCACCTTATGCGCCGTCTAGCCACGCCTTCAATAGGCGTAATGGGTCTGGCAATAAGTGCATGTATCGAATTTGAAATCTCCTGAAAGAGGAACTCCCGGACGGATGGACTGACGAACGGCTAGCAAACCAATATACTCGCTTTGCTTACTAAATGGGTAGAACAAAGTTTACTTCTGTCTTGAATATATGTATATTAAGAGCAACTCATCTACTCTGTGGCATCATATTTTACAGGGTAGCTGTTGTAGTCTAACAGCAATGTCAACGTCGACGTTGGCGTCGCATTTTTTTTAATTGAAATATGTCGCCGCGACATTTCATATACATTTAACAATCCATCAGACATTTTCATTTGCCCCCCCCCCCCCCCCCCTCCCCCACTCCCGCTCGATGGCATCCACTTAATGGCACTCTTGTTGCTTGGCTCGTTGTTGTCTAATTTATGCCGCAATCGTTGCCGCCTTGTCTTCAATTAGTCGCCCGGCAACTGCAACTGCAACAGCAACTGCAACTGCCCCAAGGGGCAGACGCTTGCATCTCCATTTACAATCGATCGAACGAGCGAGCGAGAGAGAGAGGGAGGCTGAGAGAGTGAGGGTGTGGGCAAACTTCAAACTATTCGTCTAGTATTACTTGATACTTAACCGTCCTTTATTTATGTCCCTGTCAACGCCTCTCAGCTGCTCACTTCTCCAAATGCGAAAACCAACAAACAAATTGAAACGAATTGAAATCAAAGACGAAGTCGTTAATGCTCTAACTATGTTATATATGAATAGATATAATACTACAGTCATCATACATACCTATCTAATGATCATTTAGTATGTATATCTCATATTTCCCTGTATGACTGCTAACTTTACCCAATTTCGGCTGCCTTTCCTTTATAGTAGATAACAATTTGTTAATGTGGCTGTTAAATTTGACATCTACTTTAAACCAAGTTTCAATCCGAGTGTTAGATATGTAGTAAAAGCTTCTGCTTCTTATTCTTGTGATACCTAAGCTAAATATTGAGAGCGCATTGCATGTGCCTGTCAAATTTTCCGGAAATCTCTCTGTCAAATTTAACAACTACTTTTAAGGGGTTAAACTGTTTTTTTTTTTTTATCAAAATTTCAACTATGCAGTTCACAGTTCGTTTCGCCAATTCAATCGTCAATCGTCAAAGTTCATGTCAAATTTGACAGGCAGTTGGCCCTTGCCAATGACAAGCCAAAACTTCAGATCCGCAAATTCTCTTTCTTAGCTTCTCTTGAATTTTCTTTGAAGCGCTGCCAGCTTAATGCCGTCTAGCGCTGCCATTTGGCATGGCCTTGCCAGACTGCTCAATCTTGCATAGCTTCGCTGCACGAATATACCCCAAGTGAGGGCACTCACCAGTTCCACTTCAGTCCCCATTTTGTGGGGGGTACAGACAGGCGGGCGGGCGGTCGGGCGACTTTTTTTTCTCTTTTTTTCTTTTAGTTAATTGAAACCTGTTGTAAATCACAAATCATATTGGCGTCACTTGTCCCAACTGCGGCAGCAGCAACAGTTGCTGACAACAGCAGCAACAGTTGCAGATGTCGACAGTTTTTCATGTCTGGAAAAGCTCGACTGGGGCGGCGGCGGCCGCCACTTCTTGCATTACACGCGAGGCGCATTCTCTCTGGGAAACATAAGATCATAAAAGCCCAAAGTTGCATTTTAGATACAAACAGCGGGCAATGGAACATGCCAGAGTGGGAGTAGATATATCTGATCGTAGATGATTCTACCATCTGGTAGAATGAGGTGCGTGAGTCGGTACATAAAGCTGAAAGGTGACGTGTACCAAATCTAATTGGTTCTATGATATGATATGATTCTATGTTAAGGGGCATCAAATTTATTTGGTTGACATTCTAGTGAAAATATTCCTTAAAGCTAAACTTTGGTTATAGTCTCTGGTATGGGGGCGAATGGAGAGATGCACTCGAAGATAATTCGATGAGTTTTAGATAGGCTAATGGACATTCTCGACTATGTATACGTAGACTCTGCTATCAATGTGCATTTTGCATAGAAGCTAGGCAGTCAATGAAAGTCCAATAATGATATACTATAATAATGATGATATAATGATATAACAATAATGATGCATCATAGCCTTGCTGGTCATTGAAGAGTCCTTCGACGAGTCTAAGGACTCAATCGAGCCTGTTCAAGTGTTGGTATCTTAACAAATGTTAGTCTATATATTATAGTAGTAGTACTTGTACGGAGAGACAGAGAGAGAGAGAGAGAGACAGAGAGAGAGAGAGACAGAGAGAGAGAGAGAGAGAGAGAGAGACAGAGAGATAGAGAGCCTGTTGTCATGCCATAATTTGGATGAGAACGGTGCTCCCTCTCCCTCTCTCTCTCTCTCTCTCTCTCTCTCTCTCTCTCTCTCTCTCTCTCTCTCTCTCTCTCTATCTATCTATCTCTTTCTCTATCTCTTTCTCTCTCTCTCTCTCTCTCTCTCTCTCTTTCTCTCTCTGTCTGTCTCTCTCTCTCTCTCTCTCTCTCTCTATCTCTTATGTCATCATCGATCACAATATTGAAATGGAATCAGACAACTGTAAACTAATGACATTTGCTGTTGCGCCCCACGACGGCGGTTGCTCGGGCCGATCCTGTCTGGCCTGGTGCGGTGTCCTTTGTGCGTATCCGCTTACAGCATGTCAAGGATGTTACGCAGCGAGGGTTGCCGCTGCTCGTTTGTTTGTTTTGAGTGGGTCGACTGGCTGTCCAAATATGCGGCAGCTTGTAACAATTACCAAATGACACCCTCGACAATCGGCAATCGGCAATCCACATCCGACAAGAGTCGAGGCAGAGGCAGAGGCAGAGGCAGAGGCAGAGGCAGAGGCAGAGGCAGTGGTAGAGACGGAGGGTTGCAAAAGGACATCAAAGCCCTAGGCTAGACAAATGCGCAAATATTCACTTGTCGCAAAATCAATGGCTATAATTCTGCCATTAGCTGTTGTTGTTGTTGTTGTTGTTGTTGTCGCAAATGAAGTAATCAAATGAAATCAACTTAAAATTCACTCACGAAGTTTATGACCTGGAAGTGTTCGGTTTTCCCCTTTTGGGGTTGTCGTCCTCCAACAGTTGCTACAACTTTCCAGATGTGAATTTGTCTAAAAGCACACAGATCTTCCTGTTGGCAGAAGGAGGAGGAGGAGGAGGGGGAGGATGAGAAGGAACTCAGGGAAGTAATACTTCTCTCATCAGTTACAAGTGGAGCTCATTCAGAGAGCAGCTAAAAGTTACTTTGCGAAATACATTCCAGCTGAAGTGAGAGTTTACTGCAAGACTTCAGGCGGTCCCAGAAGTTAACATATTTAACCATAACTATAACTATATTTAGATAGAGCAGCTTTCAGTAATACAAATAGAACTCAGAATGCAGGTGTTTCTTGCTAGAAAATATAGAAGCCCGTGGTTTTGTCTTTTAGAACTGCTAGAAAAAATCCTTGTTGCTTAAACTTAGGACCCGCTGATTAAGTTTCAGAAAAAATAGAGTTTAATAGAAAACTTCAAGATGTTCTAGAAAACGAATCGAGAAGTGTCTATCGTCCTAGAGCAACTATCGTACTCTTGAGTTGAGTTGCTTTCCTTTTTTTTCCCAAGAGCTTACGTAACGTCTGCTAAATTTAACCGAAGAAGGATAGAGCAATGGGTTAAGAAGAACATTTATGATAAGTAGGAAATGCTTTCAATTACTGAACTACATAGAACTAGTAGAATGTTCCCTCAAGATCTTGATCCTAGCAATTGAATGCGAGGCATAAGGTTTGACTGCGATCGAGGTAGAAGTAGTTGAATGAACAATGGAGATTTACTCGAATAATCTCATTATTTAGAATGTCTTCATTAGATTATTAATAAAGAGAACGCAGAAGACATGAATCTTGAAAGGAGGTTTCTCTTTGTTAAAGGATTCATAAGATGATCTAAGCTTATGTCTAAGAGAGCTCCCAGTTGAATGTCTTCTGGAATAACTCATAATGCTCTGATTAACTGTAGTGCACTGTAATGTAGCCTATTCCTCTATAGACGTATAGAAAACTTCCCTCATATGTCTCAATTAGTAAGACTTGATGCTCTAAGCCTCGTTTTGATGGCTCAACTCTAGACACTAGAGGTAGAGGCGTAGGAACTTGAATTGGCAGCTGCAACTGTATTTATAGATAGATGCATGTACTGGGTGTGTTCAATGTGTTTACTATTATGTAATTAGCCGAGAGTCGAGTCGGGGACTCGAGCCTAGCGAGTGCTGTGTGACCTTTGAACCAATTGCTGTAGACGAATTCCTGGTATGCCTGAGGGGGCAGCGTTAGCTGCCAGCCAATTCCCAGACAACTAATTTAAGTGAATTGTCTACGCATATTTCCTGCCAGGGCTGCCTAATAGTCCCGGCCAGCCAGTGGCAGCCCTCAAGGATGTGCCGCGGTAGCAGCCACAGCAGCAGCAGCGGCAGCGGCTGCAGCAACGTTTCAAACATAATTCAAAAAGCACTTAACCCATAAAAGTGAAATAATTCGATGGAAATAACAAACGCACTTAACAAATTACAGATGTGAAAATTTCATTTGGAGTGTCAGAGCCGGCAAACAGCAGGAATTGGACGGACGGACGGGGGGAGCGGGCAGCAGGAAGGAAGGATGAGCCAGTGTAACCCAGTGCGCCCGTGGGGAGCGACCCTCTTGGGCCAGCGGCATTCCACTCTGCCACACACAAACACACAAACACACACACTCTGCATTCCACAAATTAGAAAATGATTAATGGACTCAACCGGTTGCACAGCACAGCAAAAAAAATTAAGAAACAAAAACAGACACAAACCTCGCCAAGCTCTACGCAAACCCCAGAAGAAGATGCGACAGCAACTGGTCCTGACTAGAAGCAGGCGGGGGCGGGGGCGGGGGCGGTCGGCAGTCGGTGTTTGGTGTTCGGTGTTCGGTCCATCCATGTGCACTACGTCTGGCACACTTTGGCATAAAATAGCACTCGGGAGATTTGAGCACTCGAGCGACACCCTCACATCCTCGCATCATCCTGCCGTACACCCGTTGCCAGCAACCCCAAACCCGTAGAGTCATAGTACGCCGGCAGACGTCGAGCCGGTGCCCGATTCCCGTTAGCCAGCCCTCAAACGGGGGGTGTGTTTGTTGTCATTTATTGGTGTTGTTCCTGCAATCCTTGTGCCTGGTAGAGCTGGTACTCCGCACCCTGTTTCCTGCTTCCTGATTACCGCTTTCTGGTCTGGCTCTTGTGTGATTTTTTTTCTGGGGTCACGCTTTGCTCTTTTGATCGCATCCACAGCGAGAGAGAGTGAGAGAGAGAGAGAGGGAGAGAGAGAGTGAGATAGAGTGAGCCATGAATCAAATTACATTTTAAATCCTTGATTTTAATCTGAAGGGGCTGACAAATGGATTTTTATGTCAATTTTTCGTAAATTACTTCAGCTTCCACAACTCATCCAGTGCGTCCCCGACAAAGGGCTAAACAATTGAATTTTGCATTTTGACACAACGCAAACATTACGCAGCCGAGGGCGAGAGCGGAAGGACGGCAGGACGGCAGGAGGCGAGCCGGGGTTGGGTCTGCGTTAAGTGTTCGGAAGGAAACAATCAGTGGGCGTTGTCGCCGTGGGAGGCGGCTTTTTAATCTCTGATTAGATGAGTAGCAAGCAGATGAGAGACTGTTGACGCTGATGAGGTTGCGCATTTTGACACATTCACCAGACGGAGATGGTAAGGAAGGGGCGGCCCTTACACTGACTTAGGTAACGCTGCTCAATTAGCGCATCAGCATAAATATGCATACATAATTGTGGAGTAGTAATTAAGCAAGTCGGGTATGCCCGACTAGCAGATGCCTGGAACATGGCGATAGATCGATAGATAGGGTAGATGGGACTCTATAAGCATATACTAGGCTGGTATTTAGTGCATGTGATTTCAATATAGATATTATCGAGTTGGAGGAGAGTTTACCAACACTGTGGACATTCAGCAACTGCATACTGCAAACTTAACGCTTACCAACACTGCAGCCACATACAGCAGGCAAGGAATCGAGAGTTGAATGATAATTAGGCCTCGCTCGGCGCAGAAACCAATTCGAATTGATTATAATGTAGGCAAACTAATGCGATCATAACAATAACGCTAATAAGAGCTACAACAATAGCGGATCGATTATTATAATAATGTTGAGGCAGCAGAAGAGAGAGGGAGAGAGAGGGAGGGAGAGAGGGGAAGCAGTCGAAAGAAAGACGTCGCCCAAATGGAGAGTGTCGTAAAGGTTCACAATAACAATAACTCAATGTCGCAGCAGGAGGCGATTGTTGCCATGTTAACGCTTCACTCTCTGTCTTAGGCTCTTTTTGTTTATGTTTTTGGATAATATTTTCAAAAATAATAAACCAGAGAAGAGCCGAGCGAGAAAGAGAAGGAAATTAATAACAAGCATGAGCGCTTTAGATGAGTGTGAACGACTAGTGGATACCCTAAGTGCCGTTAGCTGAAAATGTGTGAGACACCTTAAAAAGCGAATGAGTTAGAGGAGAGAAGAATAATCAAGAACAAGAGAATGATTCTGTGTATAGATTTATGTAATATTGTTATCGATTATGAGGGATAAAGATAAAGATCTGTCGGAAAGACAGGCAACAAAGCAATCGAAATGAGACTCAAATAGTTGGCACGAAAAGAGTCGACTGTTCTTCATTCTCAGGTATATATACCTCATAGCTTTTCGTATAATCGCAAGGCAATATACCCAGCTCATACCTACGCCAAGAGGTATAACAAAGCCTTAAGCTAAATTCAAGCACTCGCATAGACAGCAAGTCAAAGCAGAGAGAGAGAGAGACAGAGAGAGAGAGAGAGAGAGAGAGAGAGAGAGAGAGAGAGAGAGAGAAGCTGAGTGAAAAGGAAGAGGGCGCATTTCGCGGTATTTTCACGCTTGATGCAACAGAACCCCAAAAAAAAAAAAAAAACAAACAAAATGTAAGCAAGAATGAACAAAATTCCAGCTCAGCTCGGGTTTTGGGCTTGGAGCATGGCAAGTGCCGAGCGGCTGCTGCATTCGGCTTCGGCTTTGGTTTCGGGTTTCATTCAAAGGAATAAAAAAGAATGTGAAAGAGCAAAATGAATACAACAATGTAAAAAGGGTTTTCAGCGGCAATAGCCGACCTAAAGATACTCTAGCTGAGCTTAGAAGTGGATAGAATAGATAAGAGGGTACATAGAAGAAAGTAGATAATAGAAGAGTTATGCTGTCTCTCTCTCTTCTGCTCTTTCAATTACATTCAATTCAACATCTAGCAATCATATCATATCGGCAATAGCCGACTTAAAGATACTCTAGCTGAGCTTAGAAGTGGATAGAATAGATAAGAGGATACATAGAAGAAAGTAGATAATAGAAGAGAGCTAGACTTATGCTGTCTCTCCCTCTCTCTCCCTCTCTTTTCTGCTCTTTCAATTACATTCAATTCAGCATCTAGCATTCATATCATATCAAAGCTGATATACCCTATCTCTCATGCCCGCTGACAGAGTATTAACAAGAAGAAAAAAAACTTGCGCGGATTAAAATGATAACAAGTCTTGTGGCTGGAATTGTGATGCCAAATTTGGATTTTCTTTTCAGAAGAATTGGCTCTTGATGGCTTCTGATGGCTCCTGATGGTTCCTCGGGATGTGTCTTTGGAGAACCCTTTTGCTTTACCCTAATCTTTGGCTGTTTGGTTGCCATTTTCTAGGCGCGCTACGATCGATAGCGATTGTTGGCAATCTGAGAAGATTTTAGATTGCGCTCGTCTTTCTGATATCACTTTTATATGGATAGATTTACATATATGTATGTACATATGTATGTATATCTGTGAGCTGATGGCACGTACCCCAGCTCGGCGGCAGCCAAGTTTAACGATCCTCGTATCGCTTTCGAAACAACTTAATTTTGCGTTTTCCTCTGTTTGTTTTTTTTTGTTTTTGTTGTTGTTGTTGTTTTGTTGATGTTTTTGTTTTTATGGCTTCATCTTGGGTGTTGTGTCCAGCCAATTTAATGGGACATCATTAAAACTTTATGGCTAGCCAGGTGATCTCTCTCACTCTCACTCACCTCTCTCTTTCTCGCTCTCTCTCTCTCTTGTCTTACACACTCTTTCGTAGCAGAGCCTTCCCCCGCCTTTGTTGCCTTAGGGGCAGGCGCCAGCTCATAAAAAGGCATTCAAATCACAGCGGAACATTTGACTAAAAACAAAACAAGATCATTGTGTGGGAATATTACTTAATGTGTGTGTGTGTAAGTGTGTGTGTGTGCGTGTGTCGTTATCTTTATGGATAGTTTTGCTGTTTAGCAACACTCAAAGTACTGGCAGAATTATTGGTTACGCTGCAAGAGCTGAGGTACGCCAGAGCAGCGTACAAAGGAGAGAGATAGAGAGGAGAGACTCGTTTTGCGGTATGAAAGTTCTTGTTGAGCCTGAATTCCATTCCCACATACATATGTACATTCATACTACTACGTTTGCCCGTCCTATCACAACTATTCGATCGTAATACCAGCATTAACTCGTATAAATATGCCTCTGCTACTTATAATATTTGCTGGAGCTATTTCTACTAGTAGTATTTGCTTATACTATGAATACTATTACGACTTTATCGGAGCACTGCCACGACTCTAACTATCTGATCAAACTTCTTCTGTGCTACTATTGTATTACTGTAATAGAAGAGTATACTACTACTACTACTCTATTACGTCTCTACTACTCTGCTATTACTCTTCTACTACTCTTTTAATACTTTTCCACTACTCTACTATTACTCTTTTGATACTTTTCTACTACTCTTTTGATACTTTTCTACTACTCTTCTACTACTCTACTGTTACTCTTCTAATACTTTTCTACTACTCTTCTATTACTCTAATATTACTCTTCTACTATACTTTTACTACTTTTCTACTACTCTACTACTACTCTTCTACTACTCTTTTATTCCTCTTGTAATACTTTTCTACTACTTTTCTATTACTACTCTTCTACTACTTTTCTATTACTCTTGTAATAGTTTTCTCCTACTCTACTACTCTTTTATTACTCTTGTAATACTTTTCTACTACTTTTCTATTACTACTCTTCTACTACTTTTCTATTACTCTTGTAATAGTTTTCTCCTACTCTACTACTCTTTTATTACTCTTGTAATACTTTTCTACTACTTTTCTATTACTACTCTTCTACTACTTTTCTATTACTCTTGTAATAGTTTTCTACTACTCTACTACTACTCTTCTACTACTTTTCTATTACTACTCTTCAACTACTTTTCTATTACTCTACTACTACTTTTCTATTACTACTCTTCTACTACTTTTCTATTACTCTACTACTACTCTATACTACTCTACTTCTACTCTACTACTTCTACTCTACTACTACTCTACTATTACTCTACTACTACTATACTACTGCTCTACTACTACTCTACTACTACTCTACTACTACCACTCTACTACTACTACTCTTCTACTCCTTTTCTACTACTCTAATATCACTCCACTACCACTCCGCTACTACTCTACTGTTGCTCTACTACTACTCTGCTATTATTCATACAACGATACTTCTATTACTCTGCTACTACCTCTTACATCAGATTTCGTAGTAGCCTCAACTGTCAATAATATTACCACTACTGCCTGTTTCAGTCCACTTCAAGCTCTAAGAATGCCTGATTTCGTTGGGTGTATTTGCTGAAGTTGGCCATTTAAACTGACCTCTGTCTGACTCAAATGGAGGGCGTTGCCAAAATGTCAATATAAAGACGCCCACTAATAACTGCCATACGAATCACAAAGGCAAAGAAGAAGAGCGAGCAGGGCGCTCAGCTGGGGTCGAAGTTGGAGTTGGACACCGTAGCGGGTATTTTAGGGTTTTCGGCTCAACTTCGAGTTTAAGTTCGGGGGTCGCACGTTATTTGGATTTGACGATGAAGTTGAGGTTGAGGCTGAGGCTAAGGTTGAGACTGAGACTGAGACTGAGACTGGGAGTCGTTGCATGATAAATGACTCTCGCGCGTGCCCAGTTCCTTGGCCCGTTGGCCGCTAGTTGAACTGCTGCTTGGGCTACCTGATCGGCTACCTGTATTTTTGATCGGCCAGGTGCTATTTTGATGTATGTGCGACGGGGCGCAGCCATCCATCAATTAGCCGCAACACTCAGCTTAGCTCAGCTCAGCTTCAATTGATTTTTGCGGCCCCCAAAATTGATAGCAGGTCATTTATAATGCTGGATCGGCTAGCGGATCGCTGCGATCGTTGAGTGCATCATTTGATGGATTAGCCCATTAGCGGCTAATGACATGCGCCAGGCCCAGTCCGATTCGATTCCCAGTGCAACTGCGCCCCCGCCCTTAGCCCCACCCCCCGCCGCAATCAACTGCGCCCGGCCTCGCATGTGGCATGCATTTCCGCTTTTAATTATTGCAACGCGTTGCAATGCCTCGCGTCTCGTCTCGCTGCATCGCATCGCATCGCATTGCATCGCCCTGGAATGACATGCAACCAAATTGCTGGCAATAAATTTCACACATTTCAGCGCAGAAAACAAACAGCAAAAAATTCAGAGTGATTCGAAATACTTGAAGCGATCCTCGCACTGGCTTCCCAATTGCCCAGGCGACAACGCAGTTTGTCATGCGAGAGAAGACAAAGATAGAGAGGGAGAGAGCTGAGGACAGAGGCAAAGCGGGGCAGAAAGAGTGAGAGATATATACAGAGAAGGAAAGAGAAGGTGAGGGAGATAGAGCTTAATTGCTGGAGAATGAGAGAGATGAGAGTGATATATACAGATACAAAGCCAGACTGGAAAATATAGACATATAAATTCATAAGAAGGGAATGATAAGAGAGAGAAAGAGCGTGAAAGTTAGGTAGGGATAAAGATATAAAGCTGGAAATAGAGTAAGAGAAAAGAGGTAGGGAGAGGGAGATACAAGAAGAAGTAGGGAGAGCGAAAGAGAAAGGAAGAGATAGGGGACAGATAGAAAGAGAGGGATAGAGAGCGGAAGGAAGAGAGAGAGAGAACGACGGAGAGAGAACGAGATCTGAATGAACTAATAATTCTTTAAAAAAAAAACGTGTAAGAGTGTGATGGCAGAGTCTCTGAGTGTGAGGTAGAGCGAGAGAACGAATGCAAACAGTAGCAGTTTCCATCTGCTGCCCCAGCTGCTGCTCCAGCTCCTGCACCAGCTCCTGCTCCAGCTACTTTTGCTGCTGCTGGAATGCAGTTTCAATTGGCGCAGCAACAAATTGCTGGAATAATTACGCACACATTGACAGCTACAGATTGATATGTTTGTCGGCAAGGACAACATGAAGGACCATTCAGCCAGCGAACGACGAGCGGCCAACAGCCAGACTCTGCCTGAATGAGAGCTCCAGTCTGGCATACGAGTGACAAGCCATGCGGCTACCTCTGTTGCCCATTGATGAACGTGAGGTGTCAAGCAAATTGACTGCCCAGCCAAGCGATGCGCCCAGAGGCGTGGCATGGGCCAAGCGCATGCATAACAAGAGGGGGAAGGAGTGGAAAAAAAAACAAATATATATTAGAGATAGACTATAAATATGTATACGTATATGTATGTATTGTCTTATCAGTTAAGCTCAAAGAAGTGAAATGCCTTTGCATTTGCTATGTCGTTATGTCTTTAGAGTTATCGATAGTTATCGATAAGTGTTTAGAACTTAGTCATTCGCTTGACTAGCTTTGTATAGCTATCGATGTATGTATATACCGAAGGCTGTTATCTTGGTAGATACAACTGTGGTCAGTAGTTATCGAACTGTTTATCTGTTATCGATAGCAAGGATTCTCAGTGGCCATTTCAAGAGATCCTTTGACAAGTTTCGATTTTGATACCCATTGAAAATGGGAAATCAGTGCATAATGGTTTTGTTGAAATGTATGTAACAGGCAGAAGGAGGCGTGGCAGACCCCACAAAGTATATATATTCTTGATAAGGGCGACGAGCTATGTCGATAAGGTCCTGCATCTGCCCGTCTATCTGTCCGTATGTATGAACGTGTCGATCTCAGAAGATATAAGAGCTATTAAGTTAATATCAAAAATCGATATTTTGTTATCGATAAAAACCTGGTAGAAAATTAGTTATCAAAATTCATCTTCTACATATTTAAAGCTCGAGTTCCCAATTTATAAATATTTATTTAAATGCATTTCATATGATTAAGATTCTTGTCGAAATTTTTCCCACAACCCCTATATTCAACCCCTCACCGCTAAAAAACGGTATTTCAAATACTAGGGACTGGTGCTTTGGCACAACTGCATATCCATGTATATCCATGTTATAATCATAATTCATGAGGATGGACAAGAAAAGTTATTAAACAATTAAATTTTTAGATAGAGGGAGCTTTCCTAGTTGTTGTCTTTGATCTGCTTAGCCAGCCCCCCTTTGCGGCAGCCACTGCATTTGGCTGGTATCTGCAGCGTTGCAGCATCGGAATTCGCTGTTTACGTGAATTACGCTCAAATTACAAGACGCCAATCGAGACAGACAAACCAAAAAAAAAATTCGCGTCGCATCGCCTGAAAATAGCTGCGAAGCAATGGGAATGCATCGCAAATTAAAATTGCTCACAAAACGTTTCAGTCGAGGGGGCCCAGAGGCAATGTCTCTCTCGACAGGGCGCCCTGTGTGCACAGGGTGGTTCGAGTGGGTCTCGGTGCTTGTGTGTGCGCTCATTGAGCTCGTTAGGCGATAACTTTATGCGGCATTAAATTTTATGCGGCCATAAAACAAACAAATTCGCCTCAAACACACTCATTCACAGAGAGAGACGGAGCGGTAGAGGCATGCAGGCATTACGGCAACTAAACACGACATGGAACAACAACAAATAAACAAACATAGGCTACAAAAACAATTACATGCAACAACAATAACAATAACAATAACAATGGCAATGGGTTTAATGCGCGGAATGTACGGTCGAAAGTAAGTTAAGGTGCTCGAGGGATCTGGGATCAGGGATCAGAGGCGGTAGTACGGCACTCACTCACTCTCTCTCTCTCTCTCTCTCTCTGTGTGTGTGTGTGTGTGCGTGCCGTATCGTTAAGTGGAACAAGAACATGTCGCTTTACGCCCTGAAACAACTCAACTTGGGCCCATTGTATATATGGCAGTACATAACCCCATATATGGACCTTTACCGCATGCCAGCCTGAGACTTTACCAATGCCAATGCGACAGCAAGTGTTGCACTACACACAGACACTTGCGTAGTCAGAAGGTATAAATACAGATGTATATACATACATATATATATGAATATTTTACAATATATTTTAATTCGAGTTGTAGATAGACCGACCCTTAGGCATTTTATGACTCAGAGAGTCAATGCTTTTCCTTAACCTAATCTGATCTATAGCTTCCATGATTTTCATCAAGTCTCCAAAGCTGTGTAATTAGAAATGTTACTAGTTAATAGACAGCAAGTCTCAGTACTCCAGACTGAGGCAAGATGAGATTCACTCTACCCTGTTATAGAGGAATGCGGAGGTGCTTTGGATAGGCCTTTCGAGAGAAATCTTGTACTGAGGAGACGGTCCTTGAATTGAAGGTTTTATTTATGCTACTCGGCTAAAATAAAGCTATCCAGTCAAAATATTTGATTCTTTCAACTAGGCAACTGGACTGAAAACTCAGTAGCTCTCTAGTTTTTGTGGCTCACAAGGATAACTCATCGCTCAGCCTAATCATGCAAATATATCCATTATACATAAGTATATGGGACTACAAGAAGTCTTATTCTTTTGATTTTCTGTGGATTTAGCTGAGATCTCTTGGATCCACACTTGGTCTGCTAGCTAAGCTTCCTGCTTTCCCCATTTGAGTTTGCAGACAAGTTTATTCGATGGCGCATTTCTTGTGGCACCACAAATTGCATTAGTTTCCCAATTTGCGAACATACTCATTGATGTCTTAAGCATCGGCTCTATTGTTCGATGCATTATGCTATTTATTAGAACAGCTGTGGCAATAACAACAGCAACGCCCCACAGCATGGCGAGGTACCGGAACACAGGTCGAACAATAGGTCCATTGTGGCCATCAAAAAAGAGAAAAAGAAGAAGCAGAAAGAAAGGAAGAGAAAAAAAAGTGGCAAATGCGAGTGCATGGCAATTGTTTGAGGCTCGTCGCTTATCGGGCTTGTTAATCAGTTTACATCGGGCTCACTGACTTTGCACAGACCCATATAGAGGACTCACCCGCCCTCTCTCTCTATCTCTATCTCGCTACCCTGTCTGACTTCCATTGCCTGCGAATACCCGTCTACCCTCCAAAATTTGAACTTTGGTTTTAAGTTACCATCAAAACTGCTGCACAGATTTGACACGTGATTAGAAAACGGAGAGTTTGAAGTACCGGCACGACCAGTCGTCCATTGTGAATAGCGCCCAAGTCGTGGCTTGTGGATTGTGTGTCCTTTTCGCCCGACTGCAATGGATGAGCATATGCTAGCATGGAACACTCTTTGTTTCGGGTAGCTTAGCGCATATGCTAGGTAGTGCCTATAAATAGCTCTAACTGAAGCTGTGCATTGCAATGAAGTTGGTTTTTGATGCACTCTAGGTACTCTTAAGTGGTTCTAAGAACCGAATCAAGCTTAAGCTCATATAGTATTGCAGTATATAGTATAACAGATATATTCTGGATTAGAGCAAATAGCTGAAGCGATAAATCCACACTCGTGTGCCTATCTAGCTATTCCATTGTGATGACATTGATGTCTTGGATGATTGATATGCTAGTTAGGCTATATGCTAGTCGTGCACTCCCTCGGCTCAAAGCGCTCTTTCAATTGTGTATTTCAGTTATCTCTATGTTACTCTAATCTCACTTCGGTTTGGGTGAGCTTAAGCTTGGAATTCTTACTCAAAGCTAAGCAATCTGTGATCTATAGCAAAGTAGAGGGCTAGCTAAGACTCGGAAGGTTTACTCCTGCTGAGCATAAGAGCTTAACGATCTCAACTCTGTCCAAATGTATTCAAGTCAAGCTGAGCAAGTCCTCATTCGTCATCCCAAACCTCTCTCTATTTAAACAGACATTCGACACATCATTCGACACCCCAAACCTCGCTCTATTTCAACAGATCTAGGTAGTTCTCTTTAGATTTTGATTGACTGTATCACAAATTAAGTCTGAGTCAACTCTGGGCTCTCTAGTCGGGGTATATGCTAGTCTAGCTTTCTCTGGCACTTGTTCCACTTCACAGTACTTCTCCTCCAGCCTCAACTCTAATAGTAGATCTCAATGGATCTTCACTTCATACTGCTTTAACCTCAAACTATTTCAATTGAAATAGGCTGGCTATAACTTGAAATACTTACGCCTTCTCAGCATCTCTACTCGCTGCTCTAAGACCTCTCCGCTCTATTTAATTAGGTCTGGTTAGCTCTGGCTCTTAAGACTTTGGTTGACTGAAGCATAATTAAGTCCGAGCGCATATACATATGTATGTATGTATGTGTGTAAATGCCAAGAGAAGTCTGGGTATAAACAAATTAAATAAGTTGATTGCACCTGCGGCTCGCAACGGGAGCAGCTCGTCTAAGAAATGATGTGGCAAGTTAATTTCCGAGTGGCCCATAACAATAGATTAATAGCCGTACAATTCACAATGTTGTTGGGCTGTCGTGAAGCGTGAACCGTGAGCCGAATGCTACTGCAGCTAAATATGGGCGTGGCACCAATGGGGTCCACACCAAAATAGGTATGACAGCCGGCTAGCTGGACGGCGTCTACCGGCTGCCCCCTAGAGGGCTGGCCCATTAATGAGCGCGACAAACTAACGACAGTCTGTGGCTTCTCGAATGATGATTTATGCATCTGTTCATTAGGTTCATTAAAAGTGAAAGGATGAACCCAAAGAGTCGTGAAGCGAACCCAAAGATCCAACGATCGAATCGTATGTTTGTGTCTAGCTCTCTCTCTCTCTCTCTCTCTCTCTCTCACTCTCTGTTCCATTTGGCATGCGTCAGGTGGTTTTCCATGTGTCTGTTGCGACTGTTTATTTGTTTTGTGCCTTCCCAAATGAGCCGTAACCAATAAATGTTTATAGCCCCTGCGGGCAACAGAGGCGCAGGCGGAGACCAAGGCGGAGAAACTGTGACAACGAACACAACGCCCCTGGCCAGAACGAACGAACAAGAACAACAACAACAACAACAACAAATTCAGTCGAATGCCCACAATAAAAATCATTTTGATCAACATTAAAATGACACATTGTTCTTGCTCCACTCGATTCTCAGCTTCATTTCCATTTCCATTTTCAATTCATTTTCAATTTCAATTTCCATATTCAATATCAACCATCAGCATTTCAACTGCCAGCCTGGAGAGTTTGTCGTGTTGATCGAGCGACTTTTTGGCCAGGCGCCAGACGCTTATCAATGGATAACGTCGGCTCATCAGCTGGACAGCCCGCTGTGCCTCCAGACAGACAAAGAAAGCAACAACAACAACAGCAACAACAACATCCACAATGAGCCCACAACAAATGAGCTGACAAAAGGCCAACTCAATCATTGAACCAAATGGCAGCGAATAGCTAAGGCCTGAAATAAGCAAAGTGTGTGTGGAAAATTGGTAAAAATTATACAAAATAAATTATACAGAAGATGATTATAGTAAATATGCTAAATATATGTCTTTTGCTGTAATTACTTAAGGCATTTAGATATTACGAATTTTCATTCGGTTACAATTTTCTCTCAGATGGGAATAGAATAATATTCTGAAGATATGTATTGCTTAGGTCTTAGCAAACTGATCTTGATTGACTTTGCTTGAGGTCTCAGCTCTCTTTAATGATGTGTCATATGCCTAAGAGGAGTAGCTCTATAAAGTGATAGGCTTATAGTGCGAGCATTTGATCTAGAAGGACTCTAGGCTCAATAGGAGTGATGGGCGAATGGAAATTATGAATTTAGCAATGAATGGGCGAATGGAAGTCTGGATTTCGCATCTGGTACGATGGGTGATGGAAGAATAAGTATCACACGGTCTATATTTTCAGTATTTATAACTGAGTTAAATAGTTTTATAAGAATCCTCATCATTCACATCCACATATATATATATATTTATAAATATATCTATTAGCATTAAAAATACATTTAAATAGACAAAACAAAAAAAAAAACACACGCAGCTAATTTCTCAGAACATACTTTAGACACAATTTCCCTCCCCGGCCACCTCCAACTCCTACTCCAACTCCAACTCCTACTCCAACTCCAACTTCGACTTCGACTCTGAGCCCGATATCAGTTCGATTTATCTAAGGTCCAGTTGGTTGGCCCGCACAAACGACGACGGCGACAAGTGCATAAATCATATGCCCACCGAGAGCGGAGATCGTCGAGCGTCGAGCGTCGAGCCGCGAGCCTCGAGTGGAGACAACAAGAAATGTTGGTGACAGTTTTTTGTTTCTTCCATTTGTTGCCTTATCGAATGCACTCGATCAGGCGATCAACCTCTCCAGCGATCCAGCGATCAAGCGTTCAATAGCCAACTGTTGCAGGTACATTGACTCAGCTGCTCTGACGTCACAGAATCTACCTGATGGCATTTTAATTATGGCGACTCAAAAATATGATCAAGCACTCGGCGTTTATCAGGGCAAACAGCAAGTGAGGCTGGCAAATACCCTGTAATTAGAGAGAGCGTGCGGATGGGCTGGCAGTGAAGCAAAGTATTTAGAGGATAAAAGGAAGAAAACTCGATGTAGGCAAAGACTTGAATGAATTTGGAATAAATACATCTCTCTCTCTCTCTCTCTCTCTCTATCTCTTCTTTTTCTGTCTCCCTCTCTTTTTTTCTCTCTCTCACTATCTCTCCAGTACTCACACAATCTTTCTTTCTTTCTCTCTCTATCTCTCTCTCTCTCTATCTCTCTCTCTCTCTCTCTCTCTCTCTCTCTCTCTCTCTCTCTTCATCCCACAATCCTATTGTCCGTTACTACCCCTATCACTTTCATCCTCACTCTATCCCACTCTCTCTCTCTTTCTCTCACTATACCTGTCTCTTTTTTTCACTATCTCACTATCTCTCTCTCTCTCTCTCTCTTTCTCTCTCGCCCTCTTAGCATCTCTATCTGCCCCATATAACCTCTCTCTCTCCCTCTTCCTCTCTATCTTTCTCTCCCTCTCTCTCTCTCTCTCTCTCTTCATCTGTCTCACTCTATCTCCCCCTGCATCCAGTCTCGGTAATCCTTACAGGGTATCTCGCAGCCCGACAGTCAAATCCATGATTTCTCATACATATTTTTCCGCAAATAGCTGCAAGGCGTGAAATTTGTACGTTGCGGTGGGTCCCTGGGCCCAAGTGGGACGGCAGGTGAATAAACTGCGCAGCAACTGTCCGCCCTTTCTTAAAAAACACTTTGTGCATGCTATAATTATGTTGGGCTCGCTATTTGTTTAGCTCTGAGTGCCACGGATTGCACAGTGGTGCGAGCACCGTAAAAAACGAGTTGAATGCTAATTGATAATACAAAAAAAAGCAGAATGAACTCCGCAAGGGAAGAAACAGTAGCACTCAGGTCGCCTCAGCCTGCCAGGGACAGAGAGCGAGAGAGCGAGAGAGAGAGGGAGAGAGAGAGTGAGAGAGAGATGGTGTCTTTGCCCCACTGTGCCGGGTTTACGTGAATGTGGGTACATATTGTGCCTGGCCGCACGCACATTTCACTTATTATTTATGAGGCGTGCGCTGTGGGCGTGGCACGCTTGTTGATCGGCGCTACATGAACGTACCCCAGCAGATACCGAAAAACTCAGCAGCGACGACGATACAAAGTGGACAGACGGACGGACGGATGGACAGATCGGAACGGGACGTTTTCAATCAACGTTCAGCCATCCGCCTGGCATGCCAAGGCGAAGACAAGCGGGGACCACCCTTTTAATGAAGCCCTAATTACAGTGTTTATAACAAAAGGTGATTACCAAAGCAAACCAACAACACCAGACACCAGACACCAAGCAAGGCCCAGTCAGGCCCAGCCAAGCCAGTTAACCAGTCAGCCAAGCAGCCAAGCAGCTAACCAGCCAACATCAACAGTCGGGCAGGCTGCTTGGCTGAGTTTGCTTGGCCCCGGAACGCATCAACGGCTCTTTAGGACAAAGCAGCGACTGACGTTGCAGCCGAGCTAACCCTGGTCGCGCCCCCCCCCCCCCCCCTGCCCCCCGAGCCGCTGTCTGCTTCCCAATGTGGAACGTCGAACGTCAGCCGCCTTGGGGCAACCGCCTTGTTTATTTCGGATCGCAGCACGAAAGACTCTGAGCACAAACTCGGCCGTTGTCAGCGCTCTCGTTCTCTTTGCGACGCATACCCGACGCATACCCTGTACAAAACTGAGCTGATTTGAGTGCTCTTAACGCTATTTATTAGAGAAGGAAGAAAAGGAAACCAACACGGAAAATCGATTTCATTTATCGATCGATAGCAACTAAATTAGATAACTGTGAATGCAACACTGCAACACTTGTAATATATATTATATTACAGAGTATCTGCAAGGCGAGCACGCCCCGTACTCGTCTGTGTGTACGCGCGCGTGTGTGTGTGTGTGTGTGTGAATGTTGTCTCCGTCTCCGTCATCGTCACATTATTTATAACTTTTCATGTTTAAATTCGTAATTTTGGCCTCGTTCGCCCCACCCTGCGCCACCCCCCTTGGCCCGCAAGACCCGCTCGCTCGCCTAGGTGCGTGAGCCACCCAGGCTTTGTCAAGAGGCCTCGTCCATGGCGCTCGTGACTTGTAAATATTGATTTTAATCGAAATTGCTCTAAATTGCTTTGTTTTTCTCTCTCTCTCTCCCTCTCTTTTCTCTCTTTTTTTTGTGATTTTTTTCCTTCATGTGTTTCGGTTACGCAGTTTAAGACACTTTTGCTGTGAAGAGGCGCTCCATGCGATCCACGATCGTTCATCATATTCAAGTATATATATTTAAAATTGTGTGAGTATGTGTGCGTGCACTTCTTCTTCTCACTGTAGTCGAGAGTATTTTCGTATTTCAATTATTATCAAAGGATCTAGAGATGACATTTTCAAACGCTGATCAAGTCTGTAAACTCTTGGAGCTTCGAGAAAGTTTTAAGCTTAGATTTCATTGAAATCGAGATCAAAATCAAATAGAGATCAGATAGAGATTCATATTTCCCTCTATTGCCTATTCTATACAATTTATTTTTGCTTTAATTTTTTTACTTTTTTTTAGCTAAAAAATACTGTTCTTTGTCGATAGTCGAAGTACAAATTATTTCCAGAGAGCTAAAATTGTAGTATTATGGAAATTTGTTTGGTAATAGTTTTGTTCTGGCTTCGATTCCGTTTCTTTAAGCTCCTGTAACTTTGTAAATAACACTAGCTATTACTACTATAACTTGGTGAGGCGAGAGTATATTGGGTGAAAGCAAACATTCTCATCAGATCAGTGCGGCACTACGGCAAAGATCACTACGATCGTTGCGATAATGAGATGGCCAATATGCCTCCAAGTACTGCTTCCCGACAAACTGCGATCATAACTAAGCAGAGCTCAAATTGAACAGCAGCGATCAGTGATCATGCGCAATGTTTGATATCCAAACTAACTGCAACTAGTTAGGGGCGTATTCGGTTTAGCAAGTGATCTCGGTGCAGAGCAGAGCAGAGCAGAGATCATTGCGATCGGCATGATCAGCATAGTGGCATCTCGCTCGGCACTTCGGGTCGGACGCGTGGAGTAAAACATCAATTGGATTGTAAAGACCGAGAGAGAGACTTGAAAGGCAGAGCCGACCGTTGCCGGCAACGCCGTCCAGGCAACTTATCATGTCCAAATTAAGCTCAATACCAAATAAACAAGTCGTACGAACCGAGTCACGCTCTTCCTCTTCTTTTGTGTGTGTGTTTTTTCCCCCTGTTTTATCCTTTTCTGGCCGTAAGGCCCGGGTTGCTTTTCCCCCTCTCTCTCCCTCTCTTGTTTGAGTAGTGTTTTTTTTTTTTTTTTAATTCCCCTGCGTCTCGATAATGCCAACTCTATTTGCATTGGGCGCGGCAATGCGCCGAGTCCAGCAACGAGTCGCAGTCGCAGCCGGAGATGGCGTTGGAGTTGGAGCTGGAGCTGCAAGAGTCAGCTTTGCATTCGCCTTTGTTTGAATTAATCGAAGTGATATTTTGCTTGTCCCGAAATAATTTATCCTATGCATGAGGCCCCGATATCGGGCCGCTGCGCCTGCAGCTGCTGGGCCTTTATTGGTTTTTCTCCTCTGCGGTCTGTAGAGCGCGCGCGCCGAAAGCCGCTCAGAAATATAAATATTCCCCATATGGAGCCCATTGATACATTTTGACATGAGTTGTGGCCTAAGCGCGCGTTAATAACCGCAATTTATGCGATTTTGAAGACGGCGCCAAAAACACAAAAGCGAAAACTCAAGTGAGCTCAAAATTACTCCGATAAACCTGATCAGAACGAAGGCGTAATGCTCTGAGAATGTAGTTTAAGATAGAGAGTGATGTATTTCCTATTTTCTATATATTCTATATATGTCCTAATAGCTATATGCGAATCTGATGGGCATAGCTAGTTATATAACTGAGTTCACATAGGCGGCTGCTTAGAGGTATAGAGGTATATAGATATAGATATAGCCTATATAAACTCAGTTTTATTTGATATGGGCATGGCTAATGCATAGATAGTCTTATAAGCAAAGTTATGTTGTCTCTTAATTCTTATATCAAGACTTATTGATATGGTATACATTGTTCCTGTTACACGTGCTCAGTGATATTTCAATATGACCCGCTTCATGCCTATTAAAAAACGATAAAACAGAGTTAAATTGATTTCTTTTCAATATCAATTTGGAATGGCATGCACATACATACATATATTGAGATATAGAGAGATATATGTGCATGTGTCATTATATTATAGATTTTAAAGACTTTATATTGAATTCACTAATCATCAGATCATTAAAATTCGAAAGCACCTAATAGTGGTACTACCTACATAAGATGGGCTAAGGCACCGCATGCCATAGATGCAATCGATGGATTATAAAAGGTGGATAGCAGAAGCAGAAGAAGAAGTTAAAGGAGAGGACTGCAGACTATCGCAACGATGCTTGAAGAGAAGTCTCTGACCTTGCCCAACTAACTAAAGTACTCTCTAGAACTAGTCAAAACTCAATAAAATGGCAAGCATTATACGATATGCCAATAGCAAAATGGGATCAATAAATGGATGGCCCGACTGAAATAGAGTTATCGAAAATAGAATCACTCTTGCCTGCCAGAGCACTTCAGATATGAACTAAATTTAGGGATAATATTTAGACTTTGTTTTTGGCTCTGTTAAAGAGTTGACAGTTCGTGTTGTTGTTGTTGCAATGCTCAATTTCATGGCCATTTGCGCCACACGGCGTTGCATGCAGCTGTCTGTCGCGAGTTCGTTGCCTAAGTCTTTCGTTGCGTGCGTGTTTCAGGCAAAGTGAGGGTAGATGAGAGGGGTTGGGCGGATCTGCCGCACATTTAACAAGATTCGCATAAAATTACAAAACTGACATAATTCAAGATAGCTGCCCGAGCAGCTCTCACAAAATTATCTCATTCGGAGCTGAAGTCGGCATTGAGGACCGGCTAGCCGTCGCCTAAATGGCCTGCTAATGGCCTAAAGTGTACTTGGCGATAATATTTAGCACATAACGCATCACTCCTCGAGCCTGAACAGTTTGTCTTGGGCCAGTTCATGTTGTTGTTGTTGGCTGCTTTTTCGTTTGACAGTTCGTGTGGTTTCTCAGATCTCACATCTCGTAGGTGCATAAAATCTTTGATATTACGACTGTTGGCAGTCGAAATCAATTTACATGCATTCAATTACAAATTGTGAGCCATTTCTGGAAACAGCGACAAGACAACGAGCAAGAGAGAGAGAGAGAGAGAGAGAGAGAGAGAGAGAGAGGGAGAGCGAAAAGGAGAAAAACTTTAGGCAGACTGAAGCAGGAAGGCAACATATGCAGACTTAGCTTATAGCTATGTGGAAAATACAGATTACAGACAGACATATGCATATACATATATACATAGGCTACACATATATACAACTAACTGAACTATTGACTTGATATACTGAATTCCTAACGAATCGAATTGAGAACAAACCAAAGTCAATCACTTTATAGAGGGCATTTCCTTCATTTGAGCATTTGAGCATGCCCACTCTGCTGTCTGGCCTTAAACAGGGTATCCCGAGTCAGCTTTCGCAGTGCAACACTGAAACCGGGCAATCAGTTTATAAAGTTTATGGGCCAACTGCCAACTGCCAAGTGCCAACTGCTTGTAACGGCGCGTTTTTACGACCCAATAGAGCGACCAGACCCCAAGCCACACCCTCGACACCGCCCGCACCCCCCCGACCAACGCTGCTTAATCGCCTATGGAGATCTGCGACAAGTTTTGTAGCGCTGTTAAACGTTTGCATGATTTTGATTTTGATTTTGATTTTAATGATACGACGCGACTTGGCCGCGACTTGCGATGCGGACTTAGAGACTGCAGTGGCGTCGGGAGTGGAGTGTGGAGTGGGGGCTTGCAGCACATCCTAATTAGCGCCCCGACTGCGGTGGCCATCAAAATAAACACTTTTAGAATACGAGCGGAGACATGTTTTTATAGTCATAAATTCGTTGGGTTTATGTTGGGAAATCTCCGATCTGGCATTGAGATTATGGCTGGGCATTCCGCTCGCTCTCCCTGTCTCTCTCTCTCTCTCTCTGTCATGCCGTTTGGCATCTCATCTTGATGGATATGCGAGAGGAGTGGAGCAGACGACGTCTTTTAATTGAATAAACAAATACTTGGAGCTCCTTTTAATCAGCGAGGATAACGCCCAAAGTGCTTCAAGAGCTGGCCATAATAGCATATTCATGTTTATGGCCAGCTTCCAGCTTAATGACAATGTCTTTCACTCTCTCTCTCTCTCTCTCTCTCTCTTTGTCTCTCCCTTACTCTGTTCCCTGTTCTGTTGTGGCGCCTTAACAAGCAGCTAATGGCTAATGGCTCATCCATGCCATGTCGCACGATCCTCGAGCTAAATTATCACACGATTCATTCCAAATTGAATGGCGCTGGAGGGGTGCGGAGAGAACGGTCGGGGTAGAGGCATTGCATTAATAAGCCACAGCTTTGCGGAGGCTGTCGTCGATTTCTCTGCCATAATTTAAATACAGGATGAGATAAGCCAAAAGAGACTCTGATGTGGAGAGGGCGATGGGGAGAGGTAGAGAGGGGCTACCTCTCTCATATACTATTTGGGTAGAGTCAAGCTCCACTTAAGCTGCTAATTACCATTGCAAAAACCTCTAAAGAGCTGTACCTAGTGAGGGTAATGCTACTCTAGAGCGACAGCTATAGCTACAGCTATATTTATCGATAGCCTGTATCGATAAAAGTAGGCCATTAGAATTCATATTTGCTTTCTCTAAGATAAAATCATATGTTATAGACTTATATAGCTAAAATTTACCGGGTGACTACGTATATTCCACATGTGTATATCCAAAGCGACAGCTCTATGATTAATCGATAACATGTATCGATAAAAGTGGGCCATTTGAATTCCTATTCGCTTTCCATAAGATATCATATAATATAGACTTACATAGCTAAATTTTACCTGGTAATTACGTATATTCCACAAATGATTGACCGATAACATGTATCGATAAAAGTAGATCATTAGAATTCATATTTGCTTTCTATAAAATAATATCATATGTTATAGACTTATATAGCTAAAATTTACCTGGTGACTACGTATATTCCACATGTGCATATCCAAAGCGACAGCTCTATGATTTATCGATAACATGTATCGATAAAAGTAGGCCATTTGAATTCCAATTTGCTTTCCATAAGATATCATATAATATAGACTTATATAGCTAAAATTTACCAGGTGATTACGTATATTCCACATATCATTGATCGATAACATGTATCGATAAAAGTAGTCCACTTGAATTCCTATTTGCTTACCATAAGATTAAATCATATGATATAGACTTATATAGCTAAAGTATACCTGGTAATTACGTATATTCCACATATGTATATCCAAAGCGACAGCTCTATGATTAATCGATAACATGTATTGATAAAAGTAGGCCATTTGAATTCCAATTTGCTTTCCTTAAGATAAAATCATATGATATAGACCTATAGCTTAAAATATAGCTAAAATTTACCTGGAAATTATATTATTTACCATTTTTGGTCTCTTAACCTGTATCGATATTTGGCTTATCTCCTCTGCCGCGCAACGCCGGGTAATTGTGGCCGATGACACGCTAAAGAATCCCAAGTGGTTTCAATTGATGTCATGTGGCCTAAAGGCGAATTAATCAAATGGCATGGAAAGAGAGGCAGCCAACGAGAGAGAGAGAGAGAGAGAGAGAGAGAGAGAGAGAGCGAGACAGGCAGTGATACAAAGCCTAATGGTCATAATGAATGGATAATGGCTAAGGAGCTGCATTAACTACATGCCAAGCAGCAGCAGCAGCAGGAACGAGTCGATGCGGCTGAGGATGAGGATGAGGCGCGTTGATATTTGCACAGAGCCAAACAATATATAAATTAAGGTAACTGCATGGGTGCCCCAACTGGAGGCAGGCCAGCAGCAACAGCAACAGCCACGGCAACTGTTGCAACTGCTTGCTGTGGCATCTACTTAATTTCAAGTTGTCCGCGGAAAAACTTAAGCATATTTAACCGCATGTCGTTGCACACACAGACACATATGTGTGTGTTTGTGTGTGTGTGTGCCCCACAGTTGGTGGGATGGGGAGCTGCTCCGCAACTGTGGATAATTCTCAGCTGAAACCTGGCACTGATTTGAATGTCTGAACATGTCCAAAAAGATGCTGTGACTCTTGTTGCCGTTGTTGTTGCTGTTGTCGTTGTTGTTGTTGTTGCATGCCCCACGCTCACGCATATTCCGCATATGCAGACAACGCGCGACGGGATGCAGGCGCCACTTGGCCAGCAGACAGGGCAGACAGGTAAATGCTAATGCCAATGCCCTCGACTGCCTGTCGCTCTGCCTCTGCAACCGGCTGACCTTTGCACATGCCACAGCCGAGGCGGGCGGCAGCGCGCTCAATGCGGCCAACGTACAGCGTTCAGGTCAAATGTCGCCAGCTGTTTGGCCTCTTTGGCCAGAGCGCCAGCTTGCTCAGCTCGTGTCGCCTCGCCCTCCCCTCCTGCTGCCCTGCTGCCCCCCTCTCCTGCATCTCATCTCAGCTGAGCTCAGCTCGTTCACAATCTTGATCTTCATCTGTTGCTGGGCTGCTGCTGTCAGCGTTGCCATCATATCGAATGACAAACTCGACTGCACAATGAAACGCAATGCGTGCTGGCAGCTCGGCAGATTATCAGAGCTCGGCCAGCTCAATTGGAAAATGATCGATGATCGTACGAGTGTCTGTCTCTCTCTCTCTCTCTTTCTCTCTGTCTGTCTGTGTGCGTGTGTGTGTGCCTTTGAAATGGGTTCACCATCTACTGACATTGAGAGCACCAACTCCAGCCGATGCGATATTGTCAATAAGTCGGATTTTAGGTGGCATTTCGAGCGCTGCCCTAATTAAGGTTCGCTTCTGTTCAAGTTCAATCGTCGTCTTCGTCTTCTTCGGCTTCATCTCTTCCCATGTGCAGCATGCGATTCCATTGAATTTCTACCTTGTTGAGTGCCCCAAGTGGAGATTAGAGCTGAGAGCAAGTCTAAGAGGATATATATAGAGAGGTTATAGATAGATACATGTAGGGTATAGATAGCATATGGATAGACGGAGAAAGAGGGAAGGGCAGAGAGGTAGCAATGGCAATTGGAGTGACCTTCAGTTAGCCAATTGGTTAACATCCTTTGTAGCTCTACGAAATCCTTCAAGTCTGCTATCCTAGTGCTAAGATTGACAAGACCTACAGCTGAGCTTTAGTTAATCTTCTCTGTCTGATCTTCCGACAGTCTGTCTGTCCGTCTATCCTATCCGTCAGCTCGCTCTGCCGTTTATCCGTTGGTCCGTCTATTCGATCATCCGCCAGCCTGTCCACCTGTGGTCTATCCGATCGTACCACAGACTGCCGTGTGTCTCTCAACCAATCCTGTCCGTCAACCAATCCGCCAGTCTAGTCCTTCGTCCGTTCATTCATTCGCCTTTCCGTTAGTTCATACATGCGCCAGTCTGTCCACCTGTAGTGTCCGTCCGCTCGTTCGTGCGTCTGCCTACATGTCTTTTTCGATCTGCTAAATTATGTTAGCTAGAGACTTGAGACTTTTACACGCTGGCCCATCAATAGCACGCGCATATTAAATTTCATTCCAATAATCGATGCATTTGATCTCTGTCTACAATATCGAATAGAAGCCCATATCAAACTTTAGTTATGTGAGCTCAGCTTGTCAATTTATGAGTGAAGTAAATTTGGTATTGAGATTTTATTCAGATATCGAAAAATGATGAGTACTCCTGCTATGAAGTAAATTCCTAACGCCACTCCTTCCCCTGGGATGGAGAAAAGCAGTGGAGGGGTATCTGCTAGTCGGCTACTCCCCACTGGAGCAAGCTGACTTTTTCTGTTTATATTTTTAATAGTTCTGTATCATAATTTAACTTTGGCTAAGCTTTGGGTCTATTTAGTCTCTTTTGCTTATCTTTCCTCGACTTGGAGATCTACAAAATCAGGAGAAGTTATCAGATATTAAGCAGTTAAGTAAATAATTCGTTTAACTAAAACACAAATGAACATGTCCACGTTGCAAGTGTCAACACAAAGAAGTCCAATCGAAGAAGAAGAAGAAGAAACGAGTAGGATGTCAACGACTGCGTAATACCTCTTCACATAGGGTTAGCCCGAGAGTGGCTCAGCTGCAAATCTAATGCCTCGAGATACGCCTTGGTAGATCTGCAGCAGAAGTCGACGTTAAAGCTCTTGTCAAATTTTGAGGTTTTTTTACTAGAAACTCTATGGGAAGGATTTTCGATTTGACAAGAAATCAAAAATTGCCTGAAACTAATAAAACCCTTTTCATTCAGTTAGTGAGCGAGTATAACAAGAGCTGAACTTAGCTGCTAAAGAGAGAGGAGCGAGAGCAGGAGCAGGAGCAGCAGGAGCAGGAGCAGAAGCACCGGCAGCAGCTTGTTGTTGTGGACATGTTGCAGCTGCTGCTGTTGCTGTTGCGATTGCAATCTCTCTCTGTCTGTGTGTCTCTGTCTCTCGCTTTGTGTGTCTCGCTCCCGCTATGTCGCTTGCTTAATTTTCCGCCATTTGCTCATTTTGGCCTGGCCAGAACCATAAAGCGTATGTGCCACGGCGCAGGAGCAGCAGCAGCAGCAGGAGCAGGAGCTCATCATTGCAGATCTTCTGCTGCTGATAAGCAGCAACTGCCGCGAATGAAGTCGTCCCATCAACCAGGGGTAACACACACACACACACACACACTCATGCACACACTGGCATACAACATACACAATTTAATTAAACGCAACGACTACCGTGCAGCCTCCACTTAGCGGCCAATGATCCGGTCAATGGGATCGGGAGAGGGCTGCGTGACTCGCATAAATCGCCCAGCATCAATGGCTGCTTTATCTTATCCGAGAGATAGAGTTTGGAGCGCGACGACCTTGAGAGAGGAAGACGAAGACAACGAGCAGAAGTTGCAGGCCTGGCCTAATGAAGATCTTTTGTGTCTGGCTGCATAATTCATTTCCAATTTATATGCCATAAAGGCCGATAATGGACGCAATTAAGTTCGTGTCCCTTTGATAATTTTCCACATTTACGCGGCCATTAAAGCGATTCCCAGCGCATTTCTCTTGCACATTATCAGCCAACGGCTCATTTCCATTTTCAGCTCCAGCTCCAGCTCCGACACCGACCGACTCCTGCCCCCATCCTCCGTCTCCTGCCAAGTCGCCGCTTATCGTCAGGGCAAAGAAAAATGATAGACGCATGTGGCAAGCGTAGTCTAGAGCCAACTTAGGGTGCTCCGGCACCGAGTCGGGTCTGAGGTGTTAATTAGCTTTATCTTAATGCAGGTTCCGGCACACAGTTCTTAACTGAATTATACATAATAATTTGTTTGCCACTCTCTTAAAGTGGAACTTAATGTTGCCAGACTCTGCGCATTAAAAGCTAGATATGACACCAGCTAGCCAAACCCCTGCGCTCCCCCTCTGTCGCTCTGCCCGCCTGCCTTCCTCGCCCCTCTCTCTCGCTCTCTCTCTCTCTCTCTCTCTCTACGCCCACTCTCTGACTGGCAGCTCGTGTTAAGCGTCCATTAATCACATTAGATGTGCATTAATGGGCATACGAAAAAAAAAGAAAATTATGTTATATATAAAGAAGTTATACGGAACTTGAGAGGATATCTTGGCTATGCAGCATGGCATCGATTTTGACCACATTTATACTAAACTCTACATATTTTTTATTTCTAAGCTTAAAGTATATAAGTCAAAGGGGTAACTAGCACCCTTAAATATTTCTATATACAATTGCAGCAAAAGCACACTAATAGATTTATATAATACTTAGAGCATTACGATTTAAAAATTTGAAAGATTTGGTAATAAACTAAAAATATAACATATTGTATATGATTATTATTAATATTATATATTATTATTATGTATATGTAATTCACTATATGTACCCATATAACAAATTAAGAGATTTAGTAACACAATTAACTATACAAAGACTTTTACTATACAATGTTATGTCAGTTTTTTAATAAGAAGAATCAAAGGAAATTGTGTTAAAAAATTGTGAAATCCTCTTTCTGTGTAAGCAATGTTAATTGCATTAAAGAAATGTATTGTTTAATAATTATCATATATAATACACTATGTATATACGCACACATACACACATACATATACATAAGTATATTGTAGATATAAATATAATATCAAGTAACATAATCTATGCCAACTAAACTTGAATAACTTCCTCGTCACTTTCTAAGCTGGCAATAACAAGTTATAAATAACAGCGCAATTAGTTTCCTAAGAATTGTTCTTTAACATCAGAGTGTAACTAGTATAATTACAGTTGCAGCTCATTTGATATGTTCACTATGCTAAGAGAATTTGCTTTTGTATTTACGCTGCGAGATTCGCGCGCAGACAGCTTAACATAAATCACGCATGTTAATGGCCACTGTTGGAGCGCTGTTTATGTTATTTATTTAACTGTAATGCGAATAGCAGTCAACAACTACTTTTACAATGCCTGCCTGCAATGCGCGCGGTCCACAAAGAATGAAGAGCAACGAAAGAACAAGAGAGAGGGAGTGAGAAAAGAACTACACCCACAGGCCAACCCCAAGTGTGGACAATAACAACAACGCTGGGCTCTGTGTATTGGTGCTTATCTGTGTGAGCGCCGCATATGCCGGCTGCCTCTCTCTTGCGCTTGCTCTCTCGCTCTGCCACTCTCTATGTGCTTGTGTGAGCGCAAAAAAGAGGCGGAGCTAAACGCCGGCGACGACTGCGACGGCGGAAGCAACAGAAACAAATGGAACTGATGGGTTATAGAAGGGAATGCATTTACGGGGTGGTTGTGGCTGCAAAGAGTGAAAGTAGAATTGCAGAAGTTCATAAGCTAAAGCTAACAGTCAGGCGCTCTCTCGGCAGCTCGCTCTCGCGCTCCCAATGCAGTGTGGTCGCCATTATAGCGTTTTATTAAACAAACAAACAATCAAAAGAGCATTAAACAAACACAAGAAACCAGCACAAAAGCAATCGTACTCACACCCACATACACGCAAGCACACACACACTGGCTCGCGCCGACAGAGCTGTTGCTCAGCCATTACGCATGCTCTCGCTGCTTCAGGTGTGGTTAGAGAGTGAGAGAGCGCGCCAGAGCGAGATGGAGTGTGGTAGGCAAAAGCCAAACGGGATATGCCAGGGCTATCGCTGTTTCGCTCGCACTCGCACTCGCACTCGCTGCTGCTGCTGCTACCAGTGCTGCTACTCATTGGGGAGTTCGATGAGATGGAGACTGGGCAGCGCTGCGACGGCGACTGCGGCCGCGACCGCGACTGCGACTGCTGTGGCTGCCAAAGATACTTTTCTTGCGGCGTGCACGCCATACGAAATCAGTCAATGTCTTGGAGTTGATGGCGCGAGTACACGCGACACGAGTTGAGTGCGACTGTGACTGTGACTGCGACCGTGACTGCGACTGCGACTGCGACGCGTGCGAAACTCAATGCAAAACAGTGACTTGAATTGTGGTGAAAACGCGACAGTAACGAAACGCCGCCGCCAGCGTTCGCAACGTTCCACACATCCAAACAATTGCATTTTGTTATCAATTTTTTTGTGTGCTGTGCCTAAGAGAATCAAACAAATTGGATAAGCGATAAGTGAATTAACAGCAAATGCTAAAGCCATGCTAAAACTGTTCTCAAACAGGCTAAGATATCTCTAAACAACAGTTCCTAATACAAATACTCATACGGATCATACATATATATGCGGATATATACTCGTGCATATATATCCAGTGAGAGTTAAGAGTAAGCATCACGACGTCGTCGCCCGGGTCAATAATGCTGGTGCCGTCGGACATGATCGCGGCACAGTCCAAGATGGTTTATCAAATGAACAAATATTGCGCGGATCGGGTGCAGGTGCGCAAGGCGCAGATACACAAGCAGATCCAGGAGGTATGCCGCATCGTCCAGGACGTCCTCAAGGAGGTGGAGGTGCAGGAGCCGCGCTTCATCTCATCGCTGAACGACTACAACGGCCGATTCGAGGGCCTGGAAGTGATCTCACCCACAGAGTTCGAAATCATCATCTACCTCAACCAGATGGGCGTCCTCAACTTTGTGGACGACGGCACTCTGCCCGGCTGTGCGGTGCTGAAGCTGAGCGACGGACGCAAACGCTCCATGTCGCTGTGGGTGGAGTTCATCACAGCGTCCGGCTATCTGTCGGCGCGCAAGATACGCTCCAGATTCCAGACGCTGGTGGCGCAGGCGTGCGATAAGTGCGCCTATCGCGACATTGTCAAAATGATCGCCGACACCACCGAGGTGAAGCTGCGGATCAGGGAGCGGATCATTGTCCAAATTACGCCCGCCTTCAAGTGCGCCGGCCTCTGGCCGCGATCGGCGTCGCACTGGCCGCTGCCCGGCATACCCTGGCCGCATCCCAACATTGTAGCAGAGGTTAAGACTGAGGGCTTCGATATGCTTTCCAAGGAGTGCATCGCACTCCAGGGCAAGAACTCCGCCATGGAGGGCGATGCCTGGGTGCTCAGCTTTACGGACGCCGAGAATCGGCTATTGCAAGGTGAGTGCTCGAGGAATACAAACGAAATCGAATTGCCGTCGGCATGTAAAGCACATTGAAAGCTTACCTAGACAGCAAAGATGCTTGGCATGGGAGTTTCATTAGTCAATGGATTACTACATATAATACATATATTATATATATATATGTACCATGTGTATAAGCATTTCACTCGTTATAAGGGAGATCTAATATGCGCAATGGATACAAATTAGAATATAGTCCGATAGGTAAACCCATGTATATATATATGGGTATTTCAATGTGTTCTGTGAAGTCTATAGTGTAGTATTATGTATAGCTTTATATACTATAAATGGCAACACGTTCAGTTATCACATGCATAGATACTTGAAGTAGTTCACATATACATATGGGAGTAAGTATTGGAGGGTTATTAGTTTTAAAAGTATGGTTTTCATATCTTATAGATAACATTATTAGTAAATGTATATATTTTTTATATCGCATAATGAAATAGTTCATATGTAGAAAAAAATCTCATATAGAAAATCTTATATTATTAATAACATTGTCAGTAAAAGTATAAAGTATTTTTAAAGTACATACATATACGATAGTCTAATACATTGAGTTGCCTACAGACTTCAGATATAGAATTTTAATAGATTAATGATAGATTTTGAAAATTATTCAGATAATATTGTTATAGAGCTGAACATAAATGGAATAGCTGTACCAAAAGTATTTAAAACTTATATTTGTCTTGATCCCCAACTACAACAATAATTTGATTCAATTATCAAACAATAATAATTGTTTCCTGATTCCCATTTCTGCCTTTGAGCTTTACTCGAAGTTGATTATATTTCGGTTTTTGATTTTGTTTCATAAAAATAAAACGAATTTAACTAGGAAAAATGTAACTCTCAACCAAGTCTCCTCTTCTTCTTCTTATCTTACAAACATACTGGAATATAAATATGACTTCCAAAAGTAAAAAAAATAATAATAAACAATCAAACAAAAACGTCTCAAACCGAGTTAAAAAAAAAAAAAAAGTAACAATAAATGTTATCCGATAGTAAATTTCAAATGCCTGGCTACCTGGCTGCTCTCTCACCAGCCCCAGCCCCACCAGCAGCTAGGTAGCTCCCCGTCAATGTGTTTACAATCGGCGACACACTTAAATTTAATTGATTTATTTCGAACAAATCAGCGACTGTAGTTTTCATATAATTGCTTGTAAATCAAATCGGCTATCAAGATATACATATGTACATATATGTGTGTGTGTGTGTGTGTGTTTGTTGATGTGAGTGCTGCTACGGCTAGCGACAAGATCCACTCGATAAGCTGGACTCTCATCAAAGTGCATTCGATTAGCTCTGATCGCCGAGCTCGCTTCGGTTCACGTGATCAACGTGAACATCTTGCGATAGATTTGTGGACTCGTCTAACGGCTTTCCTTGACATGATCAGATTGAAGTCTGTGCATATCTCCGCTGATCGTGGTAGAGATGTTGCTTTTAAAGACCAGTTAGTAGCTTAATTGATCATAAACGAAGGTAGTTAAAGTCTTTACAGGCGCTTCACTGCTCAGAGATCGGTTAACACTTGCCTAATCTAATCATCGCAGCAATTAAAAAGATTTAGTTAGGTGCGAGACTATTGATCGTCATGAGACACGGCTCTAAGTATCTATGGAGCTATAAAAAAAAATGCCAGCTACTTAGTAATATAGACGAAATGGACGACGATCAGTTTGTGTTTCAATTCAGTTTATCGATTCTCAATCAATTTCCTTTAAGTTGGACTACGAACGGTGGAGCAAAACGCATCCGTTTATCGAAGCGCGATAAGCAATGAGATATGGCCTCCATGATGGGCAGCGATCATAAATCTGTGTGTGGACTGGGCCCGAGCACTATTTATTGGATGAGCCACCTTTGGCCGCCTTTCCGGCTGATGTCTCCACGCGCACAAATCCACGCTGATCTGAGTCAGATAAACGAAGTTCGGCTGAATGTGTCGGGCAGGCGACGCTATGAGCATCGGTATAAGGCGGCAGAGAAACGGGTTTGCGGCTCGATATCAACAAATGCCAACAGTGAACGAGCCATAAATAAATTTCTAAACGATTTTATAAATATTTTAAATCTCGGCGATTAGATAAAGTCAACAAATAAATAAAAACAACGGTGCGCCGGCCCCGTCTCAAGAAGCCAGCCAAACAAAATACAAATACAAATAAAAAGCTAAAACAAAAACAAAAAAAAAAAAACCTTTAAAGCCACCAGAGACGACAAAGCGAAAACAAAAACAAAACTAAAAAAGAAGAAGCGAAATCAAATATGAAAGAAGATAAAAACTTAGCCAGAGACCCAAATCGAAATCAAATCTCAAGCCCTCACATTTGATTTTATGCGCCCTCTCGGCGATCTCACTCGATCAGCGATGTTCGGGTCTTCGCCTCTTGGTATCTTGGATGCTAGTCGAGCGACTTGACATTTAATTTAATGCTGGCTGTCGCATAATAATTGCTTGTTTCTTCTTTGGCAGGCAGCGGTCGTGCCCCTCAATGTGACTGTATCTATTACAATATCGTTATCGCCTATCGTCTATCGATTACGCTCGCTGTCACACTTATCAGATCTCCATTGTCGCATTCGATGCGTCTTTGTTTTATTCATGCTTTGATCAGTCTGCGCATTATTTCTATGGTATATTAATGAAGCGCTGATCTATTAGTATTCAATATTATTCAATTGTATATCGTTATCGTGTACCGCTTGCTCCTAATCTTATAGATACGTGCGAACATATCTGATTTTTGCTTATTTTTCGTTGTATTTTTTTTCGCAATATCTATATTGTTGTCGGTTATCGACTATAATGAAATTTGTCTTATCAGCTTCATTATTTTGCATTAATTAAAGTTCTTTTTTTCTCGTATTTAACAAGAAATTAATGTGAATTATTTATGCATCGATTGTTTTCCATATCAATTTTATGCAAACTTTTATCGTTATCGTCCTTTGTTTTTTCCCTCTATTTGTAAATAGTTATTGTTATCGATAATCGTACATTGTTAGGGCTATTCGCACTCATTTTCTAGGCGAAGTTCACTTAATCTTGTGGTCAACCAATCTTTGGAAATCAAATCGATTGTGAATTGAACTCGCTATTATCGGTTATCGATAACTTTCACCTTGGGTTAGTGTTTGCCTATTCGAATAGAGTCCAGAGTAATTCAAATTGGCCATAAACATATTTGTTTTTGTATAATAAGTTTGAGCGGAACTCTACTATAAAATTTCAAGTACGCCCAGCTATGGAGCAAACATACTATTTTGGTCACAGTTAGCGTGTAGTGCCCATGGTTAGACATCATATCAACGTACCCAATATACGATTATCGTGCACCGTTTGAGATTAGTAATTTTGACACTCGAAGTCCATGATTTATGTGCTGTTCGACGTCTGAACCGTTGTGTGGGTTGATCAATCAAAATCGGTTCACAAAATATCCAAAGACCCGAACCTGGTGCCGTCCAGTGAACTGATTGTTTTTGGGGGCCTTTCCTACGATATAAGTAGTGTCAATTATCAGCAAATTAAAGACAAATTTTGAGCGAAACCGATTAGTCAGCACAGTTATCAAATTTCGTAAAATGTTTTCCTACATTTCACACTTTTTCGACACTTGAGTGCCATTCAAATGACTAATTGGGCATGAGCATGGTCGAAATAATCAATGACAAACAATATCTACACTTGGGGTATTATGAAATAGTACAAACAATATTTATAGAAAACCATTTCGATTATCAATTCAAACTTACTTCGCGCTGCGATTCAATTTATGGCTAGGTGGCAACGCTCACTTATATCTAAATGTCAAAAACGTGACTGCTTGTTACATTTTATGTGACAGAGACAAAGTTAAAAAGAAAACTTGGATGCAGCCATAAAATATCATTTGACAGACAGATAAAGTGCATGTTAAATATGAAAGGTGAAGAAAGAAATTGATATAAGATAGAATATTTATGTCTATATGGTACATAACAGTTTAAAGCGTAACATGAAGTTAATGTGAGTGTTAAAGTGGAAGACAAATAATATACAAATACATGTATCGTATACAGCTAAGAATATTTTGACTAGAACTTAAGCCGTATGAATGGCAGAATAAATTTCTGCTTAAAAACAATTAGATTAGATTATATATTCACTATATAGCTTGAGCTCGCTCTCTCTCTTTCTCTATCTCTCTCTAGTTCCCTCTCTCTTTACCTGCATAGTTCGATATCTTACTTAAAATATTCTATAGATTTTCATTGATTATACTTATTTCAATGATATTTCTCAACATTTCAGGTGCCAGTCGCCGTCGCTGCCTTAGCATATTGAAAACTTTACGTGATCGTCATCTGGATCTGCCCGGCAATCCCGTAACGTCGTACCATCTGAAAACGTTGCTGCTCTACGAATGCGAGAAGCATCCAAGGGAAATGGAGTGGGAGGAGAACTGCATTGCCGATCGAATCAATGGGATATTCCTGCAGCTGATATCCTGCCTGCAGTGCCGTCGCTGTCCCCACTATTTCCTGCCCAACATGGATCTCTTCAAGGGCAAGTCTCCGGGCGCCCTCGAGAATGCTGCGAAGCAGGTCTGGCGCCTGACCCGCATCATGCTCACCAATGTGCGCTGCCTGGAGGAGCTGTAGGGCTCTAGCCAAGATCTTTGTGAGATGATCGTAACATTGAAATTTCCCTCTTTCGTGCATATTTGGATTATTCTTTAGTTTTTCACTTCTCTTTCAATGCTCAGTTTATTTCTATAATAATAATGATTATTATTTTTTTGTTTTTTGTTGGGAAATGAGCTAAAAAAAAGAACACACACACACACACAAAAGGCGCATCGCTGGATGGCCCAAGTACACACAATTTAGTTGGTAGTTAAACGGGGGCTAGGGCTTAGATGGGGGCTAACGCTCATAATTGGAAAAAATTTTAACCCAAATACTATTTGATATTTTCATAGAATATTAAGTTGTTTAGTTCTTAGGTGCTTTCGAAAAGTATACGCCGCTTAAAGAGTTTCCTATATTTAATTGAGCCTATACATATATATACATGTATACCTACATAGATCATATATAATACAAATAATAAAAGCAAGAAATACGCACAAACCCAAGTACTTATATCAACTATATATATATATATATAGTCTATAGTTCTTTTTTTTTTCTGCATAAACATTTTGCCAGGCGGCAAATAAAATTAGCTAAAGGAAGTTAGTCTAAGCTAAGAGACAATTTAGTAAACAAGAGTTGAGAACAGCAGAATTATGAATATATATATATAAACCTATATATACATATATGCATAAATATATATGTATATGAATTTTTTTTTGTTTTTTTAAATTATTTATTTGTGTTTTTCGCTTTTCTTGTGAGTTTAGTCAATAAAAAAAAATTAAGTTTTTTTTTTCAACAAATCACAATTGAGTTTTACTTGTTGGTTCTTTTCAGCTGAACAGTTAACAGTCGGTTAACAGTTGACCAACTACTAACAGTGCTATAACACTACAACTTTAACAGCAAACTATAACATAACAACTAAAAAGGTGTATGTTGACAATTCTGTAATTAAGTGAATTATTTTCTACTCTAACAGCTACTTAACATAGCATGTAATAAATTTTAACAGCCAATGTCAATGTGGTGCAGCGTCTATTTCAAAGCATTAGCTGATGCTCAAATAACTCTATTCATGTCGCAATTTAACAGCCGTAATGTAGATCTGTTAAGTCACTCTTATGGCCAATAACATGACTGGGCTAACATTAACATTTGCATATTAATCAGGCGCCGCCGTGTGGGCCTGGGCGCTACTTTGATGTGCTGCGTTCGACGACGTGCGCCAATTTCGGCCATCGATATAAATTTCAATTCAATATATATTTCAATGGATGTTGCCTGGTTTTCAATTCCTCTAGGTATAGCTGTGTATGTATGTGTATATGTGTGTATGTGTACAGCTGTCAGTCAATCGGGTTCGCCTGGCGAACACGTTGCGCATTTTTAATGGCGCATTAAGAACATTTTCGCAGACTCAAACTCAACGGAATTCAATAAACTTTGCATCAATTGTCGCAAAATGATCGCCAACATGACCATAAGACATATTTCTATACATACATACGTGCATACATGCATACATATATACTTATATAAATGTATTTATATATTTATAGACATTCGTGCTGGCGGCCCACTTTGAGCCTGACTCAGCGCTGGGCCAGTCCCCGAGCTCAGGCCATCCAGCATTTGGATCACGTGTGAGCTTCGCTCTCAAGCAACAGACATAACAGTCAAATTAAATTGAATGCCGTTCATAAATTAAATTATTTCACTGTTTATTCAATCATTGATTCGTTTCATGCTTGGAATACCCCTTAAAAAGCTAAAGAGATTTGTATGTTCCAGCTAGAAACTTGACTAGGCTTATTTCAGTCTTTAGACTAACATTAACAGTCTATCAATCTTGAGCCACTATATAATACTGGACTTATATTAAATTACTATATTCAATAGACATCAATCTTTCAGTCTCCAGTTGGATCTATCCAACTATACCAGATATTACATTGTCACCCTCTATATAGCATTGATTTCTACGATTTCAATGCAATCAGCTATCAAGTAATCCTATATCACATCTCATTGACAGGGCATCTGCTAGTCGTTCACTCTCCACGTTCGTCCATCATTCATGGATCATTGCCATTGCATTCGTTTGTTGTTCCTTCTGCCCTTACATGCTCTCGTACATACTCTAACATATTATTTATTTACACTGCATTCCGCTTGATTTATGCTCGTACGAGCCACGATTTTCATATCATCGCGCAGCAAGAAATGTCCCCATTTCTTATTTATATCGCATTCAAATGTCATTTTTTTCTATCGATTCCATATTGCAGGTTTATCGAGTTCATCGAGTCCAAGTTTTTAATAAGTCAAACACGTATTTACCTAATATAACGAGCGTATTTTACTGCAATAAGCAGCCCAAATTAAAGATAAATCTTTCGATATATATTTTGAATATGTAAATAAATTAGGGAGAAAAACCAGTGAATTATACAGTTATATAACCAAGAATTGTAATATAGAGAGAATGAAATATTCAAGATAAGATACACTTCCCACAGTCAGAACACCCTAAATATTTTGGGCTTGACTCTCAGATTTTAATAGGCCTATCAAAATGTCTAAAAATATTTATATATACATATATATGCTAAAATTTATGGATAGATATAAGAGTTTTTGTTCGTCTCTTACACAGTTCCTATATAAGTGCTAATCCAACTTGGATTTAATTAACTTATAACGATATTTTAGTATTTACATATATACTATGTATAGTATGTATACTATGTATACTCCTATATCATATATCATGCAAGTCTTTTACCATATTCCCCATAGAACATCTCGCATATCATATATTCACAGTATTCTGTGTGGAATACTTCACTTCGTTTCCGCCTATCGACTGTCGATTGTCGATTGTCGTTCCAAGCTAATCTAGAAACTGGATAATCACTATGTTCCACCTGTCTGTGCCACCTGACTAATTTTGGTGGGCGTTCGATCTTTTATGGCCAATTATGTTCGCTTTGGTCTGTGCTCCGCGGTGTTGGGTCTATGGATGATATTCTTGATTTGGCCGGAGCTCTTCTTTTGGATCGGGTCATCAGCCGGTTGGTTGGTTGTGCTTTTAATGAGTTGTTGTTTATTGGATTCCATTTGCATTTTAATATGACACAAAACAAGAACAAAAATGCCGAAATTTATTATTTGTTGTTGTTTGCGGTCGCTAATTTTATATTATTTTATTTTTCATCTGCTTCTTCTCCTTCAGCTGTGCTTTTTTGTATGTATAGACTGGCAGAGAGCGAGCGAGCGAGAGAGAGAGATAGAGAGAGTGAATTGCTTCCCACACAAATTAAAGAACAATTAATAAATGATAATTCCGGCAGTCCCCATTGACACCTCAGCTCCTCCTCCTGCTCCTCCGCCTCCTCCACTGCAGCCTCCTCCTCTTCTCTCCCGTTGACTCCTTTCCATTCGAGCTGTCGCCTGTCCCTTGGCATCATCTTCATCAGCCAAATGTCAGTGGGGGCCAATTTGTTAGCCAAGTCGGAATCATCTTCGCCTTCTTGTTCTTCTTCTTGTTGTTGGCCTTGTTTTCTGTTTTTTTTGCCAGTTTTAATGAATTCGATGCAATTTGTATTAATTTAATGGCCAGCCGCAAATTTTTCTGAACATCCCATAATCACATTTTGAACACACAATTTGTTATCTCCCGATACGCAATACGCATATTTTTATAGGGTATTTTTTATGGCATGTGAGCGTGTGTCTAATTCGGAAATATTAGGAATTTCTTAGAGAGAATACATGTTGAAATCAGAAATATTTTATACACATATATCATAAAGTCTACAGAATTTGTTGATCTATTCAGCAAGTGTTATAGATATTTCCCCTGAATGATTGATACATTCTATATGTATGAGCATATTTCACCAAATGAATATGTTCTGAAATTTATGGTACAGTTATGCCAATCTGTTTCCTTGGGGAATCTCTAGAATATTTGCTATACACATGTGATTCATTAATATATGATATATTATATGATATAGTATCCTATATATCCTGTCTGTGGATGAGATATTTTAGATAAATGGGTATGGCTTAATAGTTTGGGTAGGTCAGGCTGTTATATAGATTGTATAAGTGAATATTGTATATAGAGAGCATATAATCAATATATAGATGGATTGTCAAGATAATAATGAATAAGTAACGCTGAAGAAAGTCTAAGGAGTAGAGTCGAAAGTAGTTGAAGAAGATGTATCGCAGGGAAGACTACGATTATTCCACTATTCATACGTAATCTTTGCCGAAGCTGAGTTAGAGAGAGAGGAGAGCGAGCGAGAGGGTCAGAGAGCATGTTAATGATTCAGCTACATTGGGTTAAGTAGGAGTAAATGCTGTGATAATCTGGCATTAAGGTTCCCAAAGACTCCAGTATGATCATAATGGCGCTGCAGCTGGGGCTGGAGCTGAATCTGGGACTGGGACGGGATGGAGACTGAGGCTCAGTTAGCTGAGCAGCTACCAAAACGAGAAGGATTTGTGTGTACGCCTGTCAACCGGCATCAACGAGGCACAGATGCCCCAGCTGTCCCCCTCCTTGCCGTCCCATGGCCATCCCCCGCTCGACCACAGCGCAGAGCTTTGCATTTCCCTAAAGCGAGAATCAAAACAAATGTTTTATTTAAATGGTTAATTTGATCAGCTGCAAACCGGACTTGGAAGCTCGCAGCTTGAGACGCGATTTGCGGATTGCGAGCCGAGCAGCCTGGATGGGAATCTTGTGTGTGTTGCAACGCCCAAATGAGCAGCTTACACCATGATCATGATGACGCTGAAGATGATGGAGATCAGGATGTGGATGTGGAAGTGGATGTGGCGGAGATTGTGGATGAGGAGGTGGAGGGTGGAGGAGGAGGTGGCTCTGTGTGCGTCTGTGCCAAATCGTGAGAATTGCATTCGAGCCACATCAAAAACATAAGCAAGAATCAAGTAAAAGTGATCTCTGGACGAGTCTGCTCGACGGCCGGATACCCTGCCAGCAATCGAGGCAATCGGAAATTGTAGTAAGAGGGCAGACTCGACTAGTTGATGCCCTGTACGAGACATTCGTCGGGAAAAACGAGACCTGGGCAAGTCAGAGTGCAGCTACCCGCCCTCACGGCCATTTCTACAGGGTATATGAATCCGCCAGCCATTGGCAATTTTAATTTGCGGGCTTCAATCAAGCTGCAGTGGCTGACAAGTCGCTGGGCTGGACGCGTGGGGCAGGGCCAGGCTAGCATTAAGCCCGCCAAAAGATGAGCTGTGGCTGCTGCTCCTGCTGCTCCTGCTGCAATTGCTGCTGCTGCTGCTGCTGCTGCTGGTGCAGTTGCTGCCACTTGCGTTGCGTCGGCGCTTGCCACTTAGCATAAACGGCAAATGGGGGGGGGGGGGGGAGCAAATGGAGCGACGGGGGCAGGGCAGGCGTTCGGGTGGATCGCAGCGCTTGCGTGAGCCAGTCGAAGTGAGCCACGATCTGTGTGGCCCTCGGATCAGGCTAACAAGCTGTAATTAGAGCCCCTTAGCCTGTCATCGCCAGGGCGCTTGATTATAGCCTTTTGACAAAAAAGCAAATATTCATTTAATACGCCTCAGCCACAAGCGCCGCGAGGCAGAGCGCCGAGCGCAGCGAGCGGAGCGAACGAAGAGGCCCACAGACCTTACCGACGCGACGTTGGCAACTGTTGCGCGATCGAGGTAGAGAACGTAACGTAATTACGAGGCAGTACGCGTCGAGCCGAGTCGAAACGCGTCGCACCGAGTGACCCGTAGAAAGGTAGCAAATCAGTGCACTTCAAGCTGAACGAATGGGCATAGCCAGCTGAAGTATACCCGACACTCGCTCGAATTCCTGAGATATACATATAAACATAACTAAGAGAAAAGTCGATTTCGAATAATATTCTCCTTATCGTATATACTTTAAACTTATATGTGTACATATGTATATCCATATATCTATACATACATACGTATGTATATGGTCGTATCTATATATCCATACACCTGTACGTTAAGGTATCAATGTATCTATGTATCTATGTATCTATGTGTCTATGTATCTATGTGTCTATGTATCTATGTATCTATGTATCTATGAATCTATCTATCTATGCATCTATGTATCTATGTATCTATGTATGCATGTGTGTATCTATAAATATATGTATATGTCTATCTATATCTATATATATCTATTCATCTATCTATATAGCTATATACATATTTTTTAGCAATCTATCTCTGCCTCCTTCTTTCACTATATCTCCTCTTTTTCTTTACCTCTCTCTATCTCTTTTTCTCTCTCTACTTGTTTCTTTCTCGTGTGTTTCTTACGTGTCTCTCTCTCTCCCTTTCTCTTTCACTGTGCCATCTGTGTTCCTATCTATCCATTTTTCCTTTCTTTTTCAAGCCTTTCTTCCTGGTCTGCTGTGATCGTAGAAATCTCCTAATGCCAAACTCTACATTCGACAATATCAAATTGCAAACTTCTTAGTTATGTCCCCTCTAAATAAAAAGTCCTGTGAAATATTGCTAGTCCTATATTTCAATATAACGCAAATAACAACAACATTTACTAACCATATCATAGAGCCTCCGTCCTGATCCCTAGTTAAGTCAGCTCTGGCATTCAAACAGTTTTCCATTGCTGGCCTCCAGAAGGCCACATGACTTTGTTGTATGCATTGGCTCATTAGTGATGAAATATCAATTGCATGCCAGTGATCCAATAATCCAGCTTTATCAATTTAATATGGACAAGTTCCAAAACCGAAATCCAAAATCCAAAGCCGAACTTCAAATCTGCCCAAGTGCAATGCTCAATGTTTGTAGTCGTTGCTGTTGTTGTTGTTGTTGTTGTTGTCTTCTTCCTTGACAATCGCACGCCCATTTTTGGTTAAAAACAATGGGTTCAAACGGCTGCGCTTCAGCGGAAAACAAAAAGCAGCCAACGAGCCCTAAATCAATCACAAGCAGCGACATGTCAACAGCCCCCAGTGATCGTAGGCTCCTATCTCCACAGCACACACACACACACACACTCTCTCTTTCTCTGCCTCTCTCTCTCTGTCTCTCTCTCTCTTTCATACTCTGTACAGTAGCGGGTCTTGCGTACGCCCGCGCCCCTACCTTTTGTCAAGCGAAATGTCAACGTGATCATCGCAGCTTGAAAAGGGCCGCCGCCTTGGCCAGTCGCATATATTGGCCGTACATATATATAGATACACATAGGGACTGAGGCCTGGGAATAGGGTTTGCCGACTACATACGTGGAACGTGGCCAGCCCGGGACAGCAGCAGAAGCAACGACGAGCTCTGTGCGCGTGATATCTGAACTACGAAATTGAGATCGATTTTCGTGTACGTGTCTGAAATGAGAATCGACGAGAGCGACCCACAGAATGACATCGTGAGAGACAGAGGGAGAGCGAGAGAGAGATAGGTGTATAGCTGTAACAATAAATTATGATATTATTTCTCGTTTGCGTTGGCTTTTTGCGCCTTACCTAAATTAACCTTAAACAATGTGACAGACAGGCCCTTTGGCCGAGTGCCTTCTGCGTGATTAGCGTGCACTTGTCGTCAAGATCGTAAGTTAAGAGATCGGAAAAAGGTACGCTGGGCGGCAAATGCGATATGTGTAATTAGTATGCCAGGCAGTGGAACGCGAAACACATGTACGCGCCCAACTGGCCAATGTCCCGAGTGGATCCAGTTAACAACATTTGATCAGTCGATCATCGTCATCATCATCGAGCAGCGGCACAACGCGGCGCATGCGTAATGAGGCCTTACAGTCAGTCTGCCGCTGCATCCGTCTCTACAGATACAAAAACTATATATGTACACACACACACACATATATACATAAATGTAGGTATATCTGATTGAGCGTCGGCCCGTCGCTTGCTGGAGGATCGCTGGATCGTGGATGGATACGTGTCGCTGATTTGTTCGCTGTCATAATTCAATAAAGTAGTCAAATGTCACCTGTACTTAAGCAAAAAGCGCAGGGGCTTACCTTTGTTATTATTTCATTGATGTGCACTGACTGAGTGCATGTGTGTGTGTGTGTCTGTGTGTGTGCAAACGGGTTTATTGGCTACTCGAGCGTTAATGCAAATCCGCTTAAAGAATGCTTTTTGCATAGCCAACAGCAAGAAGCAGCAGCAGCAGCAGTCGAGGCGAAAGCTAAAAGGTAGACCGTTTCAGAGTGGGCGTGGCAATGGGTTTCGCCCTGAGCATGCCCTAGTCCTTATGAATTCCGCACATGTTCCGCTTGAGCTTGAGAAGCTCTTGAGAAAGTGAAATGCAGAACTTGTTTTTTTTTTTTTGTAAATGGCGCTGCCTATGTTAGCTCTATGTTAACGCTAATGTTAATGTTAGTGTTAATGCCAATGGAATGCGGCTGTAACTAAGAGTTCGTGCTCTTTCTCTCCCTACAATTCTATTAAAATTCGTATTAAATATGAAATTTAAGTCAATTTAAGTAATTTTTATATATCAATCTAAGCAAAATATCATGAAATATCGAATTAGGGAAATCCGATTAAAATCTTTTCAAGTTATTGAGAATCTCTAATGTCGAATTGTTTTTCAACAATGTATTTTATTTCGAACTTTGAATGATTTCGATTCACAGCTCTGCATTTTCAAACTCGGTATTACTACAGGGTATGCATACGTGCTCATTTGATTTATCTATATGAGCGTACGCCATGAGTAAACTCCAAGCACTCAAAAATGTCAAAAACTTTGTAAATTTCGCAAATCACATGAAGGCAATCAAGGGTATATACTATGTATATACCTGGTAGAGCTGCGTAGTGTGTCCACTTCAGTGGTATTTTAGAATCCATAGAGCGGAATTACTTTAGCTGGATGCATGTGAAATTTAGTTATTGTTCTTTTCCATAGAAACTTGGAGCAGCTCGTCGAGCTGGTCGCTCAGCTGGACAGAGCGATATATCTACAAGATAAACGACTGCGTTGATGGTCAACGGGCGACGACGGTGTCACAGAGGCTTTTTTTTAACCATTTGTTTGAAAAAACAAAAAAACAAAAACAACAACAACAACGAGAAGCAGATGAAGTCGAAGACAAAAGAAGCACACGGGAGCGAGAGAGAGAGAGAGATGGAGAGAGAGGTAGAGGGTAGAGAGACGAAGGAGCAGAGCTGGCGGATCCAGCGAAAAGACAAACGTTGCGGCGACAACGCAGCAAGTGACAAACGTTTAGATGGATGGATCGTTCTTCATTTGGGACCGAACCGACCGAACCGAACCGGACCGGACCGAGCCAGGGACAGAAACAGCGGCAGCAAAGGTAGAGCCAGCGGTAGGGGCAAAGCCAGGGGCTACGGTCCAGGGGCAGAGCAAGCAAATAAACCAACCGAAAAACGCGACGATTGCACATAAATTATATTCAAATTTCTTCAAGATCTAAGAGATATATAAATACGGGAAAAACACACACACACATGCACATACACTCAGAGTCGAATTTATAGTACATGCTCGTTTCCACTTTTTACCATTTGCTGCTTTTTGTGTCCGTCTGTCGCGAGGTCTCACTGTCGTTCGCCTGTCGCCCTTTGTTTCAAATTTATGCAGATATGCCTACTCTTATCTGTGTGTGTGTGTGTGTGAAAATCCCGCGCTAAAACTTAACCAAATGCTGTTGTAAACTTCGCTCCCACCTGGCCACGATCCTTCACTGATCCACTCGACGCAACTAAATCGAAATCGAATAGAGAATCGTATATCAATGGAGCATTAAGAGACTAGAGCGAAATGGATCCACATACAACATCTATGCATGTATGTGTGTGTATGTAGATTTATATGTCTCTGCATATGTGTCTATAGGTCTCTGCATCCATTGTGCGGAGTGATTATGGTCAATGATATGCGAGCTCGATCGCCGCGCTTCCTGAATTCAACAAAACATTTACAAATTGACCCCAGATAAGTTTCAAGTATTTTCATTGTTAATTTATTTATGAATATTTGAATATTGGCTACGTCCGTTTGATTTTGATATATTCGATAGGTTTCACAGCCCAAGCTGTGAGCGGATAAATATGAGACAGAGTGGATCGTAAAATCATGATGACGATCATCGATGAGCCGTTGTAATCGTCGTAAGATGGTAAAAAACTTATGTAAATTTCGAAAGAGTTGTAGCTGAACGACTAGAGATATGCTATATAAGTATATAAAAGGGGAGTACTTGTGCTAGAGAGAGAGAGAGAGAGAGAGAGAGAGAGAGAGGGAAAGTGGATCGATAGCAGATAATAAAACTAGAGAATTTGAAATACTTTCGTATATTATAAATAATAAAATTAAAATAAAACGAGAGAGAAAGAGAGAGAGAGAGAGAAAGACAGAGATTGAGTGAGAGTGAGAGAACAAGCAGATGGAGAGATATGGAGATTGAAAACCAAAGAGATAGATGGAGAAAGCGAAACGGAGAGTTAGGGAGAGAAAAAGAGAGAAAGGTGCAGAGAGACTGCCAATACAGAAAACAGAAACAGAAATATCAAAAGAGAGAAACAAGACATATTGAGATAGAGTGAGAATATGAGATATGGGGAAGAGAAAAGAAAGCGTGCAAGATGAATAAACAAAAAATTGAGAGAGATATGAGAAGGAGATTCAGATATGGAAGCGAAAAGAGTGAGAGATAGAGTGACGAATCGGGAGAGAGAAATAATATTGAGATATAGAAAGAGAAATGAACTAATAGAACTAAAAACGACAGCGATAGAGTGAGAGAGGGAGTAACAGGGATTGATAGAGAGCAGCATGGGAGAGACTTAAGAAGTCTATGATGTAACTATTCCTCAAAGTGGATTACTTTTAGCTTTTTATATAAATTAGAGATGAGTATGGATATTGTATATATAGATATTTTTGATTTCAGCTATTGAGATGATTTATAGATCATGTTAAATGTCTCTCGAGTACCTACATACATATATAACATCTTAAAGAAGTGTCAAGAGCGACAACTGCTTACAGCTTGGATATGTTTGACAGGGTATCTAATGCGCGTCATTCCGCGGTAATATTTCCCTCCCTTTTTATACCCTGAACCCATTGAAAATGGGAAATCAGGGTATAATGGTTTTGTTAAAATGTATGTAACAGGCAGAAGGAGGCGTGGCAGACCCCACAAAGTATATATATTCTTGATCAGGGCGACGAGCTGAGTCGATTTAGCCCTGTCCGTCTGTCTGTCCGTCCGTCCGTCCGTCCGTCCGTCCGTCCGTCTGTCCGTATGTTTGAACGCGTCGATTTCAGAAGATACAAGAGCTAGAGACTTCAACTTTTTTTTAAAATGTCCGTATATATCACGCGGATATCGAGTTTATCACTAAAAAACGATAACTCATTCCGATACTTTTTTATCGATAAAAAACCTTATCGAAGATCACTAAAAAAAATTTATCTCCTACATCTTTCAAGATAGAGTCTCCAAATTTAAAATGTATATTAAGACGCATGTCATACAATTTCGGTTTTTGTTAAAATTTACCCCCCACCCCCAAATCCACCCCCTCACCCTAATCTTTGTAAAAGTAGTATATCAAATACTAGAGACTTGTGCTTCGGTATACACATACATTTAAACAATATGAATACGTTCTGAAAGTTTCATTACGATCGTACGTCTAGAAATTAAATTATTCAACAAATAAATTCTCATTATATTGCCAACACTGCAGCGCAACCCAAGCGCAATCGCCTGTATATGTGAGTGTGTGTATATGCGTGTGTTTGTTTGTATGCGTGTGTGTGTGTGTGCGTTTGTGTTTGCTAATTATTATTGAAATATCAGTTACTTGTAGGGTTCAGGGGATCTCGTAGTCGAGCAGTCTCGACTAGAGCTTTCTTTCTTGTTTTTACCTCTTCTAATCAGAGTTTGATATTTTTGATCTTTGTGTGCGATGTTTTCTTGTTTTATGCGCTGTTTGCTAGCTGCCCATGTTGACATCCATTTGAATTAGTGCCAAATGCAAAAGATTTTCATCTAATTGAAAGCAACAACAAAACTAATTTTGACGAATGCTTTGATCTGGGCCCAAATCTCGACTGCTCCGATGACGATGACAATGCGGAGCACTTGCCCATGCGAGTGCCCAATCGAAAGATGTATTGAGTTTGGAGTTCTGGGCACATTGGCTATATATGTACATATATATTAAGTATATGCAGGGTATACGGCTAGAGAGGTGGCGTGGCAGGGGAGGGGGCGAAGACAGAGAGAGGGAGAGTCAGAAGTCGCGTCGTTTGCTTTTGGCTGGAATAACGCTGTCAGAAATTGCCAACTGGCACATTAATCCCGGCGACATATTTATGAATGTATCCGCATGTATATATATATGTGTGTGTGTGTATGTATCTGTGAAATGTAAGAGTTTGTGGTGTTCGTGTATCCGTGAGATATAAAGATATCGACTGGACGAGGGTTGCTCGCGGCCCGTTGCTAAATGAGTGCACATTTCAGATAAATTATTGCAAACAATTCGTGTACGACGGCGTCTGGCACAAAATGTATTTAACAAATTAAATTTACACACACACACACACGCACAATCAAGTCGGAGAGCGAGCGAGAGAGAGAGTGAGAGTGAGAGACACTTCAAAGAGCGCGCCGCTGCGTGACAGACGGACGCAGCGACAGGCCGACGGCATGTTGAGCGCTCGCTCGCCGCGCTCTGTGGGCGGAGCTAGCGCCGGCCAATGGCAGAGCCAAGCGCAGAGAGAGAGAGAGAGAGAGATAAGACGTGTGAGCGAGAGAGGTAGCTGTGGTACGCTCTCAGATACTTTGGCATGGCTGCAGGCGCTGTGCCTTTGATTAGTCAGCGCTCGCTGCAGTTAGATGTGTGTATGTATCTTACAGATACACAGATACAGATGCAGATGCAGATACATTGTTGTTGTTGCTGTCGAATTGGCACGAGACCAGCGAGGCGACAATCACGCGGCTCATGTGTCACGTGACACGCTGACAGATGCAGCTGCATCTATAACTGCATCCATATCTGTATCTGCATCTGTATCTGCATCTGTATCTGCATCTGTATCTATGGCTGCAATTGCATTGGTGCTCGTGGCTCTCGCTGCAGCTGCCTTTGTGGGTGTACTCATAGCCCATTCATGAGACACTCACACACACACAGAGTGCACTTTTATGTGTGTGTGTGTGTGTGTGTTTGTGTGTGCTTTATCTGGCAAAGCTGTAAATATTCGCGAGATTTACAACGCCAGCAACGACTCCGGACTCCGATTCGCACTCGGACTGGGTCTGGGACTGGGACTCGTACTCGTACTCGGCCGCGTATCTTTTCGCCTGAATCGGCATCGAGTGTTTTGTTAGCTGGCATCGCAGCAGCGCATCGAGCCCGTCGAGGCTGTGGCAGAGGCATTCGACAGACGCACGACAACTCGGCTCGGCCATAACGCATCCGCATTAACGCAATCGCCACAGCTAATCCAGCCCGGCTCGGTACACACACACACACACACACACAGACACACAGATATACACAGATCTATATTGAAGATACGCGACATTTAATATAAATACAAAAGCAAAGCCAAAGTCAAGAGTTCGCGCTGTGCTGCTACCCATTGTTGCCACTTCGCCTGTCAACGTAACTCACAATTGAATTGTTCCTTTGTCTACTCCAGCACCGCCCTTTCCTGCACCTCCGCCGTCTCCACCTTCAGCTCGGCTTCAGCAGCCGCTTCCGATTTCGTTTGCAGCTCGCATAATTGGCATACGCTCGAGGTCAGCTCCAATTCCAACTCCAACTCCAACTCCGACTCCAACTTCGACTTCAACATCAACGTCAACGCCGCCGTTTGTTGTTAGCCGCCAGCGCGGGCAGGCAACCTTCTGGGTACATCCCGTGCTTGGGCACCCGATTGCCCCATCTAACATAAATATCATCGCAGCTCGAGATGCTGGTGCCGCCGGATATGATGGCCGCCCAGACGCGCATGATTTACCAGCTGAATCGCTTCTGCGCCGAGCGCGTCCAAGCGCGCATCTTCAAGACGGCGACGGCCATCCGTGAGATCTGCAAGATTGTCCAGGACATACTCAAGGAGGTGGAGCTGCAGGAGCCCCGCTTCATATCCAGCCTGGTCGAGTGCAATGGCAGGTGAGTATCTGAGAGTGGAAAATCCCCACTCGAATTGCCTAAACAAACTGAGGGAAATTTTTATTGATTTTTATGAAGCCTTTGAGATTGACAAATGGAAAAGTTCTTCCAAAAATTGATGTTATTCAGGGCATATATTGAGGTGAAATGATATAGTCAAAAATATTTATAGAGGCAGTGGGAAACTGGAGAAGGCAATACCCATAGTTCCTCACAAAAAATTTTCTCTATAAACGTTCTAGAAGAATATGTCACATTTATTCGAATTGTGAAATTTTCTTATATTTATCTTTATTATCTAGAATTCAGATAAGACAGTCTCATACCTTAGCCTCAGGATTTTCTACCTGTTCTATCGATTTATCAATCGATGACGTGTTCTATGACTTTTTCACGTCCTCAGCAAGGATTCGATGGCCAGGACAGTGATAAATTACTTGGCATATTATACATTTCGATATTATATACTATGAAACATATATGATTATATGCCGTTTCAGCTTGAGGATATCAGACTAACTAGTATACTAATATAATCCATCACTTGTACACTCCATTCAAACACGAATGTAGGTAATACCATAGATCCAGACTCAAGCATATATCAAATTTATTAACTTTTGAATTTAACCCTATCGAAAAATGTAATCAGATTTTAGTTGAGTTAAGATACGATATATATTTTTATAAATTAATATTTGATCAGATGTTAGTTGAGATCTGATCTTAAGTATATATGATCCTAAGTGTATATGTATGTACATCTTTACATATATGTATACCCAAGTAGAGGTTGATTCAGAAAATATCGCCAAAGCTCTATATACACTATGCTCTATATACAGTATCAAAGCATTATTTAGAGCATAGTGTTTATAGAGTTTTGGCAATATTTTCAGAATCAACCTCTACTTGGGTATACATATATGTATAGATGTACATACATATACACTTAAGATCATATCTCGAAATTAAAATGATTAAAAAAGTATAATTTATAAACTTATAGCATATAGATACATATATCATTAATCCTTCACACTTACTGCGGCGCTCGTCGGGTAGATGCAATCGATATTGAGCAGTAGGAGAAGCCGAGGAGCATGACTTGACAGCAATGACATCGCATGTTTCATGCCATTCAAGAAGCAGCACAGTGTTGCCATTGTTGTTGTTGTTGTTGTTGTTGTTGTTGTTGTTGTTGTGCGATTATAGCCGGTGAGGCAGGAGAGCGCTGACAGGTATCAGGCGACCGAATTACGCAGCTCCAATTGGCAGCCATTGATTAGACGCAGTCGATACCGAAGCTGAGTCGAGGATTACAATACGTTTCTGACTTTATATATATGTGTGCGTGTGTGTGTGTGTGTTGCTTCCATTGCAGATTCGAGGGCGTCGAGGTGATCTCACCGAATGAGTTCGAGATCGTGCTCTACCTCAACCAGATGGGCGTCTTCAACTTTGTGGACGACGGCACTCTGCCCGGCTGTGCGGTGCTGAAGCTGAGCGACGGACGCAAACGCTCCATGTCACTGTGGGTGGAGTTCATCACAGCGTCCGGCTATCTGTCGTCGCGGAAGATACGCGCACGGTTCCAGACGCTGGTGGCGCAGGCGTGCGATAAGAGCATCTACCGGGACATGGTCAAGATGATGGGCGATACGACAGAGGTGAAGCTGCGCATCCGGGAACGTTTCGTGGTGCAAATAACGCCGGCTTTCAAGTGCTCCGGCATCTGGCCGAGATCGGCGGCCCATTGGCCCATGCCGCACATACCCTGGCCGCATCCCAACATCGTGGCCGAAGTGAAGACGGAGGGGTTCGATCTGCTCTCCAAGGAGAGCATCGTCATGCAGAACAAGAACAACAATGCGGCCAGCATGGAGGGCGATGCCTGGGTGCTCAGCTTTTTCGAGGCCGAGAATCGCCTGCTGCAAGGTGAGTGAGCGGGGAGAGAGATTTAACAATCTATTGGCAACTGAGATGATGATGATGATGATGATGGTGATGATGGTGATGATGATGTGAATCTTCAAAGGTGGCTGCCGTCGTCGCTGCTTGAGCATACTGAAGACGCTGCGTGACCGGCACTTGGAGCTGCCCGGCAATCCGATCAGCGCCTATCATCTGAAGAATCTGCTGCTCTACGAGTGCGAGAAGCATCCGCGTGACTTTGAGTGGGACGAGGGCTGCATTGCGGACCGTTTGAATGGGATATTCCTGCAGCTAATCTCCTGCCTGCAGTACCGTCGCTGTCCGCACTACTTTCTGCCCAGCCTCGATATGTTCAAGGGCAAATCCCCCAGCGCCCTGGAGCAGGCCGCCAAGCAGGTCTGGCGTTTGACTCGTGAGATGCTCACCAATGCGAATGCCTTTGAGAAGTTGTAAGCGCAAACGTGAGAAAGAGAGGAGAGAGAGAGAGAGAGAGAGAGAGAGAGCGTGCAATTGTATGTATGTGTGTGATCGTATGTGTGTGTATGATTCAAGGTGCTAAATTTTCATTGTCACAGCGCAGCGATTGCGCTGATCTGATAAGCGAAATGCCAACACTGGCAGCCATTTTGTGCCATGCGTGTGCCTCCTTGTATGTGTGTGAAAATGTGCGCATAGCTGCAAAAACAACAACAATAGCAGGCGGCGAAACCCGAAGTGTTAATGCAAAGATGCGAGATAAGCCGCACATTGCCCACTCCTCAATCCAAATTCGCTGCCTCTGCCGCTGCCGCTGCCGCTGCTGCTGCTGCTGCTGTCATTCCCGTTGCACGCCTGACTGCGCTTAGCCGGCGAATATTGTTTTTAATAACTCGCCGCTGTTCGCATGCTTCGCCCAATGGCCAAACACAATGGCAGCAACAACAACTGCAGCGAAACAACAAAGCAAGACAAAACGTAACACAAACAGTTACACCAACAACAACAACAACAGCAGCAGCAGCAGCAGCAAGAGTGAAAAGGAGATACAACAACGAAACATAAAAAAAAGAGCATTTGTCGGCTTCGCTTTGCAAGTGAGCTCAAGTGTGAGGCGAATCCGTTCTCATTATCGAAATTGAGTGCTCACTCTCTTAAGTACTCGAAATACCAATACATGCAAGACAGCTGTATGCGAACAAAAAGCAGAAACAACAACTACGACAAACGAATACTTCAATTACACGTATGTACATATACATATACAAAGTATTGCCATGTATTTACTCCGGATTTAGATGTCAAGATATTTGTTGGACTTAAAAAACAAACCAAAATTTTTTGGACAATACACATACTATATACATAGATATTTGTCTTCCTCCTTGAGTTATCTTAAACATATACATATGTATGTATGTACATGTACATGTATGTACAAAATGTAAGTGAACATTTTAATAAATTATATAAAATTCTTTTTTTTTAATATACATATTATATAAAGTTAATTATTATACTTAGATTGCTTAAGAAACAGTTGAATGAAATAAATTTTAAAATAGCCCAAGGCAAATTTTATATGTGTGTATGTATATATTTTATGGATGTATATTTGTATGTGTGCACACAAATATTATTTTAAAGCTACTATCAAGGCGAATTGGCTATGCAGAGCATAGTCGAAAATGCAATTCGCCGCAGAGCTCAAGCTTGAGACACACCAATACAGAGACACTAAAAGCTTTTCTGAGCTCAAGTTGAGTATGAAGACTAACGGATGAATTGGCTCTGCTTGCTGCTCAGGCAGGAACAAGAACAAATACCTTGAAAAAGCTGCGTCACAAAACTTTAAGCTGCATTTACATCCTGGTGAACTGTTCATGGACTGAGAGAGAGAGAGAGAGAGAGGGAGTGAGACTGGGAGTGAGGGAAAGACAGAAGAAGAGAGCTCATTAAAAGTTGGTAGCTGTTTGCCATGCTGACTGTGAGTTAGTGTTATGAGTATTGCTCGATCGCCAAAAACAAAAACAAAAGCAACAACAGCAACAATTTATTTGTTGCTCTTAGTGCAGGACAGCTGCAGCGACAACTGAGCATCAATTTTATTACCCTTATTTATGGTTATGTTATTCCTGGGGCCTCCAATGAGCGCTGTCCTTCTTCTCCTGCACCTCCACCGCCACCTCCTTCTGCTGCTTCGTCCTCAGCCTCTGCATACAGACAAAAACTTTTCAGCGAATGTAATCGATATTTTTCTTTCTTTTCTTTTTTTTTTTTTTTTTTGTTTTGTTTGTATTTTTGCTTTGGCTGACAAAAGATGTTCCGCTGCGAGAAATCCATTTACGTATAAGTATATATATGTGTATATATGTATGTCTGCATGCCTTACCCAAGTGCGTAGTTTAATCAAAGGTAGAAGGGGGGGGGGCTGGGGCGGCTGGTAGGCTGGGGTTGCTGCAGAGGTAGCATAATGCGATAGCTAAAATAACAAATTATGCTGAAGCACGCAGGATCATATTACAAACATATTGTATAGCTAACCAGCCAAGCCATTATGACAGAGAGACAAGGAGCGAGGGGGTGAGGGCGTGTAGGGGTGGACGCCCCTGTGCTTTTAAGCGGGGCGTGGCAGACGTTATTGTACGCAATGGGAAAAATAGCATCAGGTGATTTGCGGTCGAGAGCGTCACGACGGCTGCGCACTTGAGGGGCTGCGGGGCAGTGCGGAGGGGGAGGGAGGCTGGTTCTGGGGGGTGCCACGTGTCCGAAAGCCGGCGCATGGACCATGTGAACGGCCGCAGGCTGCAGATAAGGCACGTTTATAAACTAGAGAGTGGAAATTAGAAAAATGTTAGCACAGCCTTTTCCTTTCGACGGCAGGCGATGGGCGGGGGGTAGAGCGCCCGAGGAGAGCTAGCTCGGCGCTTTAGTCTCGAGTGTGTGTGTGTGTGTGTGTGTGTGTGTGTGTGTGTGTTTTGACAAATTGTTCATGAAATGCAATTAAGAGCTGGGGCCCAACAACAAAAGCAATCCTTTTCGTATTCCTTGACGGGCTTTTTGTTGTTGTTGCTGCTGTTGTTGTTGTTGCTGTTGTTCCATGTCCTTTATGTCGCGCAATCCTTTTCTCTGCGACCTGTCACAACTTTGCGTAAAGCCAAAACGACCCAAAACACTGAAATGTCGCCCTTTGATTTGTTTGCCTTTCATTAAGCTCGGCTCTCGCTCTGTGACATTTATGTAATCGCACCCCCCTCCCCCACTCCCAACCGCCCGTGGGCGTGTCGCGCGCTGACAGGCGAGCTGGTATTATACCAGCCCGCATTGTCAAGGGAGCTCCCTTTGTTTTAATTGTTTACTAATGATATTTAAATTAGTGCTCTATATGACCGCGAGCGATTTCTTTGTATTATTCATTCCAGCTCCTTTTGCTCCTTGTCGCTGTCCCTCCTTTACATTTGGCTTAGCATGGCGCGCTCTCTGCCCCTGACACGCCCCGTCGCTTTGTTCCTTGCAAATGTTAGCCTGCAGTTAAGAGCGGATGTTAAGTTAACAGTCATCTGAGTAGAGTTTCCATCTACTGAAAGGCTTAGGCACACTACTCCCGTTACTTTCCGTAGAACTTTTATAGCTCTAGCCGATAGCTGTTTCCCATTTACTGTCCCATCCACAATTCCCTACTATCTATCCTTCCCACACTGCGACTATCGCAGCTTCAGCGGGTCAATCAATCAAGATTGACCGAGTGCAAGGCATGGACTATCGCATACAGAGAGCACTTTGACTGAAGACATGCTCTTGCTGGAGTTTCGTTGGGTTTCTCTTTGGCTCTTCTGCCTCTGCTCTCTCTGCCAGCCTTTGGCTTTGTCTTCGAGTCTGTAGGGGCAGGAACTGGGATAATTATGTCGTCATTATCAAAAACACGTGGTGCAATTTAACAACATGCCACAAGGAGTACGCCGGAGCCACACGCCACAAATTATGAATATCAAAATGTGCCCAAGATAAACGACACAGGAAAAAGGCAAAAGATTTCTCAATAGAGAGAGAGAGAGAGAGTGGGGGAGAGAGGGGTAGACAGAGGTAGAGAGTGGAGTGAGTTTAGCACTGAGAGTGGGGATTGGAAAATTAGTTTTCCACGCATCGCCAGCAAACACAATGGAGCATAGAGGCTGGGGGCTGCCTAGGCCTAGGTGGCTGAGGGGGGCAGCTGTGGCACCTACACACGATAATTTATAGCAGATTGTCGCCTGCACGCTACAAGAGAGAGAAAGAGAGAGAGGGAGGGAGAGTGAGGGAGAGGCAGGCGAGGGAGTGGGCTGCATCGCTTCAATAGATGAGGCGTATTTTTGGATGGGCATTTGCATTCAATTACGGCAGCTGCAAGCCGGACAGATTTATTTTTATGCACGCGCCATAAACGAAGCCCCAAAATGCGCCACAGCTGGTCGAGCTAACGGTAGCTGGGGCAAGGGCTAGGCAACAGGGATAGGATTGAGGATGGGACTGGGATCGGGGATCTGGAATCTGGCGTTGGCTGCGCTCAATCATAATTATGTGATTTGTTTGCGACGCGCAGGCGAAAAAGAGTTGGGCGGGTGCCGTTAAGTAAAGTGGGGAAGGGGCGGGCAGCGACTAATTAAAGGCGAGAGCCCCACGCCAGTGGGCGGGAATAGGCGGCGGACTCTGTGTGGTTATGTGGCATGTTGACGTATTGTCGCTTGTGTCGGCGCTGTGGAAGTTATGACATTTTGATTTGAGTTGCATTTGATGTCGCTCAGCCGGCGCTTGGCAGCTGATTTATGCAGCCGGGGGTGGAAGACAGAGGGGGGGATTGCTGAAGAGGTGAACAACTAATTAAGATGGAAGCGAAGCTGAGGTCATGGCACAGCTGCAGGCAATTTACAGACGAGCAGTCAAAGGATTGAGAAGCACAGAGAGAGGTCGTCAAGCAAAGAAACAGAGAGTGAGAGGGAGAGGGGGAGGGAGAGAGAGGGGGGAGGAGAACAAGTGACATATATCTATATGTTTTTGTTTGATTTCAAATCGATTAACATTATTAATGAATATGCGCGCGTATTAGAGAAAACCACAGAAAAAAAACACCAAAACCTGCGACAGACCTGAAAAGGAGAGAGAGAAAAAAGGTTTCCCAACGAAAAAAAAAACATGTTGAAACAGTTGTGAAATTCCGAGAAATGCCCAGAGGAGCAGAAGAGGCAGCAGCAGCAGCAACAGATGAAGAAGAAGAAGAAGAGGAAGGGGCAGCAGCAAGAAAGATTGTCAACATGATCATCAGCGACGAGCATTGTATGGGGTGGGCGTGGCAGGCAAAGGGCGGCAGAGCCAAGGCAGAACTTTGGAGCAACCTGTGGAATGTGCCCAAGCCACAACAAAAGGTAAGCCAACCGAGGGAGGGAGCGGAGCGGGGCACAGTCAAGGCGAACGAGTCAAATCAAAATGCAGATAGTATCAATTATATGTAAAGAGATACAGATACGAACACGCACACACACACACACATATGAGATAGATGTTGATGACAAGATAAGCATTTAAATTATGAACAACAACAACAGCTGAAGGATATGTGTGTATGTGTATGGGTATGTCTGTGTGTGTGTGTGTGGGTATGTGTGTGTGTGTGTGTGTGTGGGTAATTCATTAGAAATGAGCTAAAGTTACTTTTTTAAGGAAAGATCTAACTGCAAAGAAGCTCAGCTCGAGTTGGAAATATACATATTTATATATACTATATACATATACATATATTAATCTATGTAATTGACTTGATTCACTAGAGATTCAGTAGAGAGAGAGGGAGAGAGAGAGAGCAGCGGCTCTAGGAGACAAACTATTGGAAAAAGCATAGGATCTTCGCCTAGTGCTGTGCTAGGAGCGTAAATGAACAGCAAGAGAGGAAAGAAGCGAAGGGCAAACAGCGCGAGAGAGAGAGAGAGAGAGAGAGAGAGAGAGAGAGAAGCTGTGCTCAAACATGATCAAAGAAACAGAGACTGAGACTAGCAAAGCAGAAGTTCGGCTGGCTGAGCTTCCACTTATGACAACGTTCTCAAGTATTTTTTTTCATTTCTATTTTTATTTCAAATAATTTTCTTAACATAAATACGCTAATTAAGTATATTTAAAAAAAAAATGAAAAAAAAAGTTAGATAAGCATAAATAACAATTAGACATGCATATGTATGTACAACTATACATATATAAAATATATACATATATATATATATACATATATATAGATAAATAACATTGTGCTCTTCCTCTTCCGCTGCAATTTGAATAAATTATGGGACAAGCGCGAATACTATAATAAAATACAAACAATGCTGCTCAGTGTGTGGGTGTGTGTCTCTGCTGAACACAAACAGCGGGAACAGTCAAGACTGTGCTCAATTCAGGCGCGTACAGCGTACACACATAATGAGCATAGTTTCAACTGTGCTCGGCCAAGACACAAACCAAGCGAATTGGTTGAGTGTCAATAGGTGGTGAGCTTCCTCTATCAGCCAAGACAGAAACCAAGCGAATTGGTTGAGTGGCCTCACTGAGTGAGAGTTGTTTGTGTTGCCCGCTTTTGGGGAGAGCAGCAGAGAAAAGCTATCGATGAATTGAACTAGAGGCTAATTGGATGGGCTGGCTAGTCCTTGCAGTAGTGCGCATGCAGAATATTCTCCGTGCCGGACAGTATGGCGCCCTCGTGCAGCGGACAGAGCTTCAGATAGAGATCGCTCGACTCCAGCGACTCGATCAGAATGTACTCGAGATAGATGCGCGGCGAGGAGAGGATGCGCCACGTGAGCGGATTGAGGAAGTTCGTCTGGTACTCCCAGTAGACGCTGGCGTGTCCCGGCTGCTGCAGGTCGCGGCCAGGCAGCAAGGCCGTATACTCGAAGCCCGGCTCGAAGTACATGGCCTTCTGTGAGAACTTCATGCGCTCCGTTGTCTTCTTCTTGTTGCGCTCCTCGTGCAGGCGAATGGACAGGGTGCCGATCTCGCCGCCGTGCAGTGTGCTCTCGTCGTGACTGGAGACACGCACCGTTATGCGATAGTGCGCCCGGCAGAAGGGCGGACGATCGCTGGTCATCATGTAGAAGACGGGCGGCGGATCCTTCGGCTTGATCAAGCCCCGCTTCTTCTGCTCCTCGTAGTCCTGCTGGCTGTGGAAGCCCATGCGCATGCACAGGTGGCCCGGCTCATCGCAGCTAATGCACTTGGCGTCCTTGAAGCTCTGCAGGATCAAAGGAAACGGATTAGGGCGTGCATGGCCAACCAGGAGGCGGCTCCCAGTCACTTACCTCGTACGAGTCGCACGTGATGCCCAGGAAGGGACACTTGCTCGTAATGCTCTCCATGAAGAACTGCTCGCTGCGCAGGTGATTGCAGCCAATGAACTCCTGCATGGTCATGAAGAAGGTGTTCTTCCGGTTGTTCTTCATCACCTCCTGCAGCTTCTTGTCGCAGCCGGGATTGTCGAAGCCGCCGTTCGGATAGAAGTCGACGTGCCCGATGCGCTGAATGATGCCCAGGCCGCCCTTCATCAGCGGATTGGCGTCCGTGTGCAGGATGTCCACGAACTTGGCATCGGACCGATCCAGGCGCACAATCCTATCGGTGTCCGTGAACAGCGGCGCAGCCGGATCCAGGCCCGTGATGCGGCCCAGCTTGAGCCCGAAATCGTGCTGCAGATGGTAGCCCGCATAGCCGGAGAGATGGGAGCCCAGCGAGTGGCCAATGATGTGCACATTGTCCAGATTGGGCATCCGCAGCTCCTCGTACAGCATGTGAATCACGTGGGCGGTGATGGAGCCGACGAGCCGTATATTGGCCACCGCCTGCACATACGGCGGACTCGAGCCGCCCCCCCAGTCGATGATGATGACAGCGCACTCGCCCTCCGCGCACTGGCTGAGCAGCGTCCGTCCCATCTCCAGCATCCAGGGTATGGCGCCCGACTCCAAATAGCCGTGCACCACCAAATAGAGCTTCCCCTTGGGATTTATGCCCATGGTCTGCACACTGTCCGGATCGTTGAGGTCAATGTACTTGGCGTGCTCCATGGAGCGGTCCGTGTAGAGCGTGTAGTGCGGCTCGATCTCCGACGGCTTCTGCGGATGCACGCTGATTGTGCGCGTCACCGTGTTCCATGGCCCGTTGATCGGGAAGCAGCCGTAGACGCCGAAGCACTTTACCTCGTTAATATCTGTGAATGGAGAAGATGGAGAAGATGGGAAAATTAGTGCAATGTTAGCAACAGTAGTGTGATATGCTATGGAACTGTTAAGAAAATCGACTGTTATCATTATGACGGGGCATTAACAGCTAGCAAATGTTATTAACATTTCTTTCTCGGCTCAACATTCTGCACACATTATTATCTAACAGAGCCTGTTAAGCGAAATGCTGCATCTGCTATGAAAAGCATGGAGTTGGCCCTAACAGTGACTTAACATAGCAATCACTGTATGCCTAATGCCATTCTAAGCTAAAGAGTCTATAAATTCATTAACTTGAAATGACATTTAAGGGTATGTTAAGTCACTGTTAGACCTTAGCCAGCTGCCAAACTGCACCTGTTCTTAGCCACTGTTAATTGACTGTTAGCCAATTAGCGATGTCATTGACTGTTCCATCAAGCGCAACATTTCCCATCGACTTCCTTTTCCAGCTGCTCAACGTTGCGTGGCACTTGGAATGCGCTCGACCGATCAGATGGCCAAACGATCGATCAAACTATCGAAAGATCTAGAGATCAACTGTTAAATTGCTGATTAATTCACTAAATGCCAAATTATGATTGTCATCTATGCCATTCATTCTCGATGATTGTCTGCCGACTTTTACTCGAAACACTTCAAGCTTCGCTATTTCAGATATTCGTTATTCCCGGTCTTGTATTTCTGTTGATCATTTTGAGTTCTGAGACTGGGAAAATCTAGCTGAGCCGCATGTAAAAGAAACTCATGGAAATGTAATAGAAATGTTTCTCAACAGCTTTTTGTAGTCGACCTGCGCATACCCTATACTTGCCCATATCACTATAACCAGTCTAAAGCAGCTTTAAGTACTTGACTCAAGTTGAGCTATAAAAAAAAAAAACACCTAAAGTTCTTAATTAAAGTTTTTAACTCATGTCGTTACTGTAAATGCCTTTTTTCGCTTAGTCATCAAACTTGTGGTATTAATGGAGCGTACACTCATTTTGAATATACATGTATAGGTTATATATAGTAAGCCTTTCCCTTGTTGAGCTTCCCATATTGGTATATATACATATATATGTATATAACTTGAGCACTTTTTATCTGTATACATATATGCACATTCCCTATCGCCTGACACTCAGCTCTATAGACACCAGATACTATTCATTTAAGCACTATTCATTTAAAATAAGCTGAGTACTAAAATATTGATCGATGTCTATGTCTCTATGTATAGATATACAAAGAATTGGCTAGGAGAGGCTTACAACAGTTAGGAGGATTTGAATTGGAATAAGTAGAAGCCAGATATTTGAGCTGGGAAAAGTATTTGGTTTACTAGAACTACAAAATTAAAGCTACAAAAGCTATCTAGCTTATATATTCAGTTTGGAACTATTAAATTTGAGCCATAAAAATGATATTTTAATAATGCACCGTGGTAACACGGAAAATTGTTTGGTTAAGAAAAGTATAAGGCTCATTGGAGCTATTAAAAGTGAACCAGAAAAAGTATCTTGTTTACAGTAAACTAGGAAAAGTATTTGATTCATAGATTTACATTGAAAACATAGAAATTAAAGTAGAATCCGCTTCAAGCTTCATATTGTAACTATTTAAAATTTCAGAATTTCTTATAGACTAAAACTAAGCAGCGCTTGAGTGCTAGAAACTGTTTAAGAAATTTGCATCTATTCATGCATGGGCTTCACTGTACCATAAACTTCACTGCGGTTTTTCTATTATCAATTGGGAACCGCAAAACTAAAAATAGAAAAAGCTCTGGCTAAAGGAATTTCAGCCGAGCGATTTGGTCGCCTAGATTGGGCAATCGTCGGTGTCTGCGGTGATAGATAGACCCGTTTTCAGTCGATCTGGTCGGAACACTTACCGCTTTTGGGTGCCGGTGGCATATCGATCAGCGTGTTGACGGCGGCACGGCTCGTGTGGTTGGCCAAGTAGAGCATCGTCTGCAGCATTAGGCCACCTGTTGTGTTGGCCACATACATTTCGATAGCCTCGATGGTTCTTCAGTTCTGCACGTTGTCAATTGTTCTCGTTCTCGTTGTTGTTGTTGTTGTTGTTAAGATAGTTGTTATTGGTCGTTTTTCACCTGTTGCTGCTGCTGCTGCTGTGGTGCAGTCTGTCTACATTTTAGGCACAAACTAAACTAAATCACATTTACACCGCACGTCAAAGTTTTGAATTTTATAAATTCTTTTAGTTTTTTAGCTTTTATAGATAGCTTAACTGGAGAAGCTAAGACAATAGCTAAAGTTATTGTCTTTGTTTGTTTAATTAAATTAATCTTATCGTAAATAAATCGCGTACTTCTCCCTCTCTATCTCTCTCTCTGTCTCACGCACACACTCTGTAACTGTCTATCTGTATTGGTGTCTCGCTCGCACAACACTCGACATTCACTTTGGGTCCCAAGTATAAAATTCTGCTCAAGTTTTTTGGCACGTTTCTTTCATTTGCACCAGCCGTAGGGATTAAGAAACAGAGACAGAAACTGAAACAGAAGTAGACGAAGCAGTTGAAGAAGAAGCTGATTTGATTCTCCCGTTAGTCCCGTTAATTGCACGCGTTGTCTGTTGCGTATGACGGCCGACAGAGCACTGAGCCGAACAGCTGGGCCGCACGCAATTTGTACGCGGCGACGGCGACTTGAGCTTCGGCCTCGCCGCTGCAGCTGAGCGGGGTATAACGGCACTGAGATAAGCTTTGCCCCGCTCCTCCCACTACACGAGCATGCAAAGCCCAGGCTGCAAAGTACAAAATGACGTCGACAGCGACAGCGATGCCGACGTCGCCGTCGCCGCCAACGTCTCTGTCAGATGCACTTTAAACACGATAAGCGCGACACAAGCGAAGATCAAAGTCGCAGCGCCGCCCAGCTGAAAGCTCGCGATGGCTTTGAACTGAAGCTTAAAGCTTTTGCCGCAAACTCACTGTAATAGAATAGCGGAAGAAGCACCGAAAAGTGATGAAGCAACAGAGCAAAGACACAACTTGGAATTTGCATATGTATGTACATACATATGTGCATATGTATGTATGTATTGTTGATAATGTCGCCTCCTACAGACTGATGACTGTACAGTGGAGCGCGCAGCGCGCTTATCGGCTGCCAATCGGCAAACATAAGAAAACAAAACTCAATAGAAATCTCAATTAGAAACTGTGTCAAGCTCTCACAGCTGGCACGCCTCCCACCAGATTCGGGGCGGGTTCAATGCAATCGGCGTCTGTGGAGCGGCGCGGCGTGGCGGGTGGCTCAGCTATTATCAGCGATCAGCGGTTCCGTTACGGATTCGGATTCGGCATTCAGGGCAGCGAAAACAGAGTCCAAAGTCCGTTGGCAAAGGTGTTTACCGGCCTGCCAGTCGCTTGACTTTTCCACCAGGATCTCAATGCGCCATTGACGTCAATGGGCGCTGCTGCTGGACCCGATCGCCCAGAATAAACCAGCTCAGTTATCGCCGCTATCAGCGATCGCTTCATACTACATACATACATTACTCTTCTTCTACTTCTTCTTGGCTTTTGCTTTTGTTTTTACTTAGCTTTGCTGTTTATACTCATCTCTCTCTGTCTCTCTCTGTCTGTCAACCTCTCAGACGAACGAGCGCAGCGAAAGGGGAATACCACACACATACACAGCTTGCTGAGGGGTCGTCGGGAAGAGACGAACGGAGAGAGGAGGAATGGGACGTACGGTTAACATTGGTTTATAAATAGAATCGAACGTCTAGGGAAACAAAAATTGGCTTAGTTTCCATTTTATTTACTTGGTGCAATCGAGCTGGCAATTCTATTGATTTACATTCTCGGATTACGGCAAATATACCACCTGGGATATACCCTGTAAGGCTGTTGGAGGAAATAGTGCTTGATAGATAAGGCGAGCCAAGCATATGGTTACTGACCAATATGATTATTTATTATCTGTTGCAGATAAAAGGAGCGAGCAGTCGCAAGAGCTCTACAAATTTTCAAATAGATAGACGTATAAATAAAAAAATCGAATAAAGCTTAGTCAAATCTATATCAATTGATAGCTGGTTATTGCTGCATTATAGAAGAGAGTAAACCTAAGTGGTTACCCTTATAACTGGAGGCCAGTTACGAAATTCATTTAGAAAGATATCTGCACTATTTGAATTTACGCAGATATAATACCCTATTGTATTCTAGATAGATGAAGGAGTCGCTTATGTAATACAAATTATATATATGTAGATACATTGAATATATAAAATTTGGCTATAGTAAGAGATACATAGGTGATAGATAGATTTAGGGATCATCATAGCCGAATTCTTCTCAACTCTATTACACCTCTATTGCATATTCCCTTTTCTTATAGATAAATAGAACATTCGACTTACCTCTGCAAATTCTGGATAGATATTAATTGAATTTGAATATATCTATTTATATATACATACCTACATATATTGCTGCTCATGCATTTGGCAAATAGAATGCAATACTGTAACACCCTTATAGAGAGTATTACATCTGCTTTTCGCTTGATCTATGTTTAACAGTCCAGCACACTGATATGATGTTTGTTTTGCCAGCGCTTCAATCAATGCACAGTATTTGTTGTTTTCATTGCACTTTTCGATCTGTTTTCCAGAGAGGCCCCCATAGATAGTCGCCTCCGTAGAGGGACAGAAGGCCGTTGACGTCCGTTCCGACAGTTGCGCGCGCACACACTTGTTTATAATTGCAAAGTGCATTATTGAATAACGCAGCCAGTGGAGTCCCGGCGGGGGCAGGGCGCTGTAGCGAAACAGAGAAAACAAATGCCATAATAACATAACACTAGGTCAAAAACAAACGAGCCTCCTGCTGCCAAGCACGCCCATAGAAATTTGTTGAGCACCAATGACGTCAATTACTTTGAGGTAGCTCCTAACTACAGCTAACATATTGCTCAGGTTTACATAGAGAACTGCTAGAAACTTTAACTGGCAGTTAAATTCGGCAGGCAAATCTGACATCATGTTAAATACCCCTCAGATAGACATAGAAGACAATCTACTTGACATACTCTCTGTGTGTACCTAGATCTAGATCAAAATCAGATATGCTTATCGTATTTACATTTATTAAGAACTGCTCTATATAAACCATGCCATAAATCAGCAGAGTTTTTAAAGAAATATCTATACTGCATTTTTAGAGAGAGAAGGGAAGGCTCAATGTAGCTTCAGTGTGCCTACATAGACTTTATTTTTAAATTTAGTAGTAAATGTTAAACCTGTAATGTAAATTTTGTTTTGTTTATAAGGCAAAAAGATGATCTGGCGCTTCCTAATAAAAATGAATTTAAAAAAAATAATGCCTATATAGACTCTTCTTAGTGAGACTATAGATCGCTCTATCATTCTGCCTCTATCTATCATGGAGCAAGAAGGAGAAAGCAAAATAGAACAAGACATAGAGTAATACAGACTTACTCCGTGTAATACAGAATTACTCTATGTCTAGTTCTATTTTGCTTCTCAGAATTACTCTATGTTTTGTTCTATTTAGCTTTCTCCTTCTTGTTCTATAAGGGATTCTGTGTCTTTCATTGTCTTACTATTTCTTTCTATCTTTTTCTCACACTCATAACTTTCCTTGCTTCTTTCTCACCCTCTCCCCCCTTTGAAGGTCTCTTATGGGAAGCTTCTATTGCAATCTAAACAAACAAGAGCTTAGCTTACATTTACCACTAAACCATTATGAAATGTAAATAAATCGAATCAAGTCTTAGGTAAATTCTTGTTTATTGTTTTATTTTTTTTCTGTTGATTTTGTTTTTAGTTTGGTTTCTCATATATATATATATATATGTATGTATATTCGTATATAAAATAAAACGTAATAAAAGTACAGTTATTAATTATTTTCCATCTGCATCCGATGATGCAATTCGATCTCTCTTTCTCTCATTTATTTTTGGTTATGGTAGACAATCGTTGGTATATCTCGATATAGATAAGCAAAAACAAAAAAAAAAAAAACCGTTGCAGGCACTTGGCATAACTTATTGTCGTTAAAATTAGTTAAGGCATATCGCGATGGGCAGGGGCGGGAGGAGGGGCGCTCGGACATCAGTTAGGTACAAAAGATTGGCACTTAGCGCTAAGACTTAAGATATAACTAGTTAAAGATTACAAAAAAAATAAAATAATAATAATAATAATAAGAATAAGAATAGAAGAGAAATAAGAAGAATCGCTGCTCACTCGGAGCGTTGCATGATCATCTCGATCTTGTCGCCGGCTGCAGCGATCAGCGGAACGGTGAGACAGCAGTCAAAGTCTTGCGTCTTAATCTCATTGACCTGAGTAAGAGAGAGAGAGAGATGGATATATCATATATGCCTTCATGATCTGCTTTGATCTGCTGCACTTGCCTGCATGATGCGATCGAAGGGCTTCAGCTGGCCGCATATATCCGCCGGCCCGCCGCTGCGTATGCGATTGATGAAGACGCCCCGCTCGTAGAGCCCATCCGAGACGGAGAAGCCATAGTCATCGTACACTCTATCCTTGTGCAGTGTGACATGGAAGATGCGCTGCTGCTGCTGCTGCTGCTGCTGCGACTGCGACTGCGACTGATCCTTGTTGCTGCCGCTCGCCTCGGTGTTGGTCGATGGACTGCGCGGACGTCGCTGCACCTTGGCATAGATGGCCTGCGTCGCAGCCGGCAGGCTGCAGCTGGAGCTGCTGTTGATGTCGTGGCTGCGCAAGATCTTGAGGTCCACAACATCGCCCAGATGATGCAGCAGGCTGGTGGCATGCGACAGCGGCATGCCCTGCACCGAGTGCTCGTCGATGGCCAGCAGCTGGTCGCCCACATGGATCTGTCCGTTCTTGAACGCAATGCCGCCTGAGGAGTTGGATAAGCGAGAATCAGTCGAGGCTTCTGGCAGTCGATCGGCACTTACCCTCGACCAGGCCGCTAATGGTGATCGGCTTGGTGATGTCCTCGCTGCCCGCCAAGGTGATGCCCAGGAGGCCGCCCTTCGGCTCCAGCCGTACGGTGAAGATGATCTGATGCAGGCTGCTGCCGCTGCTCTTGCTGCTGGAACTGGCCGCCGAGCCGTACACCTTGCTCTCCATGGGCGGCGGCAGAGCGGTGCAGTCCACACTGCGAGAGCGAGAGGGAGAGAGAGAGAGAGAGAGTTTAGTGAGATTTGCACAAGACTCAACTGTAATCCGTCGCTCACCTGGCATAACGATTCAGCTCGTAGCCGCCGTAATGGGACGCCTGCTCATTGTCGTCATCCTGCTCGTCCTCCTCCTGCTCGGCCAGCTCGGTGGTCAGGCTCTGTGTGTTGGCGGTGCCATTGGCAAAGCCGCGACCATTGCCCACCGGCCAGGCGCCATTGGGGGGCGGATGCCGCAGCTGCACCGACTGCAGGCTGCCCGTCTCGTCGAGGCTCGAGTTCGCCCGGAAGTAGTCCGGCTGCGGCGTGCTCGACTTGAGGGAGATGCAGTCGTTGTACTTGACCTCGCCGTACTTGGAGGCCACATAGGCGCTGCTATACAGCTCATTGTCGCCGGCAACACCAACACCAACACCGCCGGCCACCACAGCGGTGGTGCAGTTGCTGTAGATGGGTGGGTTGGGCAGAAAGTCGGGCAGCACCACACGCTTGATTGTCAGCGTGGTGAAGTCCGCTGTGGTTGCTGCTCCTGCTCCTGCTGCTGCTGCTGCTGCTGCTGCGGTTGCTGTTGCCGTGGGCAACTCCTTGAGCAGAGCATCGACATTGAAGTGCTGCACCGGATGCTGATCCACGGCCAGCAGTATGTCGCCCGGTCGCAGGGTGCCGCAGCGATGGGCCGGACTGCCCATCTTGACGTCGGAGATGACCAGGCCGCCGTGACTGGAGCCGCTCACGCTGAGGCCCAGGCCGCATTTGCCCGCGCGCAGCAGCTTCACGTTGAACACACCGCTGGAGGGCACCACCGTGTCCGGCATATCGAACTCCACCTCCAGCTCCAGCCAGTGGGCGGCCGCATGGGCGCCGCCGCCGGCACGGCCATCGAGCAGCTGCCGCATGGCCGCCGCGTCCAGATTGTACATCTTATTGATGGCCACGATGCGATCGCCCGGCTGGATGCAGCCGCTCCTGTCGGCCACCGAGTCGGGCAGGATCTGGTCGATGCTGACGGCGCGTCCGCAGCTGCTCGCTGCGCCGAGCACAATGCCAGCGCCCTGGCTGCAGTCGAGCAGCACCGGGAAGCTTTCGGCGCGGCACAGGCCGCCCGAGAGGCTGCTGCCATGCCCATTGCTGACGGCGGACACAGCTGTGCCCGCCCCACCAGCTACACCACCGCCAGCACCAGCACCAGCACCAGCACCGCCCGCCTCCAGCGGCAGCGAGCTCTTGCGCACGAAGCGCTGCCGGCCCGGCCTGCCCGACGACTTGCGCGACTCCAGCGTGCTGAAGCTATACTTGGGACTGCCGAGCGTCGTGTGACCTGTGCGAGAGAAACGAGATGTGACAGCATAAGAATCCGCATCAGCCGCTGCTCCGCCGTATTTATAGACGACCAGACGCCCAGAGCCCACCGCCGCTGCGCCCAGCTGAAACTATATACGATCCTGCCGGCCCGAACTTGGCCAAAAAGCTTTTAGCGCTCGGCCTCAGCTGATGAGGCCATGTGTGAGAAATAGTTCATTGCGGCTAATCCACAGCTTAGCTTACATGTGTGTGTGCGTGTGTGTGTGTGTGTGTATTGCTCTCTGTTTATTTGCCCCCGTCGATCTTGCTTAAGAATTTACGGCCCTAAGTAGTCGCCCATTGTCGCCCCCCGAATTATTCGTCGTTCCCATTTGCCCTCAAATACAAATTGATTGGCATTCAATGTGCTCGAGGCGAGGGTAGCTCAAGCAGTTATCGCATACAAGATGAAGAAGGTGCTCAATACATAAAACTGATCTAAAAAGCCTCATCAAAATGTATATTTCCACTCTATCCATATATATGTATGTATGTATAATCTTTAAGAACTTTAAGAACTCTAAGAAGTAGAAGAGCTATTCCAAGACATTTATAATGGATGATGGAGGTGCTCAATACACAAAACTGATCTAAAAGGCCTCAATAAAATGTATATTTCCACTCTATCAATATATTATATATATGTATGTATAATCTTTAAGAACTTTAAGATCTCTAAGAAGTAGAAGAGCTATTCCAAGACATTTATAAAGGATGAAGGAGGTGCTCAATACATAAAACTGATCTGAAAGGCCTCATCAAAATGTATATTTCCACTCTATCAATATATTTGATGCATGTATGTATAATCTTTAAGAACTTTAAGAACTCTAAGATGTAGAAGAGCTGTTTCAAGACATTTATAAAGGATGAAGGAGGTGCTCAATACATAAAACTGATCTGAAAGGCCTCATCAAAATGTATATTTCCACTCTATCAATATATTTGATGCATGTATGTATAATCTTTAAGAACTTTAAGATCTCTAAGAAGTAGAAGAGCTATTCCAAGACATTTTGAAACTATATTAATCAGCTGTATGTAGCAAATTCATCACCCAGAATTTATTTGCCTATAGCACTAATTGGACACAACTGTGCGAGCGGCCCTCGCCTCTGTGGCTGGCGGCCTCTGCTGTTCATTAGCCGAACGCCCACGCAACGAGACCTTCAAATGCACCATGTTTGGTGGCTTTTGGCATTGCACAAGCGGCCAACGATTGGAGCACTTAGATAGCCAAAAAGCAAACGAGAACGACGAACGGACGAGCCAAATGCCAATGGAGACGACAGATGGGAGCTGGCGCTGGGATCGATTTGGCTCTGGTTTCGGTTTCGGTTTTGGTCTCGATTTTAGTCTGGGTCTCTGTTGGACTTACCTCGACGCGCCAGCGCATGTGCCGGCATGATCTGCATTTGTGTGTAGCCGCGGCCGGTGCCGGTGTCCAATATGGTCATCACCTCGTCGGGACTGTAGGCCGTGTGCTCGATCATGGTGTCATCAATGGAGAGCACCTGATCGCCGACAGATAAGGCGCCACAGCTGCAACATACACAGAGATCGCCGCAATTTAGTACACGATTTCTCACGCTGGCTAAGGCAAGGCATTGCTGGAGTCGAAAGCGCGTTGCCAGACTAACCAAATGTAGCGAGATGGCAACGCCGAACCGCTAAAGCAATGACTCGTATGTGTGCAATTTAATATTTGCTAAATTCACACTTCATATGCGACTCGAATCTGTTGAAAGCGTTGCCAGACTAGGCAAATGTACCGACATGGCAACGCTGAATTGCTAAAGCTATGCACTCGATTGATTGCAATTGAATATTTGTTGAATTTGCATTTCATATGCGCCTCAAATCGGTTGAAAGCGTTGCCAGACTGGGAAAATGTAGCGTGGTGGCAACGCTGAATTGTTAAAGCTATGCTATGGACTACAATTGAAAATATGCTGAATTTGCATTTGATATAGAACTCAAATCGGTTGAAAGCGTTGCCAGACTAGGCATGTATAACGACGTGGCAACGCCTACAATTGAATATTTGTTAAATTTGCATCTGATATAAAGCTAAAATCGCTAGAAAGCGTTGCCAGACTAGGCAAATGTAGCGAGGTGGCAACGCTGAATGGTTAAAGCTTTGCTATGAATATTTGCTAAATCCGCATTTGATATAAAACTCAAATTGGTTGAAAGCGTTGCCAGACCAATTCAAAATCAGAGTTTATCAACTCTGAATTGCCTAATCTGTGATTTGTATTACCTGAAATCAACTACGTACTGCTTTCAAATGTTCTTATAAGACGCAAAACTGCTTTCAACGTTGCCAGATAGGCACAAAATCATAAAATGGCAAGGCAAATGGAAGTTTGCGTCATAGTCTAAGGGACTTTTGCTTATAATTTCTTAAAAATGTTTCTTTACCTTAGAAATTCTTCAATTCAAATAAATTGGGTTTCAATTGGAAGAGACTCTCTTAGAATATATTTGATACATGGCTTAATTAGAAATTAGATTGTTTTCAGACTCACCGATCGGCAATACTGGCGGGTAGTATGCTAGCTATATAGATGCCCGATTGGGCAAGCTCGTCGATTTTGTCAGTGCTGCTGCTGGCTGTGCCCGCGGAGCTGCTGGCCGTGCTCGTGTAGTTGCATAGCACCAGGCCCAATTTGTCGTTGAGGGGTCGCTCGATCTCAATGAGCAGCGGGCCCATCGAGAACTCGACGCTCTGCACGACAGAGACGTCGTATTCAATGGTTAGATTCGTATAGCCGGAAACGTGACCGCATTTAATGATCTGCTGTGCCTCCGCCAAAGTTTTTCCAATGAGCGAGATCTAAATAAGAGCGAGAGAGAGAGAGAGAGAGAGAGAGAGAGTTAGAGTGTGGTAGAGTGTGAGAGTTTACGGAAATGACTGAACGGAAGCATCTGTCAGCAATCGTGTCAGCAGGTGTTTGCCATCACACTTGGATCACTGGTCACACTCACATTATCGACGCGCAGCAGTCGATCGCCAGGCTTTATCCGGCCGGTCTTATAGACGGGGCCATGCAGTCGGACGTGTGTGACGATCAGCGGATAATCGGCACCACCTCGCAGCGTTAGACCCAGGCAGCCGCTCTCACGCTCCACGGTGATCTGTGCCAGCTTCGAGGTGACATATAAACTGTTTTGGGAAACTGCTGTAACAAATGCAAAACATGAGAAACATCGATCAGATCAGTAATTAGGAATCTCTCATTGAACTAGCAGTGATCAAGTATTGCCTTTCAGCGAAATCCCTGATCATCGAGCAGTAATCGATCATATGTAGATCTGCAATCAGAGATCAACAATCGATGATTATCAATCGACAATCATCAGTCAGCGATCACAGATCAAGCATCATCGTTTAGTGATCACTGATCAGCAAACTACTAGCAGAAAGCTCCCTTTGACAATCAGTGATCAAGTAGAACTCAGTGATCATCAATCAGTGATCATCAATTAGGATCAGCGATCAGCAATCTGTAGTCAGGAATCACTGTTCGACGATCAGTGATCAAGGAAAGCACTGATAAATGATCATCAATCAGTGATCATCAATCAGCGAGCAGGAATCACGAAGTCACACTTACTGCATTCGGGCAACGAGTATTCAATCTCCACAATGGCCGGCCCCGTATCCGCTCCGGTTGCGCACAGCATATTCATGATCTTCTGATTGCTCAGTCCGATTGTTGAGATGCCATCGATCTGGTGCAGACGATCGCCCGGCGCCAGAAAATCGGCCGCATGACCAACTGGATTGAGTGCGCCAATAACAGGTGGATACGATAGATCATTGCGTTCTGTGGGTATTACAAATCGAGTGGGTAAATCAATTTAGCACTTAATCCCGTTCCATTCAACTGTTCAAATAAACACAATGCCAAGCGTAAGTGAAGGGAAAACCCATTAATCTAATCGCTAGACCTTCTTGAGTTGGCGTAATCATAGCGGTTAGCCCACCTGACTTCTATAAACATTGTGGGCAGGAATCTCTATGAAATAAGCTTTTGATTGGAATTAAAAAGTTTTGATTTACTTTAGCGCTACCTGAGACCTGATTCCATTTGGATTCTTGCTCTATGTTAAGTAGTTTCATTTACAGTTTAGCTTCGAGTTTTGCTTCTGAGTTCTATATTTTGACGACTTCATCTCACTTTAGTCAATCTGCATATATTTTATGATACAGCCACATGATTTCAGACATGTTGATTGTTAGTTTGCCTATCTGCTGCCTGCTGCCTTGGTCTCCATTACCAATTCTGTCAACGGCTCGTCAGACGCACGCAGTCGCCTCTTCTAACCAAATCAAATTTTACATAAAAAAAAGAACTACAGCAAAAAAAAAAAAAAAAAAAACAGAAAAAACCAAAAACAAATAGAAAAACTACTCGTAAATAAATGTATGCTTAAAAAGCGACTGGCCGACTTGTTGTTATGACAAACAACGCGCCAGAGGGCAGCCATGGCGGCGAGGTGCATGTGCGGTCGCTGGCAAGCTGCCAGGCCGACAAAGCCACTAGAGGCGGAGTGTGGGAGCGGCGGGGGTAGCCGGGCACCCTGCTAGTGCCCCACCCACACTTTGCATTACGGCTAACATAATCGAAGGCGAGGACAAGACGTCATCGACCAGAAGCTTACGTCAGACGTCCAGACTCTGGCTCTCACAGCTGAGCTATGCTAGGGTTAAGCTCTAACTGACTCTCTCTCATTCACTCTCACTCTCTCTCTACACGTCTCTCTCCCTCTCTCTTTCTAGCCGCCCGCCTTGGCGCTGTGATGAGATTAGTCAGGGCAAATGATATAAAATTTCTAGACTACAGACAACATCTACGTCCGCCAGCGAAATATGTATTATAATGTCTGGCAGTCGACAGACTCGCCACGCCCGCTGAGAAGGGGCGGGGGCGTAGTCGACGGCAGATTGAAATGATGATTTATTTTGGCAGCGGCGACGACGACGACGACGACGACGACGACGACGACGACGGCTGCGTCGCGCTATCGACGCAAACGCGTTCCGCATTCAAATCGCATCGGCCCACTTTTTGGCTGGAGTTCAAGACCGACCCAAAAAATGAAAATGAAATGAGAAAAAACCAAAAGCAAATATATATAGAAATTAAACTAGAACCGCAGATTGAAGCAGGCCCAGCGCGTTTCTGAGGCAAGCCAAAAAAATTGCTGCCCTGACTCAATAGTTCATCAAGAGTCGAAGGAACTTCGAAAAGTATCTTTAATGAAAGGCTGAGAAAAAAGGAGCGGACAGTTGTGATAGTCGGGGTAGTTGGGCTAGCTGAATGGAGATTTATATTGTATATTGTAAAAGAAAAAGAAATTATATACATAATTATGATGTGTATCTCTAAGATACATGAATGTATCTATGAGATACTTAATCATCTATCTTCTGAGTCAATTATAGGTATCGCTAAATACATTTGTCTTGTATTTACAATGCTGCATCTTCTAGACGTTCGCTGTGTATCTGTAAGCAACACTTTGCTTTGTATCTTCCAGATACTTTTGCAGTATCTACAAGTTACATCATAGTAAACTCAAATATGAGACTAAAACAAGCAAACAGAAAACAGCGTTCACTCATATTTGACAGCTAGCTAGCCATTCCATGTTACAGCGCCTCTGTTAATGTTAATGCCAATGTTAAGTCAATGTTTACAAGTGCGTTCAAGCGAAAAGTGCTTAAGTTGAGTGTGTTTGGCATATGCCGAGATCGAAGGCTGTAAACCTAATTGAATATGTTTCTATACTCAGCCATCAACAGATCTAGCATTTACTTGTTCCTAGATAAACCAAATGAAACATGCCCGGACCATTAATCATAGCCCACATATCACATGCCTAACTAAGCCTTTGAAAATGATTTTGAATCTGCCATGACTGTTTATTATTTATTCAGTCAATCGCAACCCTTGGCTCGAACTTCTCAATTAGATCTAACATACATAATTATGAAATAATTGAAAAATCTTTCAATCAATTTGAACTTCAACTGACAGCTGTCAGAAATAGGATTTTCTAATTGAGCAATCAAATATTTTGTTAATGCGGGCTTCTGCTTTCCATCCGAGAGACCCTCACAATTATTGCAGCTGTAAGAATTGCTAACAAGCTAAATGTTCCCTTTCCCTTTTCCCCTTTCCCCTTGCCCTTGCTCATTTCCATTTTCCACTTACCTGCAAAACTGATTGCCAAATGGAGAGCGTTGCGTGGCAGCGTGATCGTTGCATAGGTTGTGCCGCGTTCCGGTGCCAGTCCGGAGTCCTCGGATTGCGCGGGGCTCATCGCCCGGTCAACTGCGAATGAAATGAAAATGAAGAGCGGGCAAACGTATATATCAGCATATGGCAGCAGATCAACATCAAAGGTGTTCGCCAGACAAAGACGTTCATTGACCGCAGCAGCACCCAACCCAACCCACCCACACACACACACACACACACACACACACATGCACTGCCTTTGCTCTGCTCATAATTTTGCCAACGGCTATCAAAGGCCTGCACTCAAAGGGAACTAAATGTGCGGGGAGCGGGGGGGGGGGGGCTCCATGCATTTCTTAATTTATTCATCAACCGAAAATAAAAACCCCAAAAAAATAAAATAAAATAAAAAAACAAATTTATATATATACTATATGGGAGAGCAGAGAAAACTAACCAAAAGCAGATCAAAGCGAGCTGCAGTCGTTTCGCCATGGAATTTTCGCCTTTCCGGCTGACGTAGTACGGCCTGCCCTTATGGGCCGCGCCGCGCCACGCCCACCTGGCCAATAATCGCCATCGCCTGAGTCACACCAAAACATTTCGTACAAAGCCAACGACCTTCAGTGTTTCAATTAAAATGCCATCGAACAAAACCAAAAACAAATGAACATAAAAACATAAAAAAATACAAAAATACAACGGAAATTCGAAGAAAAACAAAACTAATTAATCTTTATGAATTTTTCATGTCTTTTCTTGTTTTTGCACGCCTCTCCAGATGGTGCGGCGCTGCGTTTGTGTGAAGTACCCCGTATATAGGCCACGTATAGCCCATGTATATATTATGTAGCAGGCTGAGCTCTTGAAGCTCCATTTGAATGTAGAAACACAGCTACCGAGACCGTACCCAAAGTCAAGCAATTGGCGCGTAAAGTAAGTAGAGCTATAAGGGAATTCACCTATTTGCAGATAGATTCATTGAGTCAGTGTTGTAAAAGACCATATATCATGAGATTGCCCTAGATATCAAGATACTCAGAAGAGTATTCCCATGTAGATCAAAGCATAGAACGTAGAGTTTATTTCAATATGCATATGCTCAATAGTATAAACATTTACCCAAAGCAATTTCAATATTTATATTAATTATATTATTGGATTTCCATTAGATCGTTCTCTATCTGTTCTACTTTGCTATTATCCAAATAAATCTACAGAAACTAGAACATAAATCTTCTTAATTTGAAATTATTATTTTTTCCATTATTTATTTTTTAAGTAAACACAAAGTCAACTTCAACTGAAGTCTCGCTCTTTTTGTTTCGCTCTCTCTCTCCCTCTCTCTCTCTCCCTCTCTCATTTGTTTAGGTCTGTTGCTGTCTGGCAACCTTTTCTTTGGCTATGTGGCAATGTTGTTCTCGTGACACACGGCGTATGCGCGATCTGCAACAATTGCGGCGTTGCGCTCCATGTGGGGCCACAGCCGAGCAACAACAGACGCGCACCTCAGCCCCAGCACACACACGCACACACACACAGACAAAACAACTTTGACGTAAACGGCGGTCGCTGTGGACGCGACTTTTATTTTCGAACGCTTCAATGGCGCATAAAGTTTTTCTTAATGCCCGCCCGAGTATGAAAAACAAAAACAATAATTAGGCAAAATAAAAAAAAAAACCCAAAATAACAACAATAAATAAAAAAGAAAAACCAAAAAAAAAAAAAAAAAAAACAGCATAAGCTAAAGACAAGGGCGGAGAAGCTAAAAAACGTAACGTTGAAATTTTGTGCGTTTCGCTTCATTTGCCAGGCACAACAACAAAATGTATCTGCAAGATACATTTGCGTAGCGATACAGATATGGCACAGATAGTTAATATATGTATTAGCACATGTATACACTACATACATATATCCATATCCGTATATATATGTATATACGTAGTGCATGTACATAACTTTTTGCTGCTTTTTTATTTGGCTTACTAACAGCGTCAAATGGGGTGTATTGTCATAGGTATATGGTAAGGATGTATGAACAAATGTGAATATAATCAATATGTCAATACATACATATATGTATGTATGTGTCAGAGGTTGCGTCCTTTCGATTTAAGAAAGGTTCATATAACATAGAAGGAGAATACATAAATATACCATACATTGTACACACATACATTAATCGATAAATTCGTATATAGCTATCGATCAATTTGTTATAAATGATCAATCAATACAATCAGTACAACTATCGATAAATTTAATTGTCGCTATTGATCAATTTATTTAAATTATCAAGCGATTTGTTGATAAAATTGCTTCAAATTGTCGATGAATGTGTTTGATATTATCGATAAATTTTCCAAGGTATCTATCAGAATATCATTGCTGTAGAGCTCTACCAAAGTATTCACAGCCGAAGAGTCTGCTTGCCATATCAACTGTTACTACAGGGTATCTGCTAGTCGAGCACTGGTTTTCATGTGCCGATTTCGAGACAGTATTGGTTCTTTTATCCATTTTTTGTTGCCATTTTTTAGCGCTTCTTTTGCTTTTTGCACTTTCTGACATTTTGTTTGCTTCCTTTTGGGCCCATTCGCTTTGAAGTCATTTTACAGTTTTACATTTCTATATTTACAATTCTTCTATTCATTTCTATTTGTTTTTTGTCGCTTTTTGTTTTTTGTTTTTGCTATTTTTGTGCGGCTTTTCATTTTGATTTTCCACGAGCTGCTGCACGCTTTCCTCTTGATTTTCTTTTATTTGGCTCTTTTGACATAATTCATTGGATACGCCGAGCGGAAATCATGTCTACGCTTAGTTTCAATTATACTACAGATATATATATATATATATATATATATATATATATATGTTTATACACACATACATATATATAAAAAGATCTACACATATACATAAATAGTTATGTAGTTCTAGTCGGATTTTTGCCATTCAAAAACTTTTTGTGACGCTTTCGCAGACTTTTCATCGATGGCTAGTCGAAGATGTTATATATTTTATTATAAACGCCAGATGACAGCGAAAATCTATTCTATTTAAATAGTTTGCATAAATAATTTGTGAAAATCTCTTCTCCATCTTTCCCATTAATTTTCTTGTACGTATCAGAATTAGTTTCGGACAAATACGAGTCGAAAATCGAATTTTTTATTGCCGCGATTCAACTTAACTTAAGTTTACTCGAGTTATGTAAGCTGTTCCATTTCATTTAGTTTCATCATCAATCAGCTTGTCCAGCTACTACTAGTCAAATGTAGTCTGAATATTGGCTTGTTTCCATTCCAGTCCATTACATTTCAAGCCAGTTGTTTCATTTCCATTTCATTCTGTTTCAAATCGAGCCTACAATCAAAACTTCACCTGCGCTTAAACTACATTAAACTAAGAAAATCATTAACTCATACCGTTTCATTCCATTCAGTTTTCTTTCATTCTAATCCTGCTGCATTCCATCTTGTTCTGCTGAATTTAACATTTAGCAGTGAAAATCTGTTCCATTCCATTCCGTTCCAAGCCAGTTGTTTCTGTTCCATTTCATTCCGTTTCTAATCTAGCCTAAATGCCACACTTCACTTGCACTCAAACTACATTCAACTAATAAAATGAAACCGTTTCATTCCATTCAGTTTTATTTCACTTTAAGCCTGTTGTATCCCATTTTGTTTTGTTGTACAACAATTCAACTACAGCCCAGACACTATAATATAAATTTAACACTTAGCATCAAAAATCTGTTCCATTCCATTACGTTCCATTCCAGTCGTTTCTTTTCTATTTCATTTGGTTTATAGTCGAACCTAAAAGCAACACTTCACTTGCACTCAGACTACATTAGACTTGACTTGTAAAATCTTAAAATTATTTCGTTTCATTCCATTCAGTTTTATTTCATTTTAATCCTGTTGCATTCCATTTTGTTCTCTTTTACACCTATTCAAGGCACTACAATACTAATTTAATATTTAGCACTAAAGTTCTGTTCCATTCCATTCCGTTCCATGCCAGTTGTTTTCAATTTGTTGCGGGTGACAAACTTTTTGGGTGAGTTCTTCATTAGGAAATTTGCAAATTGACAGGCAAATTCGCATTGCCATTTGCAGTTCCGTTCAGAAGACATTTGCCTATGGCAGGCTGGCTGACTGTAGTGCAGGGGAGTGGGTGTTGGCAATCATTAAAAACTATTTTGGTGTTTTCCTCTGGTTATGGCTGTCCGCTTGATTTTATGGCCAACTCGCAGCTCGCAGCTCGCAGCGCGCAGCTCATGCAAACGCTTTTTGGCACTCGCCAGCCGCTGTTGCAGTCGCAGTTGCAGTTAAATTTATCGGCGACAGTTGGGCGCAGCATGTTGCAAGGCGGAAATTGCGCTCAGCCGCAACGTTGCATGGGAGCTGCCTGGCAATGCCAACTTCCTGGCTATATGCCTAATCCTGGCAATTAAACAGATCACAGATCACAGATCACACATCACAGATCGCGAATCACTTGAAATAGACAAAACATTTGGACAATTGAATGGCAGCACTTGAAGGCCGCCCAAGCGCCAAGCCAAACAACTTTAGCTAACATATTGACGGACGGCTTGACTGACTGACTGCCAGACTGACGGCTGCGCTGGGGGTCGCTTCTGTTTGCATTTGCGGCACATTTGCAACAAGACATTCCAGCGGACGCTTTGCCACATTTACTTTGAAAATAGACATCATTCAAAATCTCAAAGAGCACTGCAACTTCCCCTATCCTCTCGCTCTCTCTCTCTCTCTCTCTCTCTCTCTCTCTCTGTCTTCCGAAGAAGACTTTATCGTGCTCGTTTGACTCACCCTTTAAAATATGTCTGCATACATCTGTTAATAATCTTCAATATGTTGCAAGCATCTTTTGACTAAATGAGTTCATTAGGGGCATTCCCAACTGACTTCATCTGAAAATTGGACATTCTCTCATTTGACGAGAGGTATTCTCTCTCTCCCTATCGCTCTCTCTCTCTCTCACACACACTCTTGCTATCCCTTATTTTAGTCTCTCTATGTATCTATTCCTTTCTCTCTCACTATTTTTCTCTATATATATGCCTTTTCTCTCCCTAACTAGCTTCGCTTTGATCTCTCTCTCTCTCTCTCCCTGTCTCTGTCATATCTCCACCTCTCTCTTGACACCTCTTTATCAATCTATCTCTTTCTTGATATGTGTATCTCTCTATCTTCTTACATTTCTTGATCTACCTCTCCCTCCTCTTCTCTGTGTCATTCTTTCTCTCATTTTCTACTTCAGGCTTGTTCTCTCTCTCTCTCTCTCTCTCTCTCTCTCTCTCTCTCTCTCTCTCTCTCTCTCTCTCTCTCTTTCTCTAGCTCTATCTGTCTCTCATACAAGATCAATATTTTGGCTTGGCTAATGTATGTTAAGCACATTTTTAGCTCCGACCCTTTGAAACAAAGATAGATTTTCACTTGAATAGGTACTCCCACCCAGCCTCAATGAACCTCTGCATTCTCTCCCCTTTCCATTTGACAGGTGCTCCGCTTAACTGCAATGTGGGCCAACGAAATTCGTGGCGATTGATTGACGCTCGAGTTGATGGGGCTGCATTGACAGCTCCCACTGTTTGTTATTCCCTGCACTGGCGCAATAAACATGCTGAAGAAGTGTGCAGAGTCGAAGACGACGCAGAACCTAAAGTACTCCGAGTGTACTGGGCAAGCGGGCCTAATAGTAAGTGGCCGCGCCTCGATCCAGAATATTTGTGTGTCCATTAACCGGGGCACTTCATAATGGACGACAGTTACAGAGCCGAGAAATATGTATGTCAAAAATGTCGAAAGAGTCGAGACGAGGAGAGGCGAGGGCAGAGCCTCGTCGGTGTGGCACCCAAAGGGAAAGGCGAAGACAACAACAAGAAAAACCAATTATTGCAAATGAACTCGAGTGTGGTTCCGCAAAAAAAAAAAAAAAAATGTCAACATCTGATAAAGCCGCAAAGAGTCGCAGTGGAGGCAGCCAGGGGGACGGGGGTGGAGCACTGTGTGGCAAGGGCAGCGGATGCAGCCAAAGTGCAACAGCCGTTGAACTGAACTGAACTGAACTGAACTGCAATGGGCTGAACTAAGCAAAACTCAGAACTCACAACCTCAACTCAGCTGCGAAGGGAGTGCTGCAATGAATGCGGCATGCAGCAGTTGCAGTTGCAGTTGCAGTTGGGGCTACTGCATTCAGATCCTCAAGTATTTAGCGAGACGTTGACATTTATGCGTAGAGCCCCATAAAAAACACAATATGCAGGGCTGAATGCGAGCGCGAATGCCGTGTGCAAAGTGCCTGAACTAGTTCAAGGGAACAGCAATTGCGAAATGTTAAGCTGCTGTTAACTGATGATGTAAGTATAGTCAAATCTGTTTGATAACATGGGACATAGTATGTTAAGCAGCTGTTAGTGTTAGAGACATGCTAAAAATTCTGTTAAGCCAATATTTAACAGCTGTTGGGCATGCCTAAGGCTTGTTACGTTTGTCATGTTATAGCTTTTGACTGTTGAATCCACTTTAAGCTATGTTAAGCTGCTGTTAACTCATTGGTTCCGACTCCAGCACAGAAGATTCTCTGTCCCTGTTTTAATTGTGAATGGACTGCGTGGCAGTAGACAAAGGCATGCAATACATATGCATGCATGCATGCATGCATGTATTTAAACACACATACATACATATATGCATGCATGTATGTATGTGTGTGCATATGGTATGATATGCGCTCATTATGACGCCGTTTTGCTGAACAGAATAAATTTGCAAGGCGCGCAGGAGGGCAGGCGGGCAGGAGAATTGATTTATGCCCATAAGAGTTGTTGTCGCCGCGGCGTCAACTCTTTCATATGCCCAAGCCGAAGGGGCAGCTCCTAATGAAGAGCCCAAGCAGCAAAACATTTTCATTTGCAAACGTTTCCTCCCCCACTGTCGCGCTCTCTCTTTCTCTCTCTCTCTCCCTCTCTATCGCGCTTTAGGTATACCCAGTCTAGTTGCTCTTATCGCGCCGCAATGTACTTGCAACAGTTAGGGGCACAGATTTATGCCCCAAAATGTTAATAGCCCATAACCAATCCCCGGTCACATAGCCAGCGCACGTACTGAACCAATATTGTGTTTTGGTTTCGGGTTTTTCATTTCTCGTTTCTCGTTGTTCGTTGCACGTGATAAGGTTTTTCCAGTCCAGTGCAATTACCATTCGAATGGATATTCAATTTTCCTATTGACATAATGAAAGGCGTTCTCTGTACATCGCACAACGGCTTATCACAGCGACTTGCGTGTGCCCCACATCTAGGCGCTGTGCGAGCCGAGAAAGCAGTACACGAAGCCATCAATGGGTAATAGATCACCCCAGCTATCTAAACTATATAGATAGATAGTTCTATTTGCTAAGGGCGTTCTATTTTGACCAAATTAGTGGATGAACTCCATAGGAAACTAATTAACAATCAATCTCTTTCAAACGTTGCCAGTAAAACGTTTAAGAATGCGAAACTAGGAAGAAGATGTGAGAGTGCGAGTAAGAGAATGGGAATGAAAGTGTGTGAGTGAGAGTGAGAATGGGAATAAGAGTGAAAGCGAGAGTGTGTGAGAATGAAAGTGAGAATTAGAGTGAGAGTGCTATAAAAGGGTGTATCAGAATATAAAAGATTTAAAGGGATTATAAGAGAACATAAGAAGGTATAGGAGAATTTAAAGGAGTATAAGATAGTATGAGAATAAGAGAACAGAAGAGAATACACTTTTACTCTCTCTTACTATCTCCATCTGTATGGTATTCAGATATATCTAGTAACTGTAAGCTGGCAGCTGTTCGGTTTCAAGTATTTGTCGCTTAAAGAGATGCTGAGAGCTCGCTGAGCATTCTCCGCATTCATAATTAACACGTGCAGAGGGCGTTGACAAAAATCGCGAAGGACTGACGACATTCAAGTTATGGAAGCCGCAGCCAGATGCAGATACAGATACAGATACAGCCTTAGATACAGATACAAATACAGATGCAGATACAGATACTGATGCAGATGCAGATGCAGATTCAGCTGCGACTGCAATGGCCCCGGCAACAGACAAATAATTATGCTCAATGTGTGGGGAATGGCTGATGGAGTCGACACTAGGGAGACGACAGATGGAGGATGGGAGCTGGGAGATGGGAGCTGGGAGCTGGGAGATGGGAGCTGAGAGCTGGGAGACTGCAGTTGGAGTCTCTGCGCGTATTCTAGCAGTCGCCGTCTGCCGTCTGCCACGAAACTCTACAAATTAATCCAAACGGTAGACGACAACAACAACAACAACAACAATAACAACAACAACAACTTGCAACAGGCAAAACAAAAACAACAGCAACAAATTACATTAATCGTGTGCCTTCTGTGCTGTGCTGATGATGATGATGATGATGATGAAGTAGCTGTAGCTGCCGATGATGATGATCAAGTTGTTAATGATAATTTGGCTGGCTGTTTCTTTACATTAATACCCTGTATGCAAAGAGAGCAGGAAATTGGGATAAAGGAAGAAATAAACTAGAAAAGAAAAGCCGAAAGAACTATTAAAGGGTTACTAAATAGATGATCAATCGCATTATATGAACCATATGCAAATCTGTAAAAATCTCAACCGAAAGATCTATATATTTTCTGCCCTACAGGGAAACGAGGAAAGTGAAAGGATCTATTATCATTTATATCTATAATATAGCACAAATATAGCTATAGATTTAGCTCAAATATCATGATATGCATTACTTTTTCTCTCTTTTCCGCAGTTAATCTTGTATCTAGGGTATTTGCTAGTCTGGCTTTTAGCATATTTCACTTTATTTTCATTTGTTCGCTTTTGTTTTTGTTTTTCTTGCTATTTTTAGCCAAGTTGAAATTGTGACAGTTTTTCCTGCCAAGACCAAACGGCGATGCATTAAATGTCCATAGCCCTTGTTATTCTGTGTGTGTGTGTGTGTGTGTGTCATTGTGTATGTGTGTGTGTGTTTGTGTAGAAGAGCTTGAAGTGCGTATGCAGTAGCTGCTATCAACAATGCGCGTTCCCTGTACAGCAGACATTTACCCCAATATTTATGTATTTTCAATTCGAAATACATTTTCATAGACTTTCTATATATATAAATATATGTGCGTGTGTGTGTGTGCGTGTGTGTGTGTGCGTGGTGCTGAGTGACGTCGTTGTTGCAAATTTCGCGTAGAAATGTAAACAAAAGTCTGACAATTGCCACAGCAGTTGCAACTGTTGCAGCAATAGCAACAATATTTGTATGTACTATGGGCATAGATGGCAAAAATATGAAAGATATATGAAAAACAGTTGCAATTAGTAGTAGCAGTAGTAGTAGTAGTAGTAGTAATGGTGGCAGTAGTAATAGTAGTAGTAGTAGTAGTAGTAGTAATGGTGGTAAAAGTAGTAGAAGCAGTAGCAGTAGTAGTAGTAATGGTAGTAAAAGTAGTAGTAGTATTAGTAATAGTATTAGTAATAGTAATAGTAGAAGTAGTAGTAATAGTAGTAGTAATAGTAGAAGTAGTAGTAATAGTAGTAATAGTAGAAGTAGTAGTAATAGTAATAGTAGTAGTAATAGTAATAGTAGAAGTAGTAGTAATAGTGGTAGTAGTAGTAGTAGTAGTAGTAGAAATAGTAGAAGTAGTAGTAATAGTAGTAATAGTAGTTGTAGTAGAAGTAATAGTAAAAGTAGTAGTAATAGTAGTAGTAGTAGAAGTAGTAGTATTAGTAGTAGTAGAAATAGTAGAAGTAGTAGTAATAGTAGTAGTAGTAGAAGTAGTAGTATTAGTAGTAGTATAAATAGTAGAAGTAGTAGTAATAGTAGTAATAGTAGTTGTAGTAGAAGTAATAGTAGAAGTAGTAGTAATAGTAGTAGTAGTAGAAGTAGTAGTATTAGTAGTAGTATAAATAGTAGAAGTAGTAGTAATAGTAGTAATAGTAGTTGTAGTAGAAGTAATAGTAGAAGTAGTAGTAATAGTAGTAGTAGTAGAAGTAGTAGTAATAGTAGTAGTAGTAGAAGTAGTAGTAAAAATGGTAGTAAAGGTGGCAGTTGTATTAATAAAAATGTACTGATAATATCAATATTTAAATAAAAAATAAAATATTTTAAACGAATATTAAGACAAACATAAGAGAACTAATCCACTTCAAATTAACCATATCTTAATGAATACATATATAATTATTTATACATATCTAACTTCAGGTATAAGATCCTCTCTATTCTGCATGCAATTCGTTCATTTAGCTCCACTGTGCGCATGACAGTCAATGCCATTTGCCGCAGCTTTGCTAGCTGTTGGCTGCAACATTTCTACTTTCACAGCTGTTGTTGTTTATGTTATTATTGTTGTTGCTGTTGTTGCTGTTGTTGCAGTTGTCGCCCATTGTTGCTTCCGTTTGGTGTGTGGCAGCTTAATGAGAGCAACACCCGAAAGGATTTGCCACCAAACGTAAACGCATCACCCTTCGGAACTGTCAGCTGTCTCTCCGTCCGTGTCTCTGTGTGTTGCATAAACAAGAAAAAGCAAATGCTGCAATTGCCATAGGGATTTGCCCTGCCCCGCCCCGCCCCGCTTCGCCTCGCACTCGGCCTGTGCTCATTTCGTTTCAATTGCGTCAAATTGTGTATTGAGGCAACTTTTGTGGCTCTTACCGCACTTATGGCCACAGCAGCTCTTCGCTTTTGTTTATGCTTGGCGAAAAAAACAAACATTAAACGCACACACACAGAGAGAGAGAGAGAGAGAGAGAGGCAAATACTAGAAAATGTTCGATTGCCTGAAATCGTGGCATTTCAGCAATTTTTCACATGTCTCTGTCGAAAAGGGAAAAACAAATTTTAATGTTTATCCATTTGCCAGCGACGCGTCATCTTGTCTGTGCCCCCGCCAGAACGCCAGCCAGCCCCAAATCCGGCAACTAACCCTCCATGCAGTTGCGGAGTGAGAACGAGAGAGAAAGAGAGAGCAAGTACTTGGCGAGCATTATGAAAGTCCCTAGAGCTAAACTCATAAACCCCAAGCAGCAGGAGATGAGAGAGATTTTTATTGCAACGCCAACTGCAATGACTCTGCATGGAGAGCAACCCTCCCGGCCAACAGCGCTACCAGCTCCAGCTCCAGCTCCAGCCCAGAGTCGACATAAACCCATCAGCCATAAAGTGTCGCAAACAATTTAAATGACCTGTTGATGGATTCGACGAGCAGGAAGTAATTCCCAGCCATGGCAAATGTGCCACCAATAAGTGCTATAAATAAATGTAAATACCATATATATATATATATATATATATATATATAAATATACGTATGCATATCTTTATATCTATCTATATATCTGGGAAATCTGTTGTAAATTTGTTCAACTCAATTTATTGATCATAAAACTAATTTCTCTATTAATTATGATCTGTGTCCGGGTTGGTTTTTCTTTCCCTCCCATTCGCATTGCGAACATGATTTCGTTTGGCATTTCCCATTTCACATTTTAACATTCTCCCATTTCACGTAGACCTATGGAATTAATCATGCAACTCGTTAAGAGCCGATACAACAGATGCAAATGTATCTGCAGCAGCGACACGAATTTTATAACTCCCAACTGTCGAACGCATCGAATTTGATGTTCTAATTTTATCGGGCGACAACGAATTCCATAATTTTCTGGACGTCTTTTTAGTGGCTGTTGGACACGTTCGCCCGATTGTGTTTTTCCAGTTATTCGAGTGGGCCGCAGTCGGAAATAGAATAAGCACATCCGAAAAGCATCTATTAAAACTGATTAATTCATCTGTGCGGCTAACAAATCAAATCCAAAGAACTGGAAGTTAACAGCGCCTTAACATAGTGGGCTAATGTCAAATGTTGAAGTTAACAGTGAACGCAGACGTCAAATATTGAAGAAAGGTAAGTGTGACAGCTTTTTGTAACAGTCACTGAGTTAACAGCGCCTTTACATTGCCAGTTAGTGTCACATGTTAAGGATTCTCAGCCAACAATTTCATGAATGGAAATTTTGGAGTGCGGCAACTGTGAAATTTGAGTAAGTGGAATAATTTTATTAACAGTCAAATGTCAAGTGCTGGAGTTTCTCAATCTAAATATTCATTAAGGGAAGATGTGAAGTGTTTTTTATCAACAGTCACCGAGCTAATTATGCAAGCCTCTAGAGCAGTACTGTTCAGATATTTGATCACTGTTTAAGGTTTAAGCTTTAACATTAACAGTGCATTAACATTGAATTATTCCATTAAGTTGAGCAACCTTATTGTCAAATATTTGAAGAATATTTCTATTCATTTCGGTTCATCTGTTGTTCAACTGACGAAAAATCTTGAACATGTTCTCCATGTAGATGTAGCATTCGATCCATGTCACTTTTTTTTATGTGGCACTACAAAAATGTTCGATTTGATAGCGAGCATTGAGTATTTCCGAGCTACTTTGATGAGTGCTTAATGTGAGCTATAAAAATTGTATATGAAATAGGCTAAGGGTTAGTTTTTGTGAGATTGAGCGGGCGGGAGGGCAGCGGTAATGGGGCAGTCGTAGGGACAGCGACATGGGGGCAGGGGCAGAGGCAGCTGATTTGAGCTAACATTTGGTGCATTGACATTGTGCACCTTTACATTTTCTCAGGCCTTGTTTACACACAGTCGAGTGTTGAGTAAACTGTTGTTGTTGTTGTTGTTGTTGTTGTTGTTGCTGTTGTTGCTGTTGCTGCTGTGTAAACAAGTGACATCTGGCCAGCCATCCATGCTGAGGGGCCGCCCCTTGGCCCTGCTTAGCAGTGCGACAATTTTCGGGCGGGGGTGTTACGAATGTATCTATCTATCTGTATCGACGAGCTGCAACTCAATTTGTATCTTTAGCTATTGCACGCAGTTTAATCTAAGAGCGAGGAGCTGGGTGAGCCACACACACACGCACACACACACGCCGGCATGCCAACAACAATCTGTGTGGCATTCCGCTCTAGCAGATTAGGCTAGCAAATTGTATGGAAGCGAATGGCGTGGCCAACAATGCGCCGCATCACAAAATATTTAATTAAATGCTTAATTACGCTTGCCATGCCATAAATTCATCAAATGCAATTTAAGCTTACACACACACACGCACACACACACACACACACTCGCCCCACGACATGCAGCAGCTTCTTGGCGCTGGCTGCCCGCTATGCTGCATGCGTTAATGTCCACATGCAGATACAAAGATACAAAGATACACAATTACGGCTACAGATACAGATACCGATGCGAGCGACTGGTGCTGCGCATCTCGTTTTCATTCATTAACAGAGTTCGGCTAAAGCTGAGCAGCCCGGTCGCCGGGTTAAACGATATGTGCCATAACTCTTCCAGCTCAATCTTTGCAACGGCGACACCAGCAGCTGACTCGTGAGTCGTGACTCGTGTGGCGTGAATCGTGCGTCTGTTCTACAGTTGCACAGAGCGCAAAGCGAGGCTGCGCTTTTATGGATTTATATAATATGGGTCGCATCTGTTAGCCAACTGCAGCTGTACATTATTTAATTTTAGGTACGAATTGAAGACTTTAAGATACAGTATCTACATACGAGTATCTTGGTATCTCAACAGTAGATACTTTATGATGCTACCTAAGTATCTTATTAACAGTATCATTTCATGTTAATCGCAAGTATGCGCTGTTAAGTCAAAATTTCAACTGTGAATCGCGCATAATCTATAACCTAATGATCAACTCAGACTGCATATAAGGTAAGACTTGAATGGGAATCTATCTCAGCTTAGCTTGACTTACTAGCCCTATAGCTTGAACATTGATAAGATTCCAAAATAAGCTACAGTATATTAACAGAAGTATCTTAAATGACAGTCCGTTAGATACTTTATGAGCTTCTTTACATAGAATACTTAATGAAAAGTATCTTTTAATGTTAGCTGACAGTGAGAAGCAGATCAACATAATATACATATAAATATGTTAATTAACAGTTAAACTTAACTTCATAGTTGTCTAAATATGAATTGACAATTCATAAGCTACTCTATTAATGCTATATAAGAAAGCTAGGCCCGATCGCAAACTTAACATGGCGTTAACATATTAACAATTCCATTTGCTTCACCTAGCCAACCATTTTGTGCACTTTCCACGCTCAGAGCTACCAAATGGTTTGCCATCTGTCAAATTGCGATGCGAGACCCGCTTAGGCTTGTTATTGGCTCTAATTGCAACTGAAACTTTTACTCCGCTGCCATGGCTCAATGGAGGAATCTGTGGTCAGGTCAATGAGACTCCATTTCCATGCCCACACACACGCACACACACACACACGCGCACACATGTACGCTTGGTGCAATGCACAGTAGATGAAATTGACAAATTGCAGTGAAAATTTAGCTTTTGAAATGAAAACGAAATGCGAGCAATTATTTTTAATTGAAAATGTCAAAGATGTTGGCTGCTGAAAAGCGTCGGCCAAGTCGTCAAGCGGCCCAGCGTCAGCGTACAAAAAAAAAAAAATTGTATCTTACAGATACAGATACAAATACAAATACAGATACAGATACAGATACAGATACAAATGCGTGCTGCACTGCGTTCTGCTTGAGAAATTCAAACTACACAAGAACAAAACAACGAAAAACAACAACAAATTGGGAAAAAACGTGGAAATCTTATTAGAAGCACTCGAGGGCCACTTTGGGAGGCGGCACCTTGAGCGGAAATGCGATAACCCTGAGCGACGGGAAATCGAAATGAAACATAAAACAGAAGAGGAAGACAGAAAGACAGAAGACTGAATACGGCCAACAGATCGAACTATATACATACATACATATATGTATAGCAGATCGTGGTGCATTTGTATTATGTTATGTGGAGCTTACCGGATAACATGGGCGCCAGCGCAATGGCATTGGAGTCCTGTTGCTGCTGCTGAAGCTGCAGCTGTTGTTTGCTGGACAGCTCCTGCTCCTGCTTGAGAGCGCTCGACTTGCCCGGCACACAGCCGCCGATGGGCTTCTTGGATTTCCACAATTTCATAGTGTTAAGTCACAGAGTCACAACAAAAAAAGGATTCGCTTCTAGATTGAATGTGATTTTAGATTTGGCTTTCGCTTGGCAAATACATTGTTTCGCACTCTCTTGCTGTCTCACTCACTCACTCTATCTATGTATGTAGTATATCTTTTTATAAACTATATATAGAGAGCTGTTTTGGTTTGGTATTCGATTGGTGCTGCATAATCAAGAAACCCAAAAAAATACTATAAATTGCACCATTCGAAATAATGAAAAAAACAAAAAAAAAATATTTAGGAAAAATAAATGAAAATGTGGAGCAGATACTCACACATGCACGTACGGACACGCACACACACAAACACACATACACACACTCCCGAGTCGCGCGCGTGTATTCAAAAATTGAACAACAACAAAAAATTGTTAAACGTCTCGCGAGGGCGCGACGTTTGCTGCTAGAGTTACTGCTGCTTGTGGCAGTGGCACGTCCGGTGTACGCGACGAGAAATTGCACAATGATTCAGAAGTCCGACAGGCGCCGGCAGCCCGCTATACGCTCGCCGATCTTACAGTTAGTTAGCTGCCTCGCAGCGGCAGCAGCAGCAGCGGCCGCGGCAGCGACGCATCGTGTCGCTCTGCTTTGTATCGGGCAGATACGCAACAGCAAGCAGACAACGGTGCTCTGCCGCTCTCAATTGCACGCTTCTCTCACACTCTCTGTCTATTCCTCTGTTGCTCTCTCTTTACGTCTGCCTCTCTCTCTCTCACTTTACTTTCCCGTCTATGAATTTCCATTCGAGAAACTCTCTCCCACTCTCGCTCGTGCCGGCTCTCCTTTCGTTTTGTGCCCGAGTGCTTGGCGCGTTTTACCCTGCGCTGCAGAAAACAACAACGACAACAACACAAACAAAATCCAATAGGAATGCTGTGTGATAGAATGTATGACTAACATATACCCTGCACAAAAATGTATTTGATTATGTATGCTGTATATCTATAGCTATATGTATGTACATATGTATATCACATCAAGTTAATATGACAGAAGTACGCAATGCTTATTCGTTTCATAAAGACATTAAATATTACGGCATGCTTTTCATATAAATCTTATGTGATATCGATATATAAACATTTAATCTACCATTTATAAATGAGCTACTTTGATATAGTTTAAATATTGATTGATTCTAACAGTTAATATATCTGTTAATTTAACATGTAAATACCTTCGCTCAAGTTGTTCTCTTAACACCATATATACCCCACTTGACCATGCATGCGTGTGTGTAGGGTATCAATATGTTATAGGCCCATATGGAACATTTGTGTACGTTGCGCCAGAGACGGCGGGCGCTATAGTATCGCATGCGAGCTTCTAATTGGAAAGCACTCAAATCAGAGCCGAATGATGTGCGGATATGCATGACAATGGACAATGGAGCATCGGAACTTCGGAGCAGTAGCCCCAATGGGCACTACTCAAGGGTCTAGACACCAAACAGTTCGACTCGGTGGCCCCTTTTTGGCTCGTTTCGAGGTCGTATTCTGTGTTGATGATGATGTCGAAAATTTCGCTAATTAGTCACGAAAAAGCTCGCGGCTCGAAATGGTCAAAATGACCAAAATTGGCCAAGTGGCAAATGTGGCATAGACCAGAAAAATAGGCGCAAAAAAAAAAAAAAACAATAGCTAATGCCACAAATATGAAAAGCAGCTTTAAAACATCTGCTACCGAGTTTGACCTTTGACAATGGCGATATCTTTAATCAATTGAAAAATATATAAGTATGTACAAAGGTACATACATAGTAAAATACATTATCAAATGTAACGAAAATATGATATATTCATAATATAACAAAATCTTCCTTTAGGTTCGTTAAATAATAAAATTTACGAATCATTAAATATAATCTCGGCTTTATAATATCAAACTGTATAGAGTCCATATGCTGCCGTATATGTACATACGCGTAGAGTTGCTTTCCGTTGATGAAATTATTGCCCTCTCTATCATTTGGAGTTGAGGTCGTGGCACGGATACATTTTTAATGGTATTTCAAGTTTTATTTTTACGTGAATTTTCGTTTTTCCTTCCTTGATGTCTGGCACTTCCGATGGCATTAGCATTGGGCTACACTGAGGGGTGTGTCGCAGTATCTGGCACATTTATGCAGCCGATTTAAGGCCTTTAATGACCTCCACTAATGATCGAAGCCGATTGACTCAACAGCTTCGATGGCATTTACCAATGGCTTCTATTTTTAGGGTCCTCTTTCGGAGCATATGCAAAAGGTGTCTTCTGAATTTATGTTACACAAGTTCGAATGGCTAACCGCAACAAATATATTTTATCTGATAAACATTTATAATATATGTATACATTGCGCGTCATCAGGTTAGCGCCCCCCTTTACAATCAACCTCAAAGCTAAATAAAATCTAAACCATCAGAGCTCCATCTTTGAAATTTTTTTATATTATACTCCATTTATTTCTCTTTAAAATACAAAAATACTGTAACAATAAGGATTATTTTTTAATAATTTTTTTTGTAAAATGTACAAAAAATATGTAACAAAAATTTGGTCATCAGATTAGAGGCCCCTGCATTAAATTCAATTTATTTAAGCTAATGACCAAAAATAACACCGGTATTTTAAGGTATTGTTATTTTTAAGTAATATTAGTAGTGCGTAGTGCCGCCATTGTTTAAAATTACTTCAAAAATTCGATTAGGAATGGAATTATAAAGTTGTTCAATATAATTCAAGGATATGGTTGACCAAGCGTGTTCAATACCTTTGATTAACTCTGTCCTTGTACTATATTGCCTTCCGGACTCATATACTTTCCTGACCAACCATCCCCAGACGTTTTTGATGATATTAAGGTCGGGTGAGTATGGTGGCCACTCCATGAGATCAACTTTTTGGCCCTGGATCCAGGACTTCACGGATCGGGCGGTGTGAATTGAGGCATTATCGTGCTGGAAAGTCCACTGCATGTTTTGAAAAATGTTTTGGAAATGTGGAAAAACAGTTTTTAAAACGATGTTATAGTCCTGTGCGTTCATACGCGATGTCAAAAATTGAAGCTTGCATGTGCCGTAGTAAGATATTGCTCCCCAGACCATAACCCCCTCCACCCGGCTGTGTAACCGGTCCAAGTGATGTTCTTCTTTGCGTAGGTCATGGTCATAATAATTATAGCCATCAGGTCCTTCCAAATTAAATTTTTTTGTATCTGAAAAAACAACATATTGCCATTGGGTAGACCACGTCATGTGCGCTCTGGCAAAACTAATGCGCATTTCTTTTCTCGGCATATTGAGTGGTGTTTTTTTTTTAATTTCAGTCTCTTTATGTTATTAGCTTTCTTAATTACTCTTTGGACCGTTGATAAGCTCGCCTTAACACCGGTTTTTTCCCTAATCTTAGTGATTGAGTCATGGGAATTCGAAGCTTCCCGAACTATTGCTCTTCTATCTGCTTGTGAAATCACTTGATTATTGCCGCCTTTATAGTTTTTTCCATAGTTTTCCTTATTTTTAAGAAAATTGCCAATTGTTTTCCTGTGTCTTCCTGTTTTTTTCAGCAATTTTATGGAAGGATAATCCAGAATCAAAGTATGCCTTAATCTTTGATTTTTCATCAAAAGATAAAACTGTTTTTTTACCCATACTGTACATTTATTTAAAGATATTGAATATTTTGAGCTTCCCAAAAAATTTGGTGACTGTACTTGGCAAAATAAGCAAGATAACTAAAATTGCATTTGGGGGCGCTAATCTGATGACGCATTCTTTGCGAAAATAAAGAAGAATAGAAAATAAAATATAACGGTTCTTCTCTCGCGCTTGATTTTATTATGAGAGACATCTCATATGTTGACAACAAAATCAAAACAAAAACTACGAAGTTGCGTGCAATAGGAAAAGAGAAAAAAGCAAAAGAAGATGAGTGTGAAGGGGGGCGCTAACCTGATGACGCGCAATGTACATATATGTAAATAACATAACTTAGTTATTTTTATTTTTATTTTCAACTGTCATATAGAATATTAAGTGCAGCATACGTTTAGGCTGCACTAATTGTTTATATATGTATATCATAATATAATAATAATAATAATTTAATAATAATTTCTAATATAACACTATTTTTCTGTAAAAAAAATGGTGCCTAATCTCCGTTTCACATTTGCATTGCAATGTTTCAAGTACATTGTACCAGTGTGCAGCCTGGAAGAAACACAGCTGAGTTTGTCTCGCTTCCACTTACAATTTTTCGGTCTTTTCGTTTTCTCCTTTGCGCTCTGCTTGTACTTACACTCATTTTTCAAGAAGTTAACCGTTACAAGGCGTGTGACACATTGCATGTACGTCTGCATTTGATGTTCACACACAGCGCTAACTATGTATGTATGTATGTATATATGTATGTGTGTCAATATGCAGCGTAGTCAATCGTCTCTTCCTCTCTGAGTGCTTTCGCGCCCTTTGCATTCAAGAATAAAGCCGTTACATTGGAAGAGCACAAGACGTGTGAATTTTTGCGACGCGTGCGCAGAAAATTTGATGTTAGTTTAATTGGAGATCGTAACCTATTAGGATCTCCGTCAGTCCCCGTATGTGCGTGTATTTGTTATTCATGGACTTGCGTATTATATTGCTATGTGTATTCAATTTTATAACGGTAAGTAGAATAATATATGAATACAAATTTGTCCACTCTGGCAGCTGTCCTCCTCTAACCAACACACCCAGATTCATGGAGAGGCGCCCATTGACAGCAGATCTGGAAGTCCAGCGAAGCTGCTGCCCAGCGTCTGCCGCAAAGATGCTAACGGCACCAGTTTAAGCGTAGAGATTCGTCTGCCCTTCATGGACATGGAGCTGCGCCACGAACGGCATTTGCTTGTGCTGCGGGCGCCACAGTTGCTGCTGGTGCTCCATGGCCACGAGCTGTTCCAGCTGCAGCTGTTCGGCAAAGAAAAACGCCTAGTGCGCCTGGGCGAGCTGGCGGGCCGTGTGCGCCTCCAGTTGGCCACAGCCGCCGCTGTCGTCCTCTGGCGAGAGTATCTGTTGCTGGCCGTGGCGTTGGACGAGTCGGTGGAGTTCTATCAGATGCCCCAGCAGGCAATGCTGGATGCCCGGCAGCTGCGATTCGAGCCCATTCAGGAGTTTGCTCTGGCTGGCAGCAGCCTGCAACAGCTTCATTTGCTGCAGCCAAATGCAGACCAGGTGCTGCTGCTGCTGACCTTCAATGTGACCCACAGTCAGGCCAGATGCAGGTGAGATATGCACCAGGCTGCCAAATGTCTACCCCATATTCTCACTCAAACTTTCACAGAACCTACGAATGGCTGGAGTCCTATTTCAATCCCGTGGAGGAGCTCAGTTTGCCAACCATCAAGGCTTTTCAGGTGGTGGGCCATCAGCCCCATTACATAATCACCGGGCGATCGCTGCGAGGACAAGCTAGAGTAAGACAGCGATATACCGTTACGCGACACATGCTTAACTCTCTCCATCTTGCTCCACAGCTTGTGCTGTCCGTCTATGAACTGGTGACGCCCACGCTGCGCCTGGTGCGCCGGCAGAGCCTCACGGTGCAGGCGCGGCACGTGCTAGCCGTACGTTTTCGTGGCCGCAACCTGATCTTCGCCTGTCCCAGCATCACCAGTAGCAGCGGTGGCTCATGCATCCTCTTTCGCATGGTCGATGGCAACTTTGTGGTGTATCGGAAGCATGTGCTGCGTCAGCTGCAATTCAGTCACTTGGCCGCCTCGGAGCAGGGCCAGCTGCTGGTGGGAGCACGTGCCAATGGCGAGATGCTGGTGTTCAACAGCCAGCGCCTCGATTGCTACAGCGGCTTTGGGGCCGATGGCCAACCGAATGGCGTCTACACGCATCGCAATCCACAGAACGAAAGCTTTGTACTCCTAACATATCAAAATAGTCCAAGCGCCACCATGCTGCGGGTGGTACAACTGGGCGGTGCCAATGAGCCAGCCAGCCTGGCTGCCAGTCTGGAAGGGAACGATGGTAAACTGCAATCTTGACAGGATTGAGTCTCAGTAATATTTTCATATACCCTTCCGCAGATCTGAGCAGTGTGCAGCAGCATCGGCACGAATTCGAGGAGGCAATCCATGGACTACGCAGTCGGCTGCTGCGTCGCAAGCAACAAGTGGACGCATTGCGTCAGCTGATCCAATCCCTGAACCAGCATGACCCGAAGCTCAACCAGTCGCAGCCACTGCGCGTTCAGAGCGGCTCCCGTATTGAGCTGGTGCAGCTGCATGGCAATCATCTGGCCAGCCCCGTGCGACTGCAGCAGCGAGTGGTGCAGCTGCGTCAGCAATATGCCCGCAGGCGCAACAGGCGTTCCTTTGGTGTGGGCAATGCATCCAACGCAGGTGCACTGGACACGCTCAAGGCGAAGCGTTTGCATGTCCAGAATTTGATCTACCATGGTGAACTGCTGCCAGGTGAGGCAGAGACGTGGCTCCCACTGAATCAAAACTTCTTACAGTATTCTCTCGTTTTATTGCCAGGTTACTCTGTGGAGTCCGCCGAACCACCAGCCATACTAACCATCAAGGGACAGCTGCTCACCAAGCAGCTCCACACACAGAAGCTGCTGATTCCGCCCAGCGACAAGCAGCAGCCCGAGCGCATGCCGGCTAACCACATGGTGGTGCGCCATCTCCAAGTGGAGCGCATCAACAACATCTCCTGGTTCGACTTTTACGATTCGCTCTTCCTGAAGTCGCGCGACAGCGAGATCCAGGGACGTCTCGTCTTCCAGTTGCGCGCTCGCGTTGTCAATCTGCAGACACCGCTGTTGAATGGACTGGTGGTGCAGCGGCTCTTCAACTTGCGGCAGCCCCAGGTGGTGGACTCCAATATATTCATGTCCGCCTTCCATGCACCCAAGCTGGACGCCAATCTAGTCAACGGCCTCAACTTTGCAAAGGATATTGTGTTTCGCGGCGACAGGGATTCCCTTATTAAAAGTGAGTAAGGCCCAAGGAGTTGATCCGGCAAGGCTCGAAATCTAAATATCAATCCAACACAAAAATAGTGACATCTTGATGGCGTCACAATTTTTGCCATAGATTTCACTGAATCGGAAACCAAACATTGAATTTTGATCTGAGTCGAGGATGGCCTAAACATATGTATGTACATATATGATTTTCAAGCCCCACTCGATGTTGGATATTTCATATGACATTTCACGATAAACGATATGAAATGAAATACATTCAGTAACAAATTCGACAACATTTTGTGAATAGAAAAATACCAAATAATAAAATTATGGACGGCTGGGCTGCATTCATATATTTATTGATCCTTGCAGCGCCCGTTCGCATCTACCAGATGAGCGTCTCGGGTGATATACTCGTGGCGAACATGACCAAATGGCCCCGTCAAATGGCCGCCGAGGGCGCACATCAGTCGTCCAATCTGCAGCAGTATTACACGGGCCGGATCACCCTGAATGGCTCTCTCACGGTGAACAATTTGCAGGCTGATACGAATGTGACGCGAATCCATCTATTGGGACAATCCCTGCGTGCAGAGGACTTGCACGCGGACTATCTAATGCGCGATAAAGCTCAGGTAAGTCGGATAAAAGAGTTCAGATCAGGTCTATTTTATCCCTGTCCTAATCCTCCTTCACCTTTCTTTTCGTAGCACCTGAAGAAACTGGTCTTTGGCAATGCCAAGGTGACAACAGTCGCCCTGAGCACCCAGCATATCAATGGACATCCAACGGCTGAGCATCTGCTCAGCGTCGCTGAAAATGATCGCGTGGCACGAGCCTCGAGGAAGCCGCTGCACGTGATCTTCATGAATGCCCGCATTGAGGGCAATGTCTACTGTGGCAACTACAGCAGCCGGCTGGCTCAGCTGGCCAACGACGCAGTGCGTCAGGGCGAGACGGCCAGCATAACGGGCACCAAGCTATTCGAAGCACCATTGCGGGTGGATGAGCTCACAAGCCAAGTGCTGAATGGTGTGCCCGTCTCCGAGCTGGTGCTGAAGGGCCAGCTCGAACAGAACTTCACCAGCCTCAAGTACTTTCCCCGGATTGTGGTCAAGATTCTGGTCGACGTTGGAGGTGATTTGAATGTCCAGCGCCTGAATCATATGAAACTGTCGCAGCTGCTGCAGCCGGCTTACAGTCTGCAGCGTCTTGAGCTGCCGGAGAAGCCCACATTGCAGAGCCTGATCTTTCAGCGGCTCAATGGCCTGGCCTTTGACGAGCTGCTGGGCAAGATGAGTGTGCCCAACGAGCAGCAGGATCGAGTACCACAGCCGCCACTCCTGCTGCACAAACAGCTCATCATCGAGGGCAACGTGCGCTTCGACCGGCCGCTGCAGCTGCAGACCCTCAATGGCATCCACTGGGACGAGTATGTCAGTCGCTTGGTCAGCGCGAATGCCAACAGCGTGATCTCCGGCCAGAAGTGCTTCCAGGCGCCGGTGCTGATTACGGATGCCCTGCAAGCGCCCAGCGTGAATGGCCTCGATCTGTCCGCTCTGCTAGAGGACACGCTGCTGCGCACGACGCCCCAGTCGATTGGCGGCGTCTACACCTTCGATCGGCTGACGGCCAGCAATGTGGACGTGGGACAGGTGAATGGTGTGCCAGCGGGCAGCTTTCTGGACCTGCGGCAGGAGACGTTGCATCTGCAGGGCGATCTTCACGTCACCCAGCTGCACATCCATGGCAGCCTCAGCTGTGCGCTGGCCAATGATCCGCAGCTGTCACAGCTGGAACAGCTGCTGGCGGCGCTACAGCAGCGCAGCTGGCCTCGCCTAATGGTGCTGGGCGATGCCCTGTGGCCTGGAGAGGCTGCCTCCAATCCGCAACTGGACTATCTGCGTCAGCATGCGGTGCGTCGCCGTGGCAAGCAAATCATCTCCGGACACGTCGTCCTACAGCAGCCCCACCTGGTCCAGCTGCAGACCAGCCAAAGCTTTCCTCGCCAGCTCAATCTCAGCCACATCGCTGAGGATGCGCTCCTGCGCCACGCGCCGAGCACCCAGGTGGTGAAGGCACCACAGACACTGCTTCAAGCTGTGCGCGCACGCTCCATCAATCTGCTGAACGATGGCCAGTTCGAGCTGCTGAACCACATCGATCTGCTCCGGCTGAATGCCTCGCTCTATCGTCGCTCCAGCGGACTGCCCATCGCAGCCCAGCTTCACTTCCAACTGCCGCCGGACATTGGGGAGCTCCGAGTCCAGGGCCAGCTCAATGGCCGCCAAGTGGCCAGCATCTTCGAGCAATCAGCAGACGCTGTCTGGCCACCCGTGCGCATGGAACATCTGGAGCTGCAGCAGCATCTGCAGCTGGACGAGATTAATGGCATGAGTCTGGAGTATCTGTTGGAGCACCGCGTGCCACTGCATGGCGCCTCCTTGGAGCTCTTTGGCACACTTCAGTTCGAGCAGCTGGTGCTTGGCGAGCGCTGCCTGCTGCGCACCATCAATGGGATTCCCCTGCAGAATGTCGTCTACCGGCACAGCCAGCGGCCGCAGGTGATTAGCGGGCCGAAGACCTTCGCCCGCGGCATTCGCTTCGAGGGTCCCGCCCACATAATGCGCCTCAATGGGCGCGACCTCAGCGAGAGCTACCAGCAGAGCATCTACACGGATCGCGATTATAGCATCGATAGCTTGGTCCTAGATGACGTGCGCTTCGAGGGCGGCCTGATTGTGGACACCTCGATAGGTGAATCGCGCGAGGCTCGACTGGAGACGCAGCCACAGAACGTGGCACGCCAGCAGCTGCGCCAGCGTCTGCTCCAGCTTGAGCAGCAGCTGCAACAGCAGCGCGCCAATCACAGCCAGCGTCTGCTCTATCTGGACTACGAGCAGCAGCCGCTGGAGTGGACTTGGAGTGAGCCGGCAGCGGATGAGCCGCTCGAGCTGGCGGTGGCGCCACAATCGCCACAGCCGACTGGCATCTGTCAGCTGCAGCAGCTGCGGGCCAAGTTCTCCAGGAGGCAGCAGCGTGTCCACTTGAGCAACGTCAGCCTGGCCAGCCGCATGCTGCGCGCCAGCTCCGAGCGGGCTGCCATACGGGTGAAGGCGCAGAACTATTGCCAGCTGGAGCAGCAGTTCCGTGCACGCGTGCACATCAGTTGCCGTGGCCACGCCCACACGCTGGGCCTGCGCCAGCATGTGGAGCAACTGCAGCTGCACGATGAGCACGAGTACAGCCTGCTGCTGATCAGCAGCCCGGATGAGGTGCGTGTGCTGCACGTGAATCACACAAATTGCAGCCTCAGCGATTGGCAATCGGTGCAGCCCGCCGCCGCTGGGCGGCTAATGAAGCTAATCCAGCTGGAGGATCAGGCGAATGGCAGCATCTCAACTCTGCTGCTGACGAACGGACTGCAGCAAGTGGAGCATCTGCCGGTGCTGGCAGTGCATCGCCTGGACGCAGAGAGCCAGCGCTTCGAGCTGCTGCAGCACATCGAGGGCGACTACGATCTGGCCGAGCTGCAGGCCGAGCAGCTGCTGCTCAGCTGCCACAGCTGTCGCCACATCTCCATTTACAGCTACAATCCGAGGGCGCAGCTCTTTCTGCCGTTCCAGCAGCTGCACTTGGCCGCACGCATCCAGCAGCTGCTGCCCTTCGCCGTCGCCCAGGAGCGCCACCTGCTGGTGCTGACGCTGCCCGGCTCCAAGCACTTCCAGCTCTTCAGCTACGCCCACATCGAGGGCTGGCAGCAACGCACCTACGGCCACATGGGCGACCTCCAATGGTCCTGGCCACTGATACGCTCCGGCCAGCAGCTAACCACCTCCACCTCGGTGCTGCTGCTCTGCGGCCAACGCATGTGCAGCCTGGTCAAGGCGCTACTCGATTAGCAGCGATCTCATATATGAGCTATTAGGCGCATTCCATTTGTTTCAAATTGATTGTTAATTGTTGCTACAATTGATATTAGGCAGTTTATTAGTGTATTATCTGTTCGATTGTATAAGTCATTGTTCTGTTGCCGTAGCGGGAATACCCCTTATGCATGCTACAAATGAGCTAAATTCGTCAGGTTAAGTGTCATTATATGTATGTTAAAATATATACATATATACATATATTTAGTTAATGTTTCGAGTGTTATGCAATTTCAGTTTACTTTCTAGTGGAGTAGACCTGATAAGTATATATTTATATATTGCGGGACTACCTCTTATACATAGTACTTGTCTATTTGAACTCGTGTAAAATTATTGTTAAATCTCTAAATATATCTATGTATGCATCTGTTGTGTTATCAGCTAAATTTAGAATAAAAAGTAAATTTAAAGAATATCCCTAATGAATATATAAAAAAAAAAATTAAAAAAAAAGAAAAGATTTACATATATTATTAAAATATTATATATATAGAATATTCTACTTGGAAACCAATTCATAAAATATTTAAAATAAAATAAAAAAAAAAAAATGTATATATTCAAGAAATATTTTACATAAAATTCTAATAAAGTAATTATAAAAATATTTTAAAAAAAAAATCATATTAATTTTGTTTATTCTATGGCCTACCCCTAATAGCAATTATCACATTTTCCTACAAGTTTTCGCTTTAAGACTTCACATATTTGTATATGGCATTTCCACCGTACAGTAGAGCCTAGCCGTTGAGGCCCTTGCAGCTGCACTTGATCACATAGAGCGTGAAGGCCAACAGACCCAGAATGCCCCAGATGGAGCTGTTCTGGTTGGAGCCGTCGCCGATCTGTGACCGTATCCAGTCGACGTGGCTGGCGACATCGACAAAGACGGACGACTGGCTGCGCAGGCCGAGCAGCTGATTGGCCGTGGTCAGTGGAGCGCCTGCATCCAGCTCATAGGCCTGCTCGTCGTACTTCACGCAGAGCTGTTGGCCGCACGGCGAGCGCTTCACGTACAGCCGCAGCAGCTCGTGCACCTCGTGGCCATCCTCGCCAGCCAAGCCCCAGCTGCTGATGAGCCACGGCTCGGATGTGCCCTCCAGCTGGGCGCTGTCCGCGGACAGGGCAATCGGGTGAATGCGCGTGAGATGCGCCGCAACATCCTGCTCGAGCATGAGTATGGCCAGGGACAGCTGCTTGGGCGGCTTGTGCACGTGAGTCACGCCCAGCACCTGGCCATGAGCCGTGGGCGAAAAGCGCTGAGTGCTGCCCAGCACGACGCGCAGCTCCGCTGGATGATAGAATCTCATGTTGTCCTGGCTGCAAAAACAAAACAAAAAAGTGCAATTTGGCAATTAGTCCGACTCCAATGCACAGCAGCAGCTGGACACCTACTCATAGACGCACTGCGCCACAGTGAGCACCACGGAGGGAGCCACCAGTGCACCCGAGCAGATGTGACCCTTGCCAAAGTAGTCCAGCTCCTGGTCGAGCAGCCGTATCGAGGCCTGATACGGTGCCACGGATGCGGTCGAGCCGATGCGCCGCTTCTTAGCCACCTCCGAGTGCGTGTAGGCTGAAAGTGGGAAACAAGGAAACGTAAAGGTTAGCAGGGAACCTCAAAGATTGAATAGACGTTAGGGCTTCTGCTTAGCAACTCATATAACCCTAATCTCTCTCACATACTTTCAACCGAACCAAACTCAGCCGTAAGTCATAATCCGTAAGCCGAACAACCAAGATATTTCCCAGCAATTCATAAATCTTGCCCATCATCAATCAATTTGTTCAGCTCAAGTAAAGGTGAAAGTAAAGTTGCCCCATTGATTATCGTAAACTTTCGGAATTGGCCTTGGCAACAGGTGAAATGCATTTTATATGGTGTGATCCAAGGCGTTGGGCTTATCGATACCAATGCGAACGACTCAGGCGCATTCCCCCATCAGCTGATCGTTTGTTTACCAAAGTTTTGTTGTTGCTCTACCCATTTAGTTTGGGTTCTTGGTATTATTGCACGGTACTAAAAATTTTTGACGCGCGTGCCTATCAATAGTTACGCCGGAAACTACGAAATGGCTATTTGTAGTTTGGCCTTCGAATCACCCACAGTCAAAACAGCTGAGCATAGCTATAAGACTTGACGTAGTGACTGCTCACTGCTCTATAATATCCAATATCAATATTATCTATACATAATTCGGAGAAATTTCTGCGGACTACAATCCATTTTAATTAATATTTTCGTGTGTTTTATCTAGAAATATGCCATAGATAAAATATATATATATACATATAATTCTTTAAATTAAAAGAAAATTCTTAAAATAAAATTCCATTTATATTGAGATTTCTAGAAAACATATTTTGACTAAGGTCAGAGTCTATCGAATATGCATGAATATAATAAAAAGTAAAATGTTAATTTACATACATTCTATATAGTGATAAGAGCATACCACCGTGGAAATATTTGAAGCCCGATTATATTTCAGATTCCGTAACACCTATACACGATTGATTTGCTCATGCATTACATATTTATGTATATTATATTATATGTGTATATATATACTATATATTATCTGGAAATCTTCAATCCCAACCTTTCATAGAATTTTTCTATAATTTTTGACCTACGAAGAAATTTCTCTACTTCACATATTAGAAAATTCTAATTTGAATTTAATCATTTAGAAAAATCGGTTATATAACCTCAAAAAAAGTTATGCCAAAGCTAGTATTAACAAATCCATTATGGTATTCGACTTACTTGTTTGCATTTCGGCGCATAGAAATGCAAAAATCATTATTTTGAGAATCCTCTTGATCTGATCGTTGAGTTGCATCGTTCGGAATTATTTGAGCTCGGAGCTAGGATTATTATTATTAGAATGGATCGCCAGACACGCAACACTAGGCGGGGCAATGCTCGTGAGGCTTTCGGCCAGATAGTGCGCACCTTTAGAGAGAGCCGAACGCTGAATGAAATAGTTCAATTCTAAATCGCACGAAATCAAATTCGCAAACGCTTTTCCCCCAGATAATTCAATTTTTGATTTGATTTCGGTCTATGTTTATTTCAATACACTTCCAAAAGGGCATTTTTGACTTTTCTTGCAGTATGTGACGCATATGTAAACGAGGGCCTCATCTAGATCTGTCTCTAAGAAAATATCATAATAGGCACGAGGGAATCAATATCTCTTTCTATCTCTCTCTTATCTTCGATTAGCTTTATCTTTCTCCATCGCTTTCTAATTTTTTTTATCTCACTCTCTCTCTCTCTGTACATTTCTCTCTCTCTCTCCCTCTCTCTCTCTCTCTCTCTCTCTCTCTCTCTCTCTCTCTCTCTCTCTCTTGCTTTCACTTTCTCAGCCTATCTTCTCTCTCTCTCTCTCTGTCGTGTTTCTAAAAATCGGGAAGAGTATTTTTACTTCCTTATATTGAGGTTGATCTTTCCTTCTGTTTTTTATTTTTGTTTATATGTTATATGTACTGATAAAGGTACAACATGCCATAAAAAACATTCACACACACACACACACACACACAATAATAATAATCGCAATTGATAAGACCTCAGATTATTTATTATTTTCTTCATTTTTGTTTTCTTCGTTTTCTTACTTTGTTTATTTCGTTTTTTATTTATATTTAAATTGCGAGCAGTGCACTTGAAGTTGGCAACATGGATATACCCTGGACTTATGTGGAAGACGGACTGAGTATCAATCCATCTAGGGATAAATGTCACGTCCACTTCTATAAGCAGCACTGCTTTTGTTTCAAATAACATACGTTTAACATATAGTTGGCATGCACTTTTGATAACATGCCATTAACATAATATATATATACACTTAACATGCACTTAACATAATTCCATCATTTAGTTGTGTAAATGTCTTGACAGCACATGCTCTGATCTGTTAACTCCCTATGGTAATATCACAATAGAGCTCTCCCATAAAATGCCAGCTAATCACATCCAATACGTTTGTTTCGTAAGATAGGGTAATTGATAGACGTTTACATGGCTAAATTGCAGTCGACAAGCGATTGACGATCGCCGATAAGCCTTAGGAATTGCCCAACAGGCAGCTAGAGCCGCACTGGCCGATAGATTATGACTAGGAAATACCCTGTACACTTATTTGTTGGATAGTTGCAAGATCCCATATGTAGTTTGTCACTCAAAATTTTTATTTAAATCAAAAATGAATCATAAAACACAGATTTGCCAATTGTAATACCAAAATGGAATTTTGAGCGATTTGCAAATGGGTTATTCAAAAGATCAAGAAAAAAAAAAGAACAGTTCAAACGATTATCGTCGCCTCACATAGATGGAACTCTGGTAATTGTTTTTGTTTCGTCGTACACTGCTAGGGAAGATACAGAATATGATGAGTTCCCCACTTCAGTGGGCGTCAACGATTTGTACTCACTCAGTGTAATCAACCACAAGGTCCTAAAAGTAGGCTACTCATGGCATTCAATCAATTCTCGTGTCAGTGGAAACGGTTGTATTATGCCCATAACTGTGGATCGTTAGAGGCGGAATAGGCTCCACACGAATATGACATATAAATAGAATTTAAGTGGATTGAAGGTGTGGACGACCCCTGACGCCTTGGTGGAGTCAATGGCATCGGTTAGGTCTTTAGAATCAACACCACCGTCAAATTCATCATCATCCCCATCCCTATCGGCGTCCGCTTCCATATCATCTTCAGCATCCGATTCCGGGTCGGCTTCCGCATCCGAGTCGGCCGACTGTCGTTGCTCCCGTATATCGTAACGCTGCACAAACTCGTCTATCCAGGATTTGTAGTGCCCCACGCTGGTGTAGATGCCCGACTGTTTGGGCATGTCGCAGCGCATGTCCCCCGTGCTGATACCAACCAGCTGCCCCTCGCAGAGCAACGGCCCCCCATCATCGGGGATGCAGGCCGCCAGCTGGGTGTCGTTCGCATTTTCCGCACAGATCATGCCCGGCAGCAGGTCGACCTGCTGGCAGGCCGGCCGCTCGCTTAGCGTCACATTTAGGTTGACCAAATGGCCGAGAGAGTATTCCATTTGATTGTTGGTCCAGGCGGAGATCTGGCAATGGGCTGGCGGCTGATGCGTGTCCGTGGTCATCTGAACGGGCTGTATAAAGGGCGGCACTGTGCCGTTGAGGTGTACCAATGCGATATCCTTGTCGTAGCTCTCCATGTCCAGCATCGTCACCAGCACCGCCACCTCTTGCAGTCTAAAGAACAACGGCTTATCGTTGTCCGTCGTCAGCTGCTTCTTGCCCAGCACAACGACGAAATTCGACTTGTCCAGGAAAGTGCCATTCGAGCTCGTTCGACTGAAAAAAACACACACACACATACAATTAGAGCTTCAGCTATTGCCTTAAGGGGGGGAAATGTCAACCACATACTCCACGAAACAATGCGCAGCAGTTAGCACCACAGTGTGGCTAATGACCGAGCCACCGCATACGTGGCCAGCGCCATAATAAGAGTCATTCGCTGGCTTCCGTCGCAGAGAGACAAAGTGATTGTTGCTCAGTGGCTTTTCCCCCTGCCACTTGAGAGCCTGGTTCGCGTTGCTCTCCTCCGTCTGCCCCGACTCGGTCACGCCGAGTGAGCTGCACAGCACGATGAGAAATAATCCTAGCGCATTCATCTTACCTTCCCAGCGTATGTTCAAGATGGAATTCATATTTTTTAGCACCGAAAAAAAATATATTTATTTTTTTACTTATAATAAATTGAACACAATAGTTTGACTGACTATATGAGACTGAATGTTCTCGTAGAGGTCCGTACGCAGGAAAATTCATGACGAGCGAAAAGCCAACTAGATTAGAAACTTTTTCAAAGGCAACTAGATGTTGGGAGTGCTCCGGTGAAGACTGCTCGACTGGGAGATTCTACGAACCCAGAGAGAATCTGATATTTCATTCATTTATATAGAGAATAATATTTGTTTATTATTATTTATTTGATATACAAATTCTGAATTGCAGCTCTACGTAGGGCTCAGCCGGCCACTGATAGAGTTCCTCTTACAGACTAGACTTACGACTAGGACACGTGGCATAGGCCGAGCAGCACAGGCACTGCAATGCTCAAGCCAAATGAAAATGTAATCATACCGACGCCATCGCCATCTCCCTCTCCACTTCCCTCTCCGCTGCCCTCTCCGCTTCCCTCTCCGCTTCCCTCTCCGCTGCCCTCTCCGCTTCCCTCTCCGCTGCCCTCTCCGCTTCCCTCTCCACTTCCCCCTCCAGAGATTTGCTCAATTATCCAGTCGTAGTAGTAAGAGACATCGGTGTAAACACCCGGAAACATGGGCTGGGCACAGCCAATGCCCCAGGAGACAATGCCCGCCAGCTGGCTTTGACAGACGAGGGGTCCGCCGGAGTCACCGTTGCAGGCATCTCGCTCGCCTTCCATGTAGCCGGCACAGATCATACCGGGCAATATGAATTGACCCAGGCCGCTGTCGTTGATGCACTGCGTCTCACTGATAATGGGCACATCGACGGTCATGAGTAAGTCGGGACTGTAGCCCTCCTCGGTGTAGCCCCACCCTGTGACCTGGCAAACGATACCGCTCGGCACCGTTAGAGCAGTCAGTCCAATGGGCCGTATCGTGGGATGGTATGCCGGCACTGACCCACTTAGAAACAGCAGTGCGATGTCCTTGTCGTAGTTCGACAAATCAAATTTTTCCAGCTGGAACACCAGCTGCTCAATGTCAAAGGTCAAGGTGTTGGCCTTCTCGAAGCGATCCAAATTGCCCATGACCACAATTATGTCCTCTTTGGGCAGAAAGGTGCCATCGTAGATTTCCTGGCTGGAATGGGAAGAAGTAATGGAATATGAGTATCAGGATAACAGTAAGAGATTAGGGTAAGTCAATACAAAGATCGGATAGAGCAATCTGTATGTAGTATCGGGATATATGATGGCGAAATAGATCTCAATGGGAATTAAGAATGTCGATAGATTAGATCAGATCGGGTCTAGTCTCTGAGATGTGCGAAGCAAATAGGAAAGTCTGATCAGCTCTAATCCTAGGGTAAGTCAATACAACGATCGGATAGAACAATCTGAATGTAGGTGATTACGCACAAATTGCTTGATTGTTTTGCGTGGCTCTATGACGTATATCTATCTGATGCCGATCAGTTAGCAGCTATCAGGTGTATAGCTTCAGCTGGACAAACCGGATTGGTAGCAGGCTGTCCCTCCTCGAGCTTCAGCTACTATACGTATATTGCGTAATGATGAGGTATTTCGACTGGGGATCGGCTGTGGTGAAATCCTTGCTTGTACTTACTCCACGAAGCAATGGGCGGCGCTGAGGACCACATTGGGCTTGATCAGGGAGCCGCCGCAAATGTGGCCGGTGCCAAAGAAGTAGCCGTCGTTGAGGCGACGTCGCAGGCTGGCCTGGTGCCTGGTGGCCTCCATGGTGGCCTCGGTGCCATTGATAATCCGGCCCGGATCCACATTGAACCTGGGACGCATCAGCGGTGGGCTCAGTCGGCCGCCTAAACACGCGCAAGAGAAATGAAATTGAGCAATGAAGTTTGAACGTAATACGGATCAGAACATACCATCCGCTGTCAGATAGATGCTAGAGAGGATTGTTAACGGGATCAGCAAAAGTCGTTTGGCAGCCATTGGGAGTCTTCGTATTTGCGGCACAAGCTGACAACGTCAACTAACTGCGCGGACAATCATGGCTAAAGGCACTGGGCCATCCATCGATCGCTAGTCACTCGGTATCGTCGCAATTAAATCTGGCGATGCATGCGCGACATAATCTAATCAGAGCAGAGCGAGCATGAACCGGGCCATGGCTAAGGGGTGTGATAGACTGTCTTGATAAACTCTTTGCAATTGTACACTCTCAAAATTATTGAATGGTTTTGCCCAAATGAACTGCCCTATCAATAGGTTTAACACGAAATCAATGAAGATTTATAGATCCAAGCGAGTGGCCTTTTTGCAGCCAAATGAAGATAACGCCAAGAGAATGTTTCTCAACTCTATCATGGTATGATATGACATGATATGATATGACATCATATGGCATGATTTGACACGATATATATGTACACACATACATATGTTCAGCTTCAGCTCATCAACTGATAGAGCGAGCTGAGGGCTTGGCCGATAATGAAGAATGTATATACTCTAAATTTTCGTTGAGTACCTCTTACTAGGGTATTAAGTAAACAATAGATCGCGTTTTTGATGGTTTCTAAAGTATCTGCCACTTGTCCTCGCTGGCAAAGTTCTAGGAAAAGGCAAGGCTATATTTAGTATTATTTCATAATATTTTCATTTAAATGAATACAGAATATCAATAAATAAATAAATAATTGTAAGAATAAAAATGCCTATGATTGATTGACGCACTTACCAACCGCGTGAGTGAGTAACCAGCAAAGCCAACAGCATAAATAGAAATACATATATAAAATAAACAATTTCATAGTGAAAACTAATGGATTGACCACTGAGGTTCCACTCAAGTGGAAGCTACTAAGTTGACATAAGATTAATATATTATATAGTAAAAAGACCACACTTTGGTGCTATGAAACTTTCAGTCCCAGGAAGAACTCGAATATTAAATTTAAATACATACATATATGCAAAAAAAAAAAAAATTTATATATATGTATATTATATGTAAAATTGATGTAAATAGCATTAGTTTTAGTTTCATTTAAAAAATATATTAATTATCAAAAATATATTTACAATCATTGTCTTGTCGTCAAGAGGAAATCGGGTAATATACATTATTTAAATTACCTAAATATTATGTATATATTAAAATGCACAAAATATAAAATATATCATCATTTAAATACAATAATTGTTACATAAGAATTATGTACACTATATAATACATATTACATTAAAAATGTTACATATTTAATATAATATAATTTACTAATTTAGATCAATAGATCATGAAATTTATATGCATATGCTCAGCTTCAGCTATGTGTATAAACGAACAATCAATATACAAAATTAACAAATTTGCAAACAATTAAAAATATTGCAGGGATCAGACATTGTTCTGTAGTTTGAAAAGAGTGAACGAGAGAGAGAGAGAGAGAGAGAGACAGAGCGATAGAGAGGGAGAGCTTTGAATACAGCCATCTTCATCGATTCTAAGTGATTTGATGTTGTTCAAGAATTTTCTTGGTTTGCTCCTCCGTGCGATTGATCAACTGCATTATTTCATCCAGCTCTGTTTTGGGCGCTTCGTCGTCTGAGCTTGTCTCCTCCTTGATTTCGGGCACCGTTGACTCAACCTCAGTCTTGACTGATTCGGCTTTGATCTGACCAAACATGGCATCCAATTCGGATTCCTGACTCTCACTGCTCTTGTATTGAAGCTGTGGTACACGACGACGCTGCAGCACCTTACGTTCCACATGTTGTTTGCCTGTTTCCATTGCCTTGCGCTTTCTGCAATCGACGGAGACATTGAATGCGTTGAACTTATAGCTTGAACTGCATTTGTTTTGGCTAACCTGTTGCGTGGACTTAAGCATTTGGCAGCCACGTTAGTGGAGCAGCCCGCTGACTCGCTTTTAATGGTGGATGTGGCCGTTGGTACATCATCCAGCTTTTGTTCGGCTGGCTCAAAGGCAGCCACAGCGGACAGCAACTGTTTATTCTGGGCGCTGAAAGCCTCCACGTCGAAGGGCTCCGTTGCCACAGTAGCTATATAACAGGGATAAGCATTTCTATAATCATTATCAAATGCGCTAAATTTGTGTCTTACTCCTCCAGTGGCGAGCACCATCCCGGCGATATTGCTGAACTTCTATATCCTTTTTCTTAACAATATCCAACAGGTAGTGCACATTTTTGCTTAGACTGGCGGCTGTATGCAGTGCATTCTTCAACATGTGACGATAGAACTGCAAGAGCAAGCGAACTCATATAATTTGATCAGGAATCTAACTAATCTATCTAGACTACGGACTGTTAGTAGGACACTGTCCGTGGACGTCAGGTGCCACTCCCATTTCAGAGGCGCCGGCGTGCCTTCAATGCGATACTTTAAACTGAGCACCGTGCGCCGCTCCAGCTGCTCGTCGTCCTGGTTCGTCTCCTGCTGCCCTTCCGCACCATTCTGTGAGGCTGCTCGAAATGTTGCCTCTGCTGGCTGGGCGCTGCTCAGGGCCGTGCGCACAGCCTCTGCTGGGAACTCAACGCGTTTGTTCAGTTGCTGTTGAAAGTGTTCGACACCGTTAGTAATTTGGTCATTGGCGCAGGCAGCAGCTCACCTTAATGCGCTTGAGGAACTCGGCCACCGGCAGGTCTTCGCTGTAGCTCAGCTCCTTGCGTTGATCGTGGCAACAGAACTGCAGAACCTGGTCTTCGTCAGCGGCACCACTTATCAGGCAGCTCATCAAGTGTACATCCCTTAACTTAATCATATTTATATACATATCGGAGGACAATACCTATGTAAATCGAAATTTGCAGAGCAAACAAATAAATAATGCAACAGAAACAGCTGATGGGCGACATTAGTGTGTCTTTCAGCTCGCGTTAATCGAGACTCGCGAACTGGAACTGGCACCAAATGTTAAATGAACGGAAATTTATCGATAACTCTGCAGTGGTGGAAAAAGCGCGGTTCCGATTTAAAATGCGATTTGAAAATTTTTCAAAGAATTTATTTACACACACACGTAATAGCCTCTGACAGTGATTTCGTTCACTTTATTTTTTCGTTTGTGGAGCGTAAATCAAACAACATTTTTGTAATATTTCATGTGATTTTGTTTTAATCATATAAAGTTTATATGTAATACATTTGTTTTTATAGTATTATCAAAAAATTGTGTACTTTCGTTATTTTTTAATTCATATATGTATATTTATATATATTTATTTATTTTTTATTTATTTATTTTTTTTTGTGTTTGTCCCCATTAAGTTATATTTTTGAAAAACTAATTTAAATTGTATTTAAATTTCACTACTGACACAAAATTGCTAATTCACTCACATTGAATGTTAGATAATACCAATCTAATACATATATGGATTTATATATATATTCATATTCATATATATATATATTCAAACAGTTTTATAACATGCAGAAAGTGATGAGGATATCTTAAAGTATTTGCTTCATTTTTTGTTTTTTTTTTTTTTTTTTTTAAATTTGATTATCTTAAACTAGCCTCACGCTTAATTTAACTGTCTTTTTGTTGAATGTTGTTTGTTTGTTTGTTTGTTTGTGTTGTGGGTATATAGACCATAAATATGTTAGCCTATAGAAATTGTGCTTAACACTAAGTTCAGATCAATCTGGGTCGACGTTTGAGATTTTTCAACACCTTCGTTGGTTTTCATATCTGCGGACGCGTCCAGAGCTCACTGAGATCCTTTTGCCGCAGCTTGCCCAACTCTGCAAGGGTGGAGATTTCGAGGATTAGATATAAATACGATCGTGGATGGATGGCTATATTACTTACCCAGTTGGGTGGGTAAAACGTTGCTGCTGCGGAAACTCAGATCGAATCGTGGCTGCACCGACAGCTGGCTGCCTGCGGAGGAGGCGACGGAATTGCGGAAAGTGGTGCCGCTGACGTAACAAATTAGAGATACATATATATATATATACATATCTATCTATATAATCGACATAGCATATGAGACCTACCTGTAGGGATGCTTCAGACAGCCGTAGACCTCGCGATAGCGCCCGTAGAGCGTGCCATAGGAGACGCCCAAGATGCGAGCCGCCTTCTTCATTTCAAGTCTTTTGTTTTTGATGGCATCAAGTACCTGTAAGAGAGAGAGTGTGAGAGACATTAGCTAGGCTCAGCCACTGTATGCAGTTCGATGCACGCACGCGCTTGGTGAATGGCTCCTCCCAGAACTGTGGACGTCGACCCTTGGCCAAGTAGTCATCCATTTTGATGACGTCCTGCCACTGGGTTAGCTCCTCGTTGGTCAGCCGCAGTTCGGCTGCATCGTAATCCTCCAGCTTGACCTCGGCAAAGTCGCCGGCATGCTCGATGCCACTTGCAGACGCATTGTTGTTGTTGTTGCTGTTGCTGCTGCTGCTGTTGTTGTTGTTGTTGCCAGCGCCACCACCACCGGCGCCGCCATTCGCCGTGGCAACAGCAACAGCTGCCGCCGCCGCAGCAGCCGCAACTGCGGCGCTGGCCACCGCATTGGGCGCAAAATCGTGTGCCATCAGCATGCCATGATCGTTGATCAAGTACTTGCCACCAAAGCCGGCAGCTGGCAGCAGAGCTGGCGAATCGGCTCGGTTTGCCACCAAATGCTCATTCTCGATCTCCTCGACGGGCTTTGGCAACGCCTCTGAGTTGGCGTCGCCCTCAGCATCCACATCGACATCGGCTGCGCTCGCCCTCAGGTCAGCCGGCTCGGGCGACGTCAGCTGTTCGACTGCCGGCGACTCGCTCGCCGCTGCTGCTGTGCGCTTCTTCTCGGCGGACTTTTCATGCTCGCCGTACAGCCGACGCGTGGCATGGCGCAGCTTGCCATGACGCTCGCGTCGCTCGACCGGCTTCTCCACCAGCTTCTTGACGGAGCCGGAGAGCGGCGCAGTGGCAGCGGCTCCTGCTGCTGCTGCTGCTGCTGCGGTTGTTGTTGTTGTTGCTGTTGCCTGCACACTGCTCGCATCGTTGCTCACCTCCAGCTCTGTCTTTAGCTCCACATCGCTTAGCTTGGGGCTTGACTCTTTGGCCCAATCCTGCACTGCCTCCAATTCGCGCTCCCCCAACTCCATTTGTGCTGGCGTCGACTGTTGTTGCTGCTGTTGCTGCTGCTGTTGCTGTTGCTGCTGGCGCAGACGCTGGCGCTGCTTGGGCGGGCAGGCAGCAGGCGGCGATGCCAATGCGGCGGAATGTGCTACTGGCAGCGTTTCCTCAACAAAGGGACGCGTCGACTCCAAATATGCGCGCTGTGCCGGCTCCAAATTCGCAGCATATTGAGCCAATTTGCGACTGCAGATAGGTAAACGAAATGCAGAGAAAATAAAACCAAAATGGGTAACCGAAATCCCGTAATCAAAGCGCACAATCAACCCAACAACTCTCTCAAAACGAACTACATCGAATTTCACATATTTAGTTAGATCGTAACGATCGGATCAGTGGACCATCGGACGGGCACGCAGCTCAGATGAACTTTGAACGCAATATAATAGATATATTTACATACAAATATATGTATGTATGTATGTCTTGTCAGCTGCAGGAGATACATGAATATTACACTGTAAGCAATCCAAGTTGGACTGAACTAACAATCAACAAACACTTGTGGAAATATGCAATCCGAGCAGTCTGTCTTTCGAATTGAAATAACATTGTCTATAATCATATTACATATGATAGCTTCATATCTGCCCAGATTATACCTCAACTAAAACTCTCAACTATGTAGAACTCACTGTTGGGCATGTGTATAGCTAGTATAGATGGATAGAGCATACTAGATAGATAGATCTATCTATTTATAACAATTCCTACATTATGTAGTATATACTCCTGTTTAACCTTTAGCCTTTAGCCTAATCCGACTATAGTCATTCCAGTTTATATATTCATCTATATTCAATCAAATCAATCATGAATGAAGAATGAAGCTTACACATTGAATACATCGTATGTGTCATCCAGCGGAGGGCGACCCCGTTTGCGTTTGGGTCCCAGAAACGGATCCGAGACGGTCGCTGGGCAGTCCAAGCCAGCGCTGGCACTGGGCAGGGGCGTCAAATCGGGCAGCCGAGTGCCGGCATTCAGTCCCAAGACATTATCCAGACCCGCTGGCGAATGGCGTTCACGGTCACGTTCACGGTCACGTTCACGTTCCCGTTCCCTTTCCCGTTCCCGATCGCTGTGTGCGAGCGAGAGCTGTGGCTGTAGATGCGCCGCCTGCTGATTCACCAGATCGTGGCCATAGCTCTCAGCCAGACTGCGCGGAGGCGAATGGAACTCGGCAGCCGGCATCGGTGGTGGCGGCCCATCGTCGTCATCGCGCCAGGTAACCTCGGCAAGGCCCTTGATCTTCAGATCGTCCGCGGTCTTCAGCAGCGAGGGCAAGCTGGCCTGCAAACAGAGAGCTATAGCCATGTAGCTATAGATATGTACGCCGATCGGAACTCACATGCTCCACATTGATCTCGCCCTTGTACATGAACTCGATGAGGCACTTGACCTCGGCGAAGGTGACATCCTTCATGATGATTATCGGATCACGTTCGCTGGCATAGTTCGAGAGCACCGAGTCGAAGAAGGTGCTGCACGCACAGAGCACCACACGATGGGCCCTTATCAATTGGCCCTCGCAGGCGAGCGTCACATCGCAGAAGCAGCCGCGGTCCAGCAGCTGCGAGAACATCGTCTGCAGATTGCTATGATGGTACTTCCAGCGCAGGCAATATTGCTGCGGCAGCATCGTGAACGAATCGAATGGCTCCGTTGCTCAACAATCTAAGCAAATGGGAAAAACCACAAATCCCATCAGTTTCACATTGCGTATAGAAAATAAATATATATATAAAAAAAAAAAAATATCAATAAACAATCTGAAATTATTCGATTCGACAACCATAAGAATAACTAGATGAGCTACAGAACTTTGCAATTTTCAGTAATTGTTCTTATTTATAGGCCAATAGTTCATTGAAAACAAATAACGAAAAACTAACGTTAAAACCTGTACTTAAAGGTGGGAAAGGCTTTACAAGACATCCAAAGTACATTGCTATATCTAAGAATATAATATTTATATATGTATATTTATATATAAGTATAACTTATATTCGTATTCACACTACTACTATCCCTATAGGATAGTATTTGTATATATTGTATATCTATACGGTTAGTTCTATAGATAATATATATACCTAAATATGTACATATGTATATGTAGAGCTATATTATAAAAGAGAAGCTATAAATTTGTGGAATTTTAAACCCTTTTTCACTCGTACAAATTGAGCCAACCCTTTTTTGTGTTTTATTTTGGGAAGGTTCTCAGCATATTTCTTCAAATTTTTTCATAATATTTTTATTGTAGGGGCACAAAAAAAAAAAAAAAAAAAAAAAAAACAAAACAAAATAAAACAAGACTTTGCTTTTGCTGCTGTTTTTTCTGTCCAACTTTAAGTGGAAAGCATGCCAACACACTCACACACACACACATACATATACATACAGGAAAGAAAGGACACACGACCAACCGCAAAGTTGAGAGAAAGCCAAAGACTGCTCAACTAAATGATATGCTGTAGCTATTATATAAAAAATGTAATATATATATAATATAATATATAAGATATAAAATATAAAATAAAGGATATAGGATATAGGATATAGGATATAGGATATAGGATATGGGATATAGGATATAGGATATAGGATATAGGATATAGGATATAGGATATAGGATATAGGATATAGGATATAGGATATAGGATATAGGATATAGGATATAGGATATAGGATATAGGATATAGGATATAGGATATAGGATATAGGATATAGAATATGAAATATAAAATATGAAATATAAAATATAAAATATAGAATACAAAATATAAAGTATAAAATATAGAATACAAAATATCAAATATCAAATATCAAATATCAAATATAAAACATAAAATATAAAATATAAAATATAAAATATAAAATATAAAATATAAAATATAAAATATAAAATATAAAATATAAAATATAAAATATAAAATATAAAATATAAAATATAAAATATAAAATATAAAATATAAAATATAAAATATAAAATATAGGATATAGGATATAGAATATGAAACATAAAATATAAAATAAAAGAAATAAAATATAAAAAATAAAATATAAAATATAAAAATGAAATATAAGATATAAAATATAAAAATTATAGGATATCGAATATAGAGTATAAAATACATTACAGGGTATCCAAGGAGCTAGACCCAAATGAGCACAGCCAGCCAGGCCATTAGGACATCCCCTGCGGGTCACAAATACAACAACAACAACAACAAGTAGTTCTCAACATTAAAAACAAACAGCAACAAAAACAAAAATTGCGTTTCACTATTTAATTTCGAAAAGAAATTGACGCAAAGAATCGAGTGAAAAAGGTGAAGAAGAAGAAGAACAGATGAAGCAAAGCTGGCACATAAAGGAATTTGTGAAAAGTGCAGCATATAGAAGACAAGATATATAGAGACAGATATATGTATAGAAATACATATATAAAAATATATGTATATATATATATTTTTTTTTTCATATACTTATACATGCGTGTAGCTTAAGGAACAAAAAAGTAGAGATAGAAGTAGAAGAAGGCAAAAATACCCAATGTCCGGCCACCCACAAGAAGGAAACACATTTGGCCAACTGCTTTTGCAGCAAAGGGTTTTTGATCCCAACACACACACACTCACACACACACACAATTTATATGAGCCGTTACACATTTCAGCTCCTTAAAAAAAAGAAATATATATGAAGGTATACACGATATATGTATGTATGTATATGTGCATACATATGTATGTATGTATGTATGTATATATAACAAAATAAAAAATAAAAAAAGAACGCAAAAATTTACAACGAGAGCGCAAAAAGAATGGCATATAAAAAATACATGTTTTATTGTAGTATATTTTTGCCGCCCAAGCACTACCCCCACAACGAATGTACGGCGCCAAACCACCACCCCCCCCCCCCCCACCCCCCAGTCCCTTAAACAACCCCAACCTCAAACGAACCCAACTTGAACTCAAGGCCCCCTCACAAACACACACAAACACACACATACAGAGAGAAGGAGGGAGGGAGAGAGAAAGCGAATGGCATTGCCTTCTCCGCTTCTTTTGGTTTTTCTCATGGAAAATATTTTTCAGTTTTTATCACATTTTTCGTCTTCTTTGGATTTCGCTTTTTTACGTCTCGATTTTTTTTATAACACTTTTTTTTTTTTTTTTAGTATTTTCTTCATTTTTTTTTTTTTTTTTGTTGTGTGTGTTCCTGTTTTCTGTTATTATACTCTAACCGTATGACCATTTTAATTATGTTGAACAGGATGTTTCCCTACCTGTAGGGTATATACACGCTGAGATACAATATATAGAGCTGAGCGAAAAACTGGCTATTGTCTTTTCTAAGAGATGGAGGGGGGAAGGAAGGAAGGAAGAAAGGAAAATGGGGCAAGAGTAAGAGAGCAAGAATTGGAGAAAGAGAAAAGTGTGATGAATAAAAGCGAAGATGAGAGTAGGAGAAAGATAGAGATAGAGATAGGGATAGAGATTGTGAAGGTCGAAAAGGATATTGGGAGAAAGATGGAGATATAGATAGAGATAGATATACAGATAGAGTGAAAGAGAGAGAGAGAGGTAGAGGGAAAGAAATAGAGAAAAGAGAGAGCGATAGATATAGGAAAAACAGGAAATGAGATAGAGAGAGATAGAGAGAAAGAGAGGCAGAGACAGAGAGAGGTAGAGACAGTGAAACACATAGAGTAAGAGATCCTCTCTCTATCAAGTAAGAGAGATAGAGATAGAGAGATCAAGCAAGAGAGATAGCAATAGAGAGAGGAAAAATATTTAGAATAAATGCACTAAAATAGGATATATTAGTTATGATCGACTTTACGCCACTCAAAATGCCTGTTAAATACCAAAATAATACTAACAATTACTGAAATAAATACTAAATACCTGACTATAATCTTAAGCTTAAGAGAAATGAAAAAAAAAAGAGTTAAATTTAACAACCGTATGATAAGTAAGAACTGTGATACACCTATAGACTAAGTAAGGGACTAAGTCAAGACATTAATGTATATAAGAACTGTTATAATACTTGTTATAATACTAAATATGCTTTGAGCTAGACTAGACTAGAGAGTTGAAGTCAGGTGAGTGTATTCCAATGGACGACTTGCTTGGAAAATATTTTTCATCCTTTTTTGTTTTGTATTTTTTTTTTTATTCTTTCTTTTTTCCAACTGTAAGGCAAGAAACGTCGTTGGCTTCATGAGCGCAAGCGACGGATGGGGCGGGATGGGGTAGAGAGAACGAGAGCGAGAGAGAGGGCGAGAGCGGGACGGGGCGGAAGGAAGAGAGAGGAGCGCGCTACGGTAGGGCCATGACGCAAAAAGGTTGCGAGCGGAAAATGAAAAAAAAAAAAAGTTAACAACAACAGCAACAGCGGCAGCAGCAGCGACGTCGACTGCGGCAGCAGCAGCAACAAAAAAAGAAAGAAAAATAAAAATAAATAAATAAAAACACAAAAAGCGCCAGAGAACATGGCAAAAGCGGAAAAAGCATAACGACCGTTGAGTTCTTTTTTTTTTTTTTTTGCTTATTTTTATTATTATTATTTTCATTTTCTGTCTTTCTCCGCTCTTTTATTGCTGCGCTTGTTGTAGTTGTTGTTGTTGCCAGCTTTTTTAAGCTGTAATTTTTTACTTGACGGTTTTTTATGCTTTTTTTTTTGCGCAATTTTATCCTTTTTTTTAAATATCGATTTTTATGTCAACTTAAATGAAAGGTACACAGTTTCCCACACACATACATACATACATACATATAAATTTATTTATATGGAATTCTTTATATATGTATGTATGTATATGTATTTGTGTATATGCGAGTGTATGCTTCAGTGCTATTAATTTTGATTCAAGCCTTTCCTTCCCCCGCCCGCCACACTCTTCAGTTCCTGCCTGGACTTTGTTGCATTATTGAAATGTCCACGTCGAAGAGCTGAAGAAAGCAGCGCGAACGAAATCAAAAGCTCCGCTTAAGCAAACAAATGAGAAACAAAATTAAAATTAAAATACAAATCTTGCATAAGAGCCTTCCCTTTATGATTGAAATGAATCAATTATCAAGGAACAACGTAAGCTTCATCGAGCTAAGGCCACACAGTGAGCAGACTGTCAATCAAATTTATTCATACATCACGATTCGATCGCATCTGAGAACAAAGCAAAACTAAAAATTTAAATTTTCTTGTCCGCTCTGCAAATATTTTGGGAAATCCAAAGCTTAGCTGGTTTTCTATAAAGTTTGCATCATTATTGATAGCTTTAGAAAGGTTTTAAAGCTTTCTCAGTGCCAAAACTGAATCTACATCGGGGCAAATTGTAAGCTTATCGATAAATTTTCAGTCATGATTGACCTATATACATTATACAGGGCTGTCCCTATTCGACGGACCCATCTGGCAGCCTTATATCAAGTGACAGAGATGCCAGATCGCTTTACGAATATTACGAAAAACCTATATATGCGGAACTTGATTGTCAATTATATTACATCTTACATTATGATTGATAGAATTGAGAGTATATAGAGTTAAACCAATTTGATATACAGGTACACAACAAATAGTAGATCTACGGATAAGATATACATACATACATATATCTAAGTAGATGATAATTTAAATTGATTGCTTGAAGTGCTAGATCTGCTGAAATCCTTATAAACTAGTTCTAGAACTTTAAACAATAGATGATTGATGAATGATGATAGCACATATCGTAAGCATACGTACAATATATAGCCAGAATAATATTTACATACTCTTAGATACGAATTGAGTCTGCCTGCTTAGAGTGTACATCATGATTGATGCACCATTCACATGCAGCCAATCAGTCCAAGTCATTTCTTAAGACTGATTACGCTTGGTTAAGGATAGTCATGCTTTGATTGATATACCTGATATGCATGATTGATAGCTTTCGTTACATCATACTAGTCCTACTGATTGACGACACACCTGTATAAATTTTGCACCGAATGCGGGACAAGTAAATAATAGTCAGCTCATATACATACATATGTATGTTATATACCCGAGCACACACACACTCACACCCACAAATATGTATATTTGCACACATATTTATATACATATATGTAAGTGGAATGTAAAAATCCGTTTTTCCCTCTGCCATCGCAATTTTCTTTCTTTTTCCAGATGCTTTTGTAATTTGTATAATTTTTTAACGTCGTCGTCGTCGTCGACGTCGTCGTTGTTGTTGTCATTTTTGTTGTACGTTGGTTGGCTATTTTTTTTTTTGTATTTTTTTTTTTATTTTGTTTTCATTTACTTTTTTCTTTCCTTCTTTTTTTTCGAAACGTTTTTATGCTTTTGTTTCTTTATCATACAAAGCAAAAAACTGTAATATAAATTTATGTGCTAACGTGGAGCAGCAAAAGGGACACATGAAGTGTACGGACGGGGCGAGTGGAGCTCGGAGGGGCCGAAGGTTCGCAGTTGCAGGGGCGCCACAGCGCTACGAAATGACAAAAGTGGAAATGAAAAGCAAAAACAACAAATGAATAAAAAAAGAAAAGCAAGCAATGCGAAAAGTATCTTCAATTTACAGAATTTTTATGTATAGATAAAATATACGCGACATAGGATGGATATATAAATACAGATATGTGTATATATACATATGTATACATATATGTATACCATATACTTAGATAGCTATTTACCTCGACTCAGCTGCAATTATAAAGAATTTACCAAGTTTCTTTCATTTCAAGGTATAAAATACTCGATAAAACAGAAATAAATAACCATAATGTTTCGCCCTAGGGGCGATAAATGTTCAACTTCCGTTATATTCCAATACAGATAACCAAAAGACATAGGGTGGTTCGATTATTATCGGATAACTCAACCAAGCTTAATCAGCAGAACGATTTCGAAATGCGATAGAGTTGCTAAGAGAGAAAGAATACATACATATATCAGAGAGATAAAAGAGAGAAAGTGGGAAAGAAAGAGAGAAAGAGTTACATGAAGCGAAAGCAAGACATTTCTATCTCTCCCTCTCTCTCTCTCTCTCTCACTCTCTCTCTCTCTCTTTGTCTCTGTCTCTCTCTATCTTTTACTCTCTATCCTCTCAGTTCTTCGCTCTCTCTATCATATTACTCATCTGTTTTTATCTCTCTCTCTCTCTCTCTCTCTCTCTCTATCCTCTCAGTTCTTCCCTCTCTCTACCATATTACTCATCCGTTTTTATCTAACTCGTATACCCTCTATCTCAGTCAGTCTCTGCCTCACTCTATCATCTTTTAACTTCCCTCTTTGCTAACTCTCTTGGTCTATCGGCTCCTTCGTTGGCCATTTTTCCGTTTTCCATCTCTTTAATTTGCCAGCATTATCCTTTTCAACTCTCTTCTCTTTCAAACAAACAACAAAATGATACGGTAGAGTTGCATTAACGAAATCCAAATAAACCTCCCAAAATAATAAAAAGCAGTGAGAAGAAAATAAAAACTCATTTGAAATCGATTCAAAGAAATAGAATCCAAACGCGCCGCCTTTGTATATATATTTGGCAAATTGAAACAAAAATTGTTTCCTTTATTAGTTTTTTTTCATTTATTTATTGTCTCATATTGCTAATAGTATACACAGACCCTAACCACAAAAAAAAAAAAAAATAAATAAATAAATATACATATATATGTATATGTATATATATGAAAAGAAAACACTGAAAAGCAAAATCCCTCAGCAAATTGCAATCCACGCAGTTCCTAAATGCTTTCAGACCCCGTTTTTGGGGGCTTTCGGAATGCAAAAAAAAAGAAGAAGAAAAAAAAACAAATAAAATAAAATACAAATAAATAAATAAGAAAAGAGTGAGTTTGTGATGTGTGTTTGTGTGTGTGTATGTGTGTGTGTGTGTGGAGGCTGTCAAGAGCTGCCTAGGCCAAGGAACTGCTCACGCAGGCGCAGATGCCCAAAGAGTTCTCGACTTCAAATTGAAGTCCAAGATCAAGTCTAGCTAACAACAACAACAGCGACAACAACAGCAACAACTGTAAGTGGGAGCCAAGTGCAATAACACGTACTCTCGGCCCATTAGAGATGAGCGCGTGTCGTCAGCTCGTGTCGTGCCCAAGACACGTAGACTTGAGCAGAGCTCCAAATGAAATACTATTAAATTAATTACATGATCAACTCAAGATCGAATTACTTGAATGATTTCACAAAATATCCTGCAGGTTTTGTATTAAAGCTGAAAAAAACAGGCATCTAGAAATGCGATATAAATAGTATATATACTGAGTTCCAAATTAATATTAATCTACGTCGTTTAAAAAAAAAAAAAAAGAAAAAAAAATAATATTAATGACAAAAAAATTAAGATCTATTTAGTCTAGACAAGGTTTATCTAATTGGGTCTTGAATATACAAGAGATTTATGAAGGAAGTGAATCAAATAATTATTTTAAAGAGCTATATCTATATCTATATCTATATCTATATCTATATCTATATCTATATCTATATCTATATCTATATCTATATCTATATCTATATCTATATCTATATCTATATCTATATCTATATCTATATCTATATCTATATCTATATCTATATCTATATCTATATCTATATCTATATCTATAGCTATATCTATATCTATATCTATATCTATATCTATATCTATATCTAGATATCTATATCTATATCTATATCTATATCTATATCTATATCTATATCTATATCTATATCTATATCTATATCTATATCTATATCTATATCTATATCTATATCTATATCTATATCTATATCTATATCTATATCTATATCTATATCTATATCTATATCTATATCTATATCTATATCTATATCTATATCTATATCTATATCTATATCTATATCTATATCTATATCTATATCTATATCTATATCGATATCTATATCTATATCTATATCTATATCTATATCTATATCTATATCTAGATCTATATCTATATCTATATCTATATCTATATCTATATCTATATCTATATCTATATCTATATCTATATCTATATCTATATCTATATCTATATCTATATCTATATCTATATCTATATCTAATTATATCTATATCTATATCTATATCTATATCTATATCTATATCTATATCTATATCTATATCTATATCTATATCTATATCTATATCTATATCTATATCTATATCTATATCTATATCTATATCTATATCTATATCTATATCTATATCTATATCTATATCTATATCTATATCTATATCTATATCTATATCTATATCTATATCTATATCTATATCTATATCTATATCTATATCTATATCTATATCTATATCTATATCTATATCTATATCTATATCTATATCTATATCTATCTATATCTATATCTATATCTATATCTATATCTATATCTATATCTATATCTATATCTATATCTATATCTATATCTATATCTATATCTATATCTATATCTATATCTATATCTATATCTAGATCTATATATCTATATCTATATCTATAGCTATATCTATATCTATATCTATATCTATATCTATATCTATATCTATATCTAGCTATATCTATATCTATATCTATATCTATATCTATATCTATATCTATATCTATATCTATATCTATATCTATATCTATATCTATATCTATATCTATATCTATATCTATATCTATATCTAGATCTATATCTAGATATATCTATATCTATATCTATATCTATATCTATATCTATATCTATATCTATATCTATATCTATATCTATATCTATATCTATATCTATATCTATATCTATATCTAAGCTGTATATCTAAGCTAAAGCATTCGATCGCTATGTAGCTCTGGAGCTCTGCCCATCTCTATGGCTGGTCTAGCTGCAACTGCAACATCGTTCGGTGCCAACTGCAAGGCTGTGGAAGCTGCTCCGGCAGAGACAGAGCTAGATACGCATGCCACCTTTTGCTGCAGCGACTTTAAGCAACATCATAAAATGTTTTCAAAACAACAGCAAGAACAACAACAACAACAGCAACAACAACAGCAGCGACAGCGGCAGCAGAAGCAGTGGCGGCGGCAAATGCAACTGCAACAAGCTGCAGCAAAATAACTTAAAAAAAAAAAAAATACAAACAAAAACAAAACAACAACAACAACAAAACTTGGTGCTCAAGCAACAACATGCGACTTTACGATGCTCTACAACTATTGTTGTTGGTGCTGCTGCTGCTGTTGTTGTTGTTGTTGTTACTTTTTTGTTGTTGTTTTGTTCTTGCTGTTGTTCGCCAAGTCCAAGTGCATTCGCCTTCCGCTTTTGCTGTCGTTTTTATTTATTTTTTATTTTTCATTTATTTATCTTTTTTCCACTTTTTTTTTTTTGCAAGTCTTTCGAGCTGCTGTGTTGACTTATGCAGCTTCCACTTTGGTATTCTTATTGTCGTTGCTGTTGTTGTTGTTGTTGTTGTTGTTGCATTGCTGACACAAAATCTAATAACTTCCAGTCACACTAGCAACAACAGCAGCAACAACAACAACAACAAACAGCGTCCAGTTTGGCGCACACACAGATGCAGATACAGATACAGATACAGATACAAATGTATCTGCTACGGCCAGCCTCGATGTAATCTTAGGTAGCTGAACCTGGATCCAAGTCGTCGCTGTCGTCGGCCGGGACAGGGGGGTGGCAGTGGGCAGGAGGCAGGCTAGCAAGACTTTGAGCAGGACTTTAGACAAATAGAGCCCTGAGAAAGCTTTACGAAATACAGAGAACAGAGCAAAATCCTCTGGAAATATATCTACAGATTTCTATAATCGGACTCTGAGGACTTGAGAACTAAGAATGGGAATGAGAGTGGTATGAGAGAAGATAGAGAAGGAGAAAGAGACAGGAAAGGAATGCAAGAATGAGAATAAGAATGGTAATGAATGAGAAATAATGAGAAAGATAATGACAAATAATGCTGTACAGCTACAATTCTGAATACGAATGAGAATTAAGAATAAGAACGACAATACGAATAAAATAGAGATACAAAAAAGAAATGAGAAGAGAATCGAAAGAGATATGGTTTAATCATAGTAAATATTTCCATTACTGATATGATCCAGCAGCCTAGTGAAACCCTGGGCAGCTCTATTTGTGGTCCATGCTGAACTCAAGGTATTCAAGAGTTCCATTTGAAAAACTCAACACTTTTGGTCTATTTGTGCTCGAGTATCCATTACCCAATGTTTCTTATGTAGAATAAGAAACACCCAACGAGAAAAGCCTCAAAAAGTGGACTAGTTCTAATCTCAGCCCTAGAAGGAACCTCGTAAATTGCTCGAAAAGTATTGCTGGGCTGAGCTGAGCGGTTTTTCTATTTCTTTTACGCTTTTTGTCTATTTCTTTTCGAGCCGGGCACTTAAAGGCAACACTTGCAGCGAGCCCAAGGAAACGGAGTAGGAAAAACGTCTAACGTAGCGAGAAAATGAAAAGCTGCATTGAGATATCTGCTGGGAGGGGTGGGGGCACTGGGGTAGCCACATGCAGGTGGCAGCCAGGTAGATAGGCTCTATGGTTGAGGGCAATGAAAAGCGAAAGAGACGCTCGCCAGATACAAATAGGAAAAACTCGCTTCGTTCAGCTGCAGCCAGAGCTCAGAGCCAAAAGGGGAGCTAGAGACGGACGGGGCGGGGCGGGGCGGTCTGTTGCTGGGGCTTAGCAGCAAGCTTTATGTGGTCTCCGACTTCGGGAAGCAGCGCGCACATTCATCAAGAAAACTGTCATCGTTTTTTGCCCATCTGAGCGCGCTTGTATATATTTAGATGTATGTATGTGTTTGTGTGTGTGTGTGTGCGTGTGCTTGTATCGTGTATCTTGTATCAGTAAGTACGTTAGCCTCGGCCACAGATTCTAACTCATATGCGAGAGGTTTCTTCAAGTTTTTTTTTTTGTTTCATTTTCTTTTTTATTTTATTTTTGTATTATTGCCAAGACGCCCCCTGGCAAGTGCCGGCCCGCCCAGTCCCCTCTCGGCCTCCCCCATTTTTTAGCCGCCTTCTGGCCTTCATTGTGTGTCTATGTCAATGCTTCGTTTTTTGTTTTTGCGCCTAATATACACTTAATATTATTTTTATATACATACATATATACATATAGACAAAAATCTATCAGGCAAAAAGCACCAACATAATATAACAATGCCAGCCGGGCCATCCATAACCCAAAAAGAACAAAAAACCAACAACATTAAAACATAAACAAAAACTCTGCGGCGGGGCCCGCTGAGCGGGGTCTAGAGGCGAGCCGGCATAGCTACTTGGCGACTTTTTTTGTTTTCACTGACTTTTTTGTTCGGTTCTCTTAGATTTGTTGATGTTTTTGCCAAGACCTGTTCTCGGCGTTTTGCAACTCTTTCTTTGTTTACTTGACGAAACGAGAGAGGAATTCCCTGGACTTTAAACCATATCTGCCAAGAGCTAGAAGCTATTTATATCTCTATGAGCAGATAGGCCTAACTATTCGTAACTATCTGATACCTAATATGTATCTGTATTTGTATCTATATCTATATCTATATCTATATCTATATCTATATCTATATCTATCTGTATCTGTATCTGTATCTGTATCTGTATCTGTATCTGTATCTGTATCTGTATCTGTATCTGTATCTGTATCTGTATCTGTATCTGTATCTGTATCTGTATCTGTATCTGTATCTGTATCTGTATCTGTATCTGTATCTGTATCTGTATCTGTATCTGTATCTGTATCTGTATCTGTATCTGTATCTGTATCTGTATCTGTATCTGTATCTGTATCTGTATCTGTATCTGTATCTGTATCTGTATCTGTATCTGTATCTGTATCTGTATCTGTATCTGTATCTGTATCTGTATCTGTATCTGTATCTGTATCTGTATCTGTATCTGTATCTGTAATCTGTATCTGTATCTGTATCTGTATCTGTATCTGTATCTGTATCTGTATCTGTATCTGTATCTGTATCTGTATCTGTATGCTGTATCTGTATCTGTATCTGTATCTGTATCTGTTCTGTATCTGTATCTGTATCTGTATCTGTATCTGTATCTGTATCTGTATCTGTATCTGTATCTGTATCTGTATCTGTATCTGTATCTGTATCTGTATCTGTATCTGTATCTGTATCTGTATCGTATCTGTATCTGTATCTGTATCTGTATCTGTATCTGTATCTGTATCTGTATCTGTATCTGTATCTGTATCTGTATCTGTATCGTATCTGTATCTGTATCTGTATCTGTTATCTGTATCTGTATCTGTATCTGTATCTGTATCTGTATCTGTATCTGTATCTGTATCTGTACTGTATCTGTATCTGTATCTGTTATCTGTACTGTATCTGTATCTGTATCTGTATCTGTATCTGTATCTGTATCTGTATCTGGTATCTGTATCTGTATCTGTATCTGTATCTGTATCGTATCTGTATCTGTATCTGTATCGTATCTGTATCTGTATCTGTATCTGTATCGTATCTGTATCTGTATCTGTATCTGTATCTGTATCTGTATCTGTATCTGTATCTGTATCTGTATCTGTATCTGTATCTGTATCTGTATCTGTATCTGTATCTGTATCTGTATCTGTATCTGTATCTGTATCTGTATCTGTATCTGTATCTGTATCTGTATCTGTATCTGTATCTGTATCTGTATCTGTATCTGTATCTGTATCTGTATCTGTATCTGTATCTGTATCTGTATCTGTATCTGTATCTGTATCTGTATCTGTATCTGTATCTGTATCTATTTGCGTTTTATTCTCAGTCTCCACTTTATCGATCCATTTTACCGATAGATAGGACAAACGAAAACTGTCTCAGCTGAAATCTGTGTTCATACACCAAAACTTTTGTATAAATTGCGAAAAGTCAAATAAGCAAAATAATATAAAAATAAAAATAACCGAGGCATCAAATCAAGAGCAGAGCCACAAAAAAAAACAGACATACACACACACACACACACTCACAACTAAATTAGAGTGGACCACAAAAACAAAAGAAACTTAAAAACAAAAAAACGAAATAAAAAAGCCCCAGTTGCTGTTGCTGTTGCTGATGATGATGATGATAATGACGATGGCCGAGCTGCGTTCGAACTGAGAATTTTGCAATTACCCATTGCTGTGTCTCCTTGAAAATGACGATAATTTTTTGTATTTTTTGCCAATTTATATCATTTATTTTTTTTTTTTTTTGCTTTGTAATTTATTGCATATTTGTTCACTTTAAAAGAGGGAAAATACAGAAAAAAAGAGAAGTCCAATTTCAACATCGTCCCGCACCGCAACAATTTTCCTCCAGCATTTTCCCATTTCCCAGCCGATTTTACACCATTTAACAAAAAAGCCAAAATTGAATATTGAGTTGTGTTTCACAGTGTCAAGCGATTCAGCTGGCGATTCAAGTGATTTATTCCTTAGGTAATGTGCAGCCCAATGCACACACACACACACACATACATACACATACACGTGCACATATGTACTCTGGCCCCCCTCTCTCACTCTCTCTGCCCCTCTTATTCTGCACTTTCTTATGTGGGCGTGTGTTACATATGTGTTTATTATATACATATATACATATATCTGACTTATATAATATGTAAGTAAAAAAAAAATGCAACAACAACAAAGCGAATTTGTCCCCCCTTTCGAACGGACCACAACAAAACCATGAAAAAACGGTGAACAACTGTTTCGCGTGCCATCCGACTACAATATATCCTCTAAAATCTATGGCATAGATCTGAGCTAATTGTGAATTGATAATTATCGATATCAATTATCAATAGTGCAACATTTATAAGCAAATATATGATATAATTTATATATGGATAGCTCGACAGCCCCATAATATATCACCTTAATCGATTCACAATATTCCAGGAATATTGATAGTGTCTATAGCATTAGTTGTAGTCATATAAGGGTGTTACACATATATCGATAACATTAGACATGAATAACTTTAATTGAATGTGCATTAAATGATCAATCTAATAGCAAATTGCTAGCATATGGTAGAACAGTGAGACGTTCATCATCATCCGAACCGATGAGACATTGCATAGATGCATCAACATCTCTTTCTTTCGATCTCAAGGCATAGATCTGAGCTTATTGTGAATTGATAATTATCGATATCAATTATCAATTATCAATAGTGCAACATTTATAAGCAAATATATGATATAATTTATATATGGATAGCTCGACAGCCCGTTAATATACCACCTTAATCGATTCACAATATTCCAGGAATATTGATAGTGTTTATAGCATTAGTTGTAGTCATATAAGGGTGTAACACATATATCGAATGTGCATTAAATGATCAATCTAATAGCAAATTGCTAGCATATGGTAGAATAGTGAGACGTTCATCATCATCCGAACCGATGAGACATTGCATAGATGCATCCACTTTTCTTGCTTTCGATCTCAAGGCATTATTCGGTCCATTAAGCGAAGGGTGTATGGCAAACACACTTTGCTGACTGACTACAGGGTATACAGATAGCAAGCAGTTTACTCAGCGCTGACTCCAGCTCTGCCCCTCTCTCTCTCTCTCACACTTCCTCTACCTCTCTCTCTCTCTCTCTCTCTCTCTCTCTCTGTCCCGCTCTGGCCACTTGTTATTTTGTTCGGTGCAAAGTATAAATGAAGTTTTTGCTGTTGTTCCCATTTCTGCGATTTCTTCTTCTGCCCTCCTCCCATTGCATGCCTTGATGTAAAGTTCAGTTTCAGTTTCGCTTTTTTTCTTATTTTATTTTCATTTTTTTCGTTTCCTTCTCAGCTTTTTATTTATTTTTTTTTTTTTTTGCAACTTTTTTCCGTGCTTCTTTTTCATTTTGTGCTCATAGTTTTCTGTCCGCGCCAAAAAGGCAAAAACCGAGCAACAGTAAAACGAAATTTTTTTAAATTGTTTTTTTATACCGTTTTTTTTTTTCTACTTTTTTGCCTTGACGTTGGAACGTTGGGACACTGTTGAGAGGGGTAGGGGCCGAGGGGAGGTACTTGGTTGGAGCATAAGAGGCAAAGGACTAAGAGCTGCAACGCAAACGGTCAGGTCCGTTGTGTGTGTGTGTGTGTGTGTGTGCTTGCAAGGAGGCGTGGCAAGGCAATGAGCAGAGGGGCGGTGGGGATAGGATAGGAGGTAAATAAATTAAATGCTTTTTGCTCAACTTTATTTTCCAAGCGATGTTTGCCTTGTTTTTAATATTTTCTTTGCCAGCTTTATATTAACCATATAGAGATATGTACATATATACATACATATATGTATGTATGTACATATTTATGTGTATATTGTATATGTTGGTATATAGTTTTTGTATCCATATACATATGTACATATATTCTCTATGCATATGTTTGTATGTATAGCTATGTAAGTATGTATATAAATATTTATCTATACATATATTAGATAATTAAATCAAGCTTGTTTTACTTTGGTTCATTTCTAACGGAACTCGAGCTGCAAATATTATTTGAACTAGTTGTGAACCAGTGAACCGATTTATAACAAAAATTGCCCCTGAATTAGTTTGAAACTTGTGAACCGCTTTGGGACCTTAATTGGTAGTATCTGGAGCTTTCTCTAAGCTGCTTGAAAGTCTCAAGAAATTCCTCCAAGGAATTTGCCTTTGAGCGATTTCAGTCTAAGCACTTGAACGCTACAAGTTAGTCCGCTTGATAAAGCTGCTAATATTAACTATATCTACATTTAACTGCCTTTTTATGACCCATTTATCAAATTACAAATATACAATTTTAATCAATTTAAGAGAGAGAGAAAAAACAAGTGAAAACAAATTGAATTACAAAAAAAAAAGCATAAATTCAATTTGTGCATACAAATAAATTTATTGTTTCTCAATATTGAAATTCATAATTAAATAAAAAATTAATCAAATGGAACCAAAATAACAGTACATATCGGAAATGCATTTATAAATAAATATATATACATATACATTTATATATATTAACAGAAATACCTCCTTCATGAGGTGTTAGCAATAAAAACACGTATAAATTTAAAGAAAAACCATTAAAACGTTGCAAAAAAAAAAAAAAAAAAAAAAACAGAAAACAAATATATATGCATTTATATATATATATAGTTGAATATATATTGAAAAACCATAAAAATATATAAAAACAGTTGCAAAGTGATTGACTGCAGAATACCCTATAAACATATAACTATAAATTCTGAATCTAAATATAATAAATAAAAAAATAAATAATTAAAATAAAACCATTCACTATATTATATAGTATAAATGAATTGGTATTATATTTTGGACACTTACATGTGTGAACAAATATTGCAATATGCAAAGATTTCGATTTTTGAAAACATTCTTCTAATCGTATTCTCATAATCGTATCACTGCATAAGCCCCAACATCTGCTCTCTTTATACATATGTACAGGGTATACAAGAACATTATTCGGCCGCAAAACGTTCTCTGATTCATAACTACGAATCACTCTCGTTTATACTTCAATTTTATTTTCTCGCTTTGGGTTTTTGATTAATTTTCTATTTCATTTTCACTCAAATTCAACCAAATATAGATATATATACATACAATATGTATATCAGAATATATACACATATGTACTTGTATAAGTAATATATTTAATACAAACACACGCACACACACATTATCAGGGAGAGAGAGATATCTGCCTAATTTATATCGTTTTTTCTTCTCCTTTCTATTCTTTCAGATAGACCATCTTTGAGAGGCGCCCTCTGTCGGCTGATAGCAGTGGCGAATCGCTATGGCTTAGAGTGAGGGGGGAGGGGGGAGGTTGGTAGGGGAGTGGGTGGGCGCAGGAGTCGGGCGGTGGGTGCGCAAGCAGCGTATGTTTTTTTGCTGTTGTTGTGCCTCGGTTTCATTTCTTTTGATTTTCTTTATTTCTTTTTGCTTCCATTCGATTTCTATTGTTTGGTTCGCTTCTATTCAACGGATATGCTCGTACACGCTTTTTATCTGTAAAGGCGCAGAGACTTTGATTTTAGCTTTTGCTCCACTACAATTCATTCTTTCGTTTCTTCTACTTCTGTCATTTTTCTCTCTCTCTCTCTGTCTCTTTCTTTTTTGAGTTGGTTAGTTTTTGTTGCTTTACACACTTTGATACCCTATTCATGATAATTACAATTGCTTACATAAATACATATATGTATACATACATATAATAGGCTAAACTGAACCGAACCACTTTGCATATATGTACTTTAAACTAGGAACTAGTTCAAGTCGTATCCTGCTTAATGAACTGAATCCTTTGAGCTTTGGAACTTAATTTAAGCCGTGAGCCACACATAAAACTATTTTTTATATGTTTTTAACAATTGTTAGGAAATCTGTAGCTTAAACTTTATGACTCTAGCAAGTTAGGGAATCGGCTAGTCGCCCTGACTTTATTGTCAGCTTAAGTTTGTTTTTTTTCCTTGAGTTATCAGCAAAAAAAAATTTGCCTAACATGTTTCTTTTTTTTTTCATTTTTTTTTTTTATTATTGTTTTCTTTTTGCTCGAGTTCACATAAATATATATATAGATATACAAATATATAGATACATACACACATATCTTTTTGTAATATATACATTTATTGTTATATGCGATTCGTTCGAATTTGCTTTGCTGTTGACTATTTTTTCTTTCTTCGTTTTATTTTTCCCCCACCATTTTGTTGTCCCCACTTACAGTTTTTTTTTTTTTTTTTTAATTATAAATAAGTGCTGATATCAGCGAAGCGAAGAGCGAGGGGTGGGAGGTGTGTGAGAGAGAGAGAGAGAGAGAGAGAGAGAGCGTCAGAGTTTGAAAAATAGCTATAGAAGAAAATAAATAAATATAAAATACGTATATACAATAAATAAAACAAATACTAATAATGAAAAAAGTACGACTCTGATACGCAGCAAAATTATTGCGAAAATCCCAAAAAAAAAAAAAAGTAAAATAAAAGAAGCAAAAAAGCCGTTCGGGGGAATCTACACTTTTTTATTTATTTACTTATATACATATAAACACAGATGAATGTATGTGTAAACACGTATAGAATTGACGATCTGGCGATTACGTGGATCATAAATTTGATAACTCAAACAACTGCGACACCCAAGACTCAATGTTTACATATAACTGAGATTGATTGCAAATAAACAAGAACAACCATCAACAGCTTTCGATTGCCCCACTATGAAACAATATACATTTTTCATACCTATTTTCATTTCTCAACCAAACCAAAATCCTAAACAAGTTATTTTCCTCTCCTTTTGCTTCACACATAAACGATAGGCTGACGCAGGTGTGTGTGTGTGTGTGTGTGCGTGTGTGTGTGTGTGTGTTTGTGTTTATCAAAGGTATATAATGCTGATTGCTTATTTATGAATAATGCGGCTTAGTGTGCGCTTAAACACTTGTTGGTGTCTGCGTTAACAAATGTGTCCAAAGATTCGCCAAATTTGGCAACGGCAACAACAACCAACAACAAACACTTGTCCCTGACCATGGAGGCTTGTTGTTATTGTGCATGAACCAACTGTAACACCGTTTACCCGCTCACCAGCTCGCTCTCTCGCTATCTCGCCCTTTCACACACACTCACACACACACGTACTTTGCCTAACGGCGTTTTGTTGTTGCCATTTGAGCTTTGGGTGAACTTGAAATTTGGAGAGTCAACAGCATGTAATTGAAATGTGCACACACACACACACACACACACGCGCACACACGCAACTAGAAACTCTCCCACACACATGCAGAGAGAGCGGCCTGCAGTCGAAATTGCGTTCGCGGCGACGTCAATGCGGACACTGGGACGCCGCGCATACGAATGTCGTTATGAAAACAAAAAAAACTAATAAAGCAGCGGACAAAAACAAACAGGCAACTGACAACAGCAGCGGCACTGGCAGAGCTAGCGGCAGCGGTTTGTTGTACGCTGGCAGCGCAGCGACGGCAATTTGCAATTTTAATTTTGCGTGCCGTTTTTTTTTTTATTATATTATTATTTTTGTTTTGTTTTCAACTTTTTTGTTTTGTATAATTAAAGTTAAAGTTGTAACATAAAAACAAACAACGAGCACAGCAAATGGCACACAAAAAAAGTCAATTGCAAATTGCTTGGCTCATTTTGTGGGCATATTTATTATTGTTTTATTTTATTTTATTTATTATATTTTTTTTAAATAATTTTTTCTTTCATTCGTTTGTTTGCGCGCGCTGCTAAGGCGGAAATTGCTTTTTGTCTCTTTCGCGCGCGCGGCTTTTTTATAATTGACAACAAAAAAGCACAAGGCGCAAAAAAATTAATTACCAACAGTAAAAACAAAACAAAAAAAAAACGACAGCTACAACAAAAACAAATAACGCAAACACAATTTTTAATTATTTCGTATGAAACTCACTTCAAAATATAAGCTTGCCTATAAATAGTTGTAACTATTATACATACATATACATATAAATATACATATAGGTATATGTATATACTTATGTTTTATCTTCTGTCCGGAAATTTGAACAGCGAGCAGAACAACGGAATTTTATCGTAATCATTTTTATTTATTTCCTTCTTTTTTTTATACAATAACAAATCTTTAAAAACAAAACAACAATCGAGCTGAACCCGCAACAAAAAAGTTATTTTCTTTCTTTCAGCTAAAAATAGCATTTGCAGTTCTGCTTTTGTTGTTGTTCTTATTGTTGCTGGTTTCGCTTTGCTTTAACAAACAAGAAAATAATAATAATAATAATACAAACAGTTGTTTTCTTGGGTTTCTCACCTTTTCCTTGTGTTTTTAATTATAGTGATTTAAGCTGCTTCTATTTGAAAACGCGCTAAAGATTCATTCATACATTTTTATTCACCGAACACTTTTATCTGCTTTCAAACAACAACAAAAAACTTAACTAAAAAAAAAAAATCCAGAATTCATATGAAAAAGCAAAATGGTTTGCAACGCGCGCTCTTTTGTTTTTTGTCTGCCTCTGCAGTGTAACGGTTAATGACGTATACTATTCGCTTGCTTTCGCCTGTTTTATTCCGTTGCGCTGACCAAGCAACCAATCGACCAACCAACCGGCTTAACTGTTCAAAGTCAACTGACCAGTGTTGACAGCGAGAGCTGGCGGCCTTTCGCGTTCTGTGCGCCTTATCGATAGAACTGGTTCGATAGCACTATATCGAGCCGGCATCTTAAATCGAACTACATGTGAACACGTAACAGTATGTTAACAACATTGATGGCGAACAGTTTCTATTGAGTTTTCAAAATTTTACGTATGTATATATTCTGAAAATCGCAAACAGCTGATTGGTCAACAGTGGCTGCCTAATGGCAAGGGGGCAAGTAAACATGCATTCTATCAGCTTATCAGAGAAACCAACACACCACGATTCCCAATGCAGGTGAGAGGTTATCAGCAGCGCCTACGGGGAGTCGCTGGAGACGGAGACGGATGCGATTGCGGCTTGTGCTAGTATAGAACAAGACGCTGGACGTTACATTCGAAGATATCGACGCGCAGGGGACCAAACACAGCAGTAGCAACGGCCGTAGCAGCAACAGCAACAGCATCAGCAGCATCAGCAATAGCAACGACATGCAGCATATGAAAACAGTCACACGCCTCCATCCACTGGGCATTATCAACAACTGCCCAGTTATAACAGCAACCCGTTCATTTAACAGCTATCGGCTTCGGCCCGGGCCTGCCAACCTGCTCGCAGCACAGCAGCATGAGGCAAAGAGCAAATCGCCGAGAGCGCTGCCGGTCGCAGCAACGCCGGCAGCTTTGACGACGATCAGAAACATTTCAAATTCGATTCCGGTAAGTGAGTGTGTGTGGAAGCGAAGAAGTTCAGTAAGCTAATTAATTGCTCCAGCTGAGGGCGAAACGTGCAAATTGTTAATAACTATTGAAACTATCAATTGGCAGTGTGAATTGCAGCGCAGTGCGGTAAATTAACTGTTTTTTGTGAAAATCTGTCACACGATCTCGTTGACGCGATTTGTGCGCGACGCAAAGCGGTTTTAGTTTTCGTTAATCAGTCACGTTTTTATACCCTTTCTATGAGTCGATCGATTTTGTCAGTTATTGTGCGATTTTGTTGGAAATAGTTAAAGGATATATATTCATGATCAGTAACTCATTTGCCTAAGTAAATTGTGCTATTTATTTGGCATATATGTATGTATATGGCTATAGTCACTTGATCTGTACGATCAGCATAATGTATATGTAAATGACCTTGGATTGATTATTATTGAAAAAAAAAAAAAAAAAAACTTTGGATTGATTACTTTGAAAAAATTCCTTTTTGCTCTTCAAGCTAACTGTTTATTGGCAACTTTATTTGCCGGAAAGGGTATTCGGAGCTCGCCTTGCCAACTTGAATTTCTTCTATCGTTCTTCATCTTGTTCTCTATTGTTTCTGCTCGCTGCTGTCGCTCCGAAGCCGTGCTCGAGTCACCCTGTTCTTGTTTGGCTTCGTGCGCGTTTAATTTAAATTAAGACACAAAGCCTTAGATTTTCTATGTAGACTCGCAATATCAAATTCGGAATCATTGCAGTTGACAACAGGCGTCAACCCAAGGCCCCACCCAAACGGTTTTCATTTGTAGTGCGTGAGATTGAAGCATTCGAGTACTTAAGTTGAATGTGGTTTTGGCAGTTACTTTTTTTTTTTATCTAGGCGTGCACTTGAGGTCATTTAGTCAAGTGTGTCAATTCAAGTCTGAGTACTTAGGTGAGAGAAAATTCAGATAATTATATACACTGTACAGATGAAGATCACGAACTATAGATGTACCAAATTCTGGATATAGCAAATATTTCAATATCTTTTCTGAATCACTCTGGTATAGGTAATCCTGATCTGCATCCGCTCTTCCATACTTCTGTTTATCTATAGATACTTTAAATGATCTAGTCTTGACATTGCTATTTGTATTCTCAAAATTTTCTCAGTTCTATTTATTTTTTTGTCGATTGCCTTGAAATCAAGTGTCGTACGTCTTACGAGCCCCACTTAAATTTAATATATTGATACGTATATATATGGGAATATAAATACAGTTGCAGGGCAACTTCTGGTCGTGCAATGGATCTTTCTCATTTCTCTAGGAAAACATCTGTTTACATTTTGCCATAAACAAGAATATTTTTAAATCTGGCAACATGCAAATCTATTAATTAGCCGAAACTGAATCGGAGTAGAGAGAATTTAAAGGAATTTGCAGAACGCTCTACAATTTCAGGCGTCTCTTGATTGGCTTACTTGAACGGAAACTCGAAGCCAGAAAGATTAAAAACCTTGAGGAATATAATTTCAATCTATCAAAACTATTTTCTGGCTTAAATTGAGAAAATCCAAATGAAACAAAGTTTTGCCAAACAGAATCTAAAATTTCCAGAATCCATTCCATAGTCTCTATCAAATTCTTATTGAGCTATCAGCAAAAATTTCATCATCAACTCAGTTTTCAATAACTGTTTATTTTTTTAATGTTTTTCAATATATTTGCTCTTTATGTTGTTTACATTTTTCGCATAATTGTGTAGAAAAGCGCAAAAGCTTTTCAATCTCTCCTGGCTTAATGCATATGAAGCGCCTCGAGTAGGTTCAATTTGATGATAACGAGCCGATATTATTTCCCGGAGTGTGCGTTCATTTTCAGTCTTATCGCCAATCGAATTTGAACCTGTGACACTTGGTGAGGCGATGAGCTCTACGCAAATAGCTGCAAATAGACGCCCATCAGGGGGTCCAAATAAAAATGGTATGTGCCTCTATGCGCTAACCCCTGACCCCCGGCCTGCAAATAACAAAATATTCCTCTTGACTGCACACGTCTCAAATACAACTATCAAAAATAATATATGGATGTGCATATACATATATATTAGATTGAAGGCGTTAATCTTATCGTACCAAAGTCAGGAAGCAAATGAGATACTCTACACGAAAAAGGGAAGCGGGCATATTTGGTTGAACTACTTTGCAGAACGGATGCAGATTTCGTATTGCTTCTGAACTCTGCCCTTGAAATATCTAATCTTGCACCAAATGAAGAATATCTTAGATAATAGAGTCATTCAAGCGAATATCATATATATAAAAGAAAACAATTCAAATATATGAATGTACTTCCTACAAATTTCCTGAGTCTTGGTATAGTTCTCCGACTGGTGAGACGGACTACATTTGCTGCTGAGCTAGATCTACTTGGAACCGTATCGTCAAGGTGAATTCCTACTATTAGCTCTACCTAATTCCTTGGAAACTCTACCGGTTCCTTGAGGTCGGTCCTCGCTGTTTACTCTCTGTGAGACTTAAGGCTGATTGTGATTTCCACTTAGGCAATCTTTGAGATCAAGCTCTCTTCTCTGGAGTTGCGAAACCTCTCCATTTACCCACTGATGTAATTGTTTGTTAGCTAAGGTCACAGTTTGAGAGTCACTGAATTGCATCTATCACATCACTATGCGGCGATAGGGCGTTGCCTTATCTCCCCATCCACATATTTCTATATAATATATATATAGAAATATATGTGAACGAAATAAAAAAAAATTCCAATGTTTTTTGAACCCATTGAACCGATGGCTGGCTCGTTCGCTTGCGCGCCGTAGCTGGAAAATAATATTCTACAATAATATAAATATTTGCGTCGATCGCTCGTTTCGTCATAAAACACTGGCAATTGATGCGTTTGCAATTCATTGCATTGCCGATCGTTGCCACAATCGGTACAGATTTCTAGAGTATTACAATATTCACAATGTCTCGACAGAAAATGGCGGACCAAAAGATGTTGCAAGCAACGCTGAAGGTGAGCGACCCGGAGCTGGCCGATATCATAGTCAAGGAGAAGGAGCGCCAACGCGAGGGGCTCGAGATGATTGCCAGCGAGAATTTCACCTCGTTGGCTGTGCTCGATTGCCTGGGCTCCTGTCTGACCAACAAATACTCTGAGGGCTATCCGGGCAAGCGGTAAGATTCATCAAGATTATTACATAATGCGGCATTACGGTTAGCGTAACGCAATCGAGTGAAAGTTGAGCTGTTGCCTCAAGCTTATCTGAAGTCGGATTGTAATTGAATTTTTAGCAACTTTTAAGTGAGAGTAATAGAACTTTATGATGAAGGGTAATCCAAACTCAACTAAATCTCTATCTCTTTAACCTTATCAAAAGTTTTCTCTAACCTACTTTATTAGTATTCCTTAAACTCTAAGTTAAGCTACAAGAACTCGTAGTACTCGGACAAAACTCCTTTATTTAAGTTATATTAAGATTACTTTCAATATATAAAAATTCTCTTCAACCAAAAGTCTTACTCTTCGACTTTACAAACTCCTCTTGGCTTGTTTTCAACTCTAGGTATTTCTACAAATCTCCCGTTTCACAGCACTACTTATACGCCCTTCTACTTAATATTTCTTATTTCATTTTTGATTTATTAGCTTGAGCAAGATTAATCCAAATGTCATTGCACTACAGTTTAATCAATAGATCTCTACAAATTTCTACTCTCTATCTCTCCCAATGAATAGCTATTATGGTGGCAATCAGTTCATTGATCAGATTGAGAATCTGGCACGGGCTCGCGGCCTCGAATTGTTCAATCTCAATAGCAACGATTGGGGCGTCAATGTGCAGCCCTATTCGGGATCGCCGGCCAATCTGGCTGTCTATACGGGTGTACTGCGTCCACACGATCGTATTATGGGCCTGGATCTGCCCGATGGCGGCCATTTGACGCACGGCTTCTTCACGCCCAGCAAGAAGATCTCGGCCACATCCATCTTCTTCGAGAGCATGCCGTACAAGGTAAATCCGGAGACGGGCCTCATTGACTACGACAAGCTGGCCGAGGCAGCGCGCACATTCCGCCCTCGGATCATCATTGCTGGCATCTCGTGCTATTCACGCCTGCTCGATTACGGACGCTTCCGTAAGATCTGTGACGAGGTCGGCGCCTATCTGATGGCCGACATGGCGCACGTCGCCGGCTTGGTGGCCGCCGAGCAGATCCCCTCGCCGTTCGAGTTCGCCGACATCGTGACCACAACGACGCACAAGACGCTGCGCGGTCCACGTGCCGGCGTCATCTTCTTCCGCAAGGGCGTGCGCAGCACCAAGGCCAATGGCGAAAAGGTCCTCTACGATCTGGAGGAGCGCATCAATCAGGCCGTATTCCCGGCCCTGCAGGGTGGGCCGCACAACAATGCCATCGCTGGCATTGCCACGGCCTTCAAGCAGGCCAAGTCGGCCGAGTTCAAGGCATACCAGACGCAGGTCATCAAGAACGCCAAGACACTGTGCCAGGGTCTGATCGATCTGGGCTATGCGGTGGCCACCGGCGGCACCGATGTCCATCTGGTGCTGGTGGACGTGCGCAAAACCGGACTGACCGGCGCCACGGCCGAGCTGGTGCTCGAGGAGGTGGGCATTGCGTGCAACAAGAATACGGTGCCCGGCGACAAGTCCGCCATGAATCCGTCCGGCATACGCCTGGGCACGCCGGCCCTAACCACACGCGGCCTCCTCGAGAAGGACATCGAGCAGGTGGTCGCCTTTATCGATGCCGCGCTGAAAATCGGCTCCGAGGCCGTCAAGGCAGCGGGCAGCCCCAAATTGGTCGACTTCACCAAGACCCTGGCCGAGAACGCTAGCATCAAGCAGCAGCTGGAGGAGCTCCACAAATGCGTCATCAAATTCAGCACCACCTTCCCCCTGCCCGGCCACGATCTGCTCTAATGGGCAAACAAAAAAAAAAAAACTATTTTTTTTTTTTTTTTTTCATTCTCGTCAAAATGTTTTCAAATCCTGCGTTTATCTATAGCTTGACACACAGATAGATAGATATATTCAGATATCCAATCTTGTACAGAGGCGCAACGATTTAATTAAGATATTAAAAATCCAAAAACAAAATATAATTTTTTAACCAAATGCGTTTGTCTCTCACACATTTCCTACTAACCGAAAACCCTTTTCATAAAAGGTTCCCTAACTTTCACTTAAATGTACTATGAATTGAAACTCTAACAAAGTCCATGTAATGAAATGTCATTATTAAATTCTACATATATCATATACAGATTATATGAGAAATGTGAAATAAATACGAGAGCGATTTTTATTTTTGGAAACTGAATTTCTGTTTCATATTCCGCATATCGTTTATATTGCTTTTCTTTGCTAACTTTGCTATCACATGGATATGAAATTGATTTGATTTTCATACTCATCCACGTAAGTGAAATGTGTATATTGTGTATGTAAATTTCCATTTTATAACTAAAATTGATTTTGATCCATTCCTGTGAAACGACTGGAAATGAAACGTGGACAGAAATATGGTACTACTCTTGTTTTGCCTTTAAAACGAAAAATGTCAATCAAATTAATCAGATCTTGAAACGCATGGCAATGAAACGGATTTCCGTTAGCTTCCGTTCATACGGACAAACGGACGGACATTGCACAAAACCAATATACTCCTCTCACTTTCGTGAATGAGTATAGTTAAAGAATTGCTTTTCGAGTTAGATATTTTTGAATATATAAATTAGAATAAAATTTGGTTTAGATGCTTATCTATATGTCATCTAGATAAAATTCATGAAATATGAGAAATTTTGAATGCTTAAGTAAAGTTTGTTCGTGTGTATAAAATAGATCGTCATTAAAATTATATATATTGTTACAGGTCTCTCTCTCTCTCTCTCTCTCTCTTTCTCCCTCTCTGCTCTGCTCCCACTTCCCTCATGATTCGGTTCGACCTTAGCTGAGTTGATGTTCCACAAAATCGATTTTGGTCAGCTCCTTGCTCAGTCGCGCATCCCGATGGAAGCGCGAGTTGTGTGTGGACAGAGACCACTTGGTCTTGAAGTTCTTCATGCAGATGAAGCACTCGTGCTCCTTGCTCTGGATCTCCGAGTGCCGCGAGGCAATGTGACGTCTCAGGGCGTTCATCGATTGCAGCCGACGCTTGCAGAAGCTGCAGATGAGCGCAACCCCAGATGGGGAGCTCTCCTCCACCGTGGCGACAGCTGAAAGAATTCAAAGTGAATTGAAAAATAATAAACCAAGAAATGGCACACAAATTTTGTGGATAAATAAAATAGGAGCGGGGCTTTTAAGCTGGAAATACGTATAGTTGGCTTGGCTTTTATTGTGTAAATTTCATTTGGAATTCTCGCTAGAATTTCCCTTTTGCTTTTTGTTGCTTATCAAAAGGAGACGAAAATTTTTATTCTTTTTCATTTTTTTTTGTTTTCGTTTTTTTTCAATATTTTTTTTGTAATATATATACATGCATATTTGGTTCGATTCACATTTTTTATTTATTTTTTTTTTTTTTCACACGAGACACCAAAATTTCAAATGTTTTCATTTTTTTTTTTTTTTTTTTTTTTGGTTTGAGATTTTTATATAGAAATGGTTTGCTACCCTTGCAGAGGCAGTTGCTATAAAGTATTTGCATTTAATTCATATCAAATTCGCAAATCTAGTGCATGTTAAACTGATGTTCCATTCCGTTCTGTTGCAGCGCATGCATTCAGTTGTTTTGGCAAATCTGCGCTGTTCCATGCCGTTTTGTTCCGATTTGATGCATAGCAAGCACGAGTCAAATTATCTCGTGTTTCGTTTCACAACGTTCCAGCTCTAACTCATTGCTCTCACACGCCTACGAGCTTTCACTCGTCTCACTTAACTCTCGCACATGTTTCATTTTCACCTATCCCAGCTGCATTCTCGGTACAAAACGATTGTTCCATTCCATTGCATTCCAATTGTTAAAGCTATGCTGATACAGCTCCAGCTGTTCCTCATAAGATATTATCAAAAATTGCTTTCTCATATAAAAAACTACAAAGAATTTGATTTTCGTTTTCTTTCTATATGTACTACATATATATATATATATATACATACATACATACATATATATATATCATATGGCTGGCTATTTGCTTGAATGCAGTTCTGCAAGGGCATACAGACTTCGGCTAGCCGAAGAGGGCCTTTCCTAGTTCACTATGACAATATATATATATATCTGTCTCTCTCTCTTCTCATTCTAAATATAATATATGATCTGACATCAAAAATTGTTTGTAATCGATACGATATATATATATTATATAAAACGTATGTGTTATTCATTTAACATTTAGCCTTTCAATTAACTAGGTATATAATATATATATTAATCTTTATCTTCATCTTTAGCATGTGTGTGGGAATTTGATTTATCAATTAACTATATTTTGTTTTGTTGCTTTCAATATTTATATTTAAATACGATACTTAGTATAAAAGAAACTAGAATATACAATGAGGATATATGTATGTGAATTATATATATGTATGTGAATTAAATATTTTTTTTTTTTTTTTTTTGTACAAGTTGAGCAAAAAAAAATACATAAATATATATATGTTGACTGTGGTTGCTTGAGAACTGTCAGCCTGCTCGGGCTTTGGCTCTGGCGCTCTAGAAATTATTTATATTCTATAATAGGCTTAATATATGTACAGTTATACAGACTTTACTTGGCTAGCTAATTAACTAAAATACATAAATTAATTTCAGTTTGACAGATTTGCTTCAATGAATAGGGTATACATACATACATACAAATATATATATGTATGTATATATATATGTATGTATATGGATATCTGCTGATGACATGGCCAAGTCAGTTTAGACAGATATTAGGTTATACAAAATGTATCAAATTAAATATGTTATGTACACAAGTTTAGATTTTAAGATTTTAGGCTAAACAACTTGGACAAAGTAAGTGCTAATGACTGGAAAAGTGTTTAAACATTATCTTGCTGGTTTTGCCTCTGCTTCTTCTATAAGTTTTCTTATTTTTTTTTTGTTATTTTTTTTTTTTCATTTTCGTGCCACAAATATCTTTCGTTTTGGCATTTGCTTTTCTAATGGACGTAATTTTCTATAACTTGCTCGCTCTCTCTCTCTCTCTCTCTCTCTCCCTCTCTCACTCTGCCCCCGCTCTATGTCTGTCTCTCTCTATGTCGTGCGGCTATTCAATTGACGCCATGCTGCACCTGAAAGATCGTCCATCAGTTCTCCGTTTTAATGGCCACCTTCTGCTCATGGGAGATGCGTATGTGCTCGCGGAGGCTGTATTTGTTTTTGAAATTCTTATTGCAGAGATCGCATTTGCGCGGCGGTTGGGGCGTATGTTGGGTGCGAATATGTCTCCAAAGATTCACCGTGGTAATAACCATTTTGCAAAATTGACATTCTGTCCACTTATTATTGGGTGAATCTAAAAATATACAGAAAAATAGGACAAAAATTAGGGACATTTCGAAATTTTCCATCAGTCATTTTCTACTATATTTTCTGTTTCATTTCCATTTCGTTTCTTAACACACACAAAATGTACACTAGGGACAGGACTATAGCTATATATAGACAAACACTTTGGAGACATATTCGACGCCATATAAAAAATGAATAAACAAATATAAATAAAAACAAACACAAAAATAATATTCTACAGCCAACAATTAAAAAATACATATATAATACTGTTTCACACACACACACACACGCCAATACCAATCAGAGCAAATATTTAATACATACGTACACATCTCTACATTTTACAATATTATAGACTAAATTAAAATAATTAAATTATAATAGTTATGCTGCTTTAGCACAAGCACTAAAATTATAAAAACTTAAAAGCTACGCTCAAAGAACTTTAGATCAATATGATATGATTTATAGTTGATTATAACTAAGATCTTCATATTGCCTGCCCAATATATATATATATAGATTTACATATCTTCATTTTGATTATGGATTGATTGAGATATATATGTATATGCTATACATATATAGATCTTGCTACTCTCTTTTATAGTGACATGACTTTGATTAATTAACTAAAGAACTTTCCTCTTGCCTAACTTAAATGTTCTTTCTAGAAATCTTTAGTTTATAATGCTCCAATGAGAGTTTCAGAATATTTAGCTTGTTATAGTAATATATTATATAGTAATAAACTATTCAAATCCAACCTCATTCATGTTATTCGCAACATTTTTACCAAAGATAACAATATATATATATATATATATATATATATATATATATATATATATATATATATATATATATATATATATATATATATATATATATATATATATATATATATATATATATATATATATTATTTGATCTATTCTAAGACTATATATAGTGGATACTTATCCTCCACTAACTAGAGAACTTACCATTCGTGCCGCTGGCTTTGCTGTCCGTTTTGACTGGTGTCACAGAGACGGTGGTTGTGGCACCTGTCGTCGCAGCGCTGGGATCTTCGAGCACCGCCTGGGCGGTGGCCGTGGCTGTCGCACCGCTCGCTGTGCCCAGCAGGCGAGCTGCAAGCATAGGAATTCCACATTAGTTTCAGTTCACAATCAATATTTGCATACATGCGTGTCTGGCACGCCCACTCACTCATCTCGATGGCAATTTCCGCATTGTCGGGATCTGCTTGATACTTCTCCTCGATCTCGGACTCGGTCAGAATCTCGTATTCGGATGAGTATTGTGCGACAGTCTGTGCGGCCGCCGTCGTTGCATCCTGTGAAGTTTGCGGCGTCGCGCCATCAGAGAGTCGATCGTCTACCTCGCTAACTATATAATCGGGTATATCCATTTTAACGGCACCGCGCAAAAATGTCATCTCAGCAGCTGCAAGTCAATTGTGAACAGATGCAATGAGAATTAGTTGAAGCGGGAGATAAATTAGGTCGTTTTCTATATGCGGAGTTCACTTTTAGTTTTCATCAAATAAGAGAACTCTTATAGGGTTTCAACAAGGACGAGAACTGCAGTATCTAGTATGATATATCTAGCACAAAAGATCTATTAAACTAACTGTAAAGCTATGATACAAAGACTTAAATATATGCCATGTTATAGAAATCTGATTCGACAATACAATACATAGCTTAACAGTATGACTTGAACAGTAAGTTTCAAGATATAAGATTTTCTAACTAAGACATTGAGGAACTTTGCATAACAGCCCATTGATGGCTATATAATAATGATAATAATGATATATCGAATTACTATAAATACTAGATATTTAAACAAACTATTGATAAAACACAACAATTAACCGAATTTCGAAGTGCACCTAAATCTAATGATAGACCCTACATAATTGTACAATATTTGCCATATAAATCTTGATATATCATACATAATTCAGCTGATTGGCTAATACCTAAAGTGGTTCCAAGGTTTTGCTTAATTTTCATAATGATTTAGGTACTATAGATGTCATATATATCACAAATATAAGTCTTACAAATCAGCTAACTAGCTTTACAAGGTATAACTATTGGCTGCATTTCTAAGTATATCTAGATCCAATGATAGAACGTACATATTTGTACAATATTGGTTATATAAATCTAGATCTATCATAACTCAGTTGTTTGTCTAATTTTTTAAGTGGTTCCAAGGCTTTTTTTAGGCACTATATGTGCTATATATAAAACATCAGATACATACATGGACATACCTGGACTAGGTATATATGCTACTTATATCATAAGATAAACTGGGTTTTCATAGTATTTCCTGGGACTTGCTTACTTTTCACAATGGTTGAATTTCTATATATGATATATATATATCATAAGATAAATCATGCAAGTCAGCTAACTAGCTTTTCAAAGTATTTAGTAGCTTTTGCTTACTTTTCATAATGGATCAGGTACTATATATGCTTTATATTTCATAAGATAAATTATTAAGCATCATTAAGCTGGCTTAACAAGCTTTTCAAAGTATTTAGTAGGATTTGGGTACATTTTACAATGGACTAGGTACAATATATGGTCTTTAGATTCGACATATGTCAGCGAACTTGATTTTCTTTGGATTTCCTGGGACTTGCTTACTTTTCACAATGGTCTGTTCGTCCTTGACGGCGTAGTCGACTGTTTCGGTGGTGTACATGTTGTCATCATCGTCCGAGAAGGTGATCTTTCGTTTCTTAACGGTATTCGCAGCTGGCAATGATACCGTGTTGGTGATAGTCAGGTGCTGCGCCTGCGCTGCGGCCTGTTGTGGATGTTGTTGTTGCTGCTGTTGCTGTTGCTGCTGTTGTTGTTGCTGCTGCTGCTGCTGTTGCTGTTGTTGCTGAGGCGGCGCTGCCTGTACTTGAATGTGCTGTATCTGGGTGCTTTGTACATGATGGTGCTGCTGCTGCTGCTGTTGTTGTTGCTGCTGCTGTTGTTGCTGCTGTTGCTGTTGGGTTTGCTGCACCTGCAGTTGAGCAGCCGCAGCAGCAGCCACCTGCGTTTGTACTTGCGTTGCCGTTGCCGTTGCCTGCAACAGCGTGGCCGTTGGTATTTCGATAGTTTGCGTATTGCCCGCAACAGTCACCTGCTGCTGCTGCTGTTGATGTTGCTGCTGCTGCTGTTGGTGTTGTTGCTGCTGCTGATGATGTTGCTGCTGCTGCTGCTGCTGTTGCTGTTGCTCATTGACGGCGCGTATTGTGCTGGGTATTGTCTTGATGAGCTTGTGCTCGCTAATAAGCGGCACCACCGGCATCTGCGGCTTCTCCTTCTCCTCGGCCGTGAGGCCCTGCACGGCGAGCAGCTCGGCAGTTTGTAGAAACGATTGTAGTGCCTCTTGTTGCACGTTCACCTCGCCCTAGTAGTCCGCAATGAAAATTGTTTAGTTAAATTTGACTTAATTAGCTGAAATTCACTCACCTGATACATAAACTCGACTATGGAATTGAGATCTTCGAATTTGATAAACTTAAATATAATGACTGGATGCGGATGCGGATTTTCTTTGAATATCTCCTTGAAGTAGGACGAACAAGAGCTGAGCACCACTTTGTGCGCCTTAATTCGACGCCCATCCACGCACAGGCTGACATCGACGAAATCATCGTTCAGCCGATGATTGTCCAGCGAATAGGTGAGATGTCTCAAGTAGTTGTTCCAGCGCAACGAGTATTGCTGTGTGGTGGCCATTGCTTGAAGCCGGGATCAACAACTCTGTCTTCCCGACCTCCAATCGAGACACACTGACACTCTACCGCTGCCGCTGCCACTGCCGTTGCTGCCTCTGCCTTTTGCTTAATCCAATTAACCCGCTGAAACTAATGCGCGTTCTCGTGTGCCCAAAACACAGAAAATGATACCAATAATAACAATAATAAACGAATGTAAGGCAACCAAAACACAAATAAACTAATTCAACTAATTAATTTCACACTCGTGCTGCATTTGTTGCACGGCCAATTCAAAAAAAATATTTGTTGTTGTTTGTGTCGCTGTTTGTTTATTTTCAGTGTATTTTAGCAGCTAATTGCGGAAAACGACGCCAGAGCAAAACATTCCCAGCATTTTTTTACAGCACGCCGAATTACAATGCCTGCAGCATATGATTAGGGTTTACACATTTTGACTTAGCATTTATTTATTTATTTATTAGCCTTTTGTAGGTATTCATTTTTCAATATTTTCTCACTTTTTTTCACGGCAAAATTAGTTGCTTTTTGGCAAAGCGTATGTTATTGTGGCATGATGTTATACTCAAAATGTGCTTGCTATCGACGACCTATCGATAGCATTGCACTGTTCAGCTAACAGCGGCGACAGCGGCAGCTGTTAAATGCCACACACTCGACAGATGGCGCCAGTCTCAACTGTTAATTCAAAGTCCATGTCGATTTTTGCGTTTAATAGCTTACAACTTTATTTTACCGTATCCATAAAATTAATAATAAAAAAAAAAAACACGTTTCTAGTGAAAGTAAGTAAAAAAAAAAAACGACAACACATATTCTATAGCAATTTCTAAGTCATAAAAACGCGCACAGCAAAGCGATAAACCAGACGCAACAAAAATCCATACACTATGGCGCGACACAAATAGTCCAGAACGTAAAAGACTTTCATGCGAAAACGCGCCCCACTGCTACTTTCGGGACTTTCGTTCATCAAAAACTCCTTGGCGCCGCGTATGCCATTCTGAAAGAAGTCCACATAGTTGATATTCGCATGCTGAAGGAAGCCAAAGGTCGCACTGCAGAAACAATCAATTGGAAAATACGAATTATTCGAATTTGATTAATTTTTTGTTGCCTTTGTTTTTTGCGCACTTACAGCTCATCTTTGGGTACGTCGTTGTGCAAAGCTCTCATTTTATCATTAGAGAAGTGCCATTCCGTAACCGCGAACACCCTCAAGGCCTGAAAAGCGGCAAAGATGCGACGCTGCAGCTTCAACAGGCTATAAGGAAAAGCAGAAAATATATGGATACCGGATCCCTGGGAAGGCCGCAGCGCACTTACAAGGGCTTCTCGTTGGACAAACGGAGCAACGTGTCCACCACAATGGCCATCATAATATGCATTGTTATAAACTAGACCAACGAAAAGAATTAAATGCAAAGATAGAAAGAGAGAGAGAGAGAGGCATCCACTTACCCTCACAAAGTGCAGCACTGGACACATGGTAATGCTACCACCCGGCAGCCAGAGCGTCTTCTCGAACGGATTCTGACGTATATACCGCTTGCCAATGTCTATTACCTGGCCCATGGAAATTGGCGAAATATTGGACACGGCGCAGTTGATCACGTCGATGGGCTGGTCTTTAGCAGGCGGCTTCTTCAAGTAGTTGGAGGCGGCTATGACCAGAGCCCGTGCGACCACATCGGCGGGCACAAAATCCGCGACTATGTAGGGATCACAGTTCTGGGAGCGTAAAATGCCAACGCCACAAGCGACCAACATTCCGATGGGTCCATTGAAATTGTCCGCCCAGCCGGGCACCGGCTCCTCCAGCGTGGAGATGACTGTTGACAGAGAGAGAGAGAGAGAGGGGGGGGTGTGGACGAGATTATGACTAATTGGAAAGTTAGATAGGTATACCTAATCATTAATTGAGATTCATTTAATTTTCAAATTATTTTGTATTCAGTTCTTTCAGAATGAAACTGCCCTGAACCAAGAGTTGAGCGAAGAGCGAAGAGCGAAGAGCTAGTAATCCCATCATTACATGCTTCATTGGAAACACAGTGACTGTGCTTAAATTAACGGAAGTCCGGATGGAGGGTCAGGTGTACGGTTAGACAAGGAGACCCACAGACGAAGAGACAGCTAGACGGAAGGACGAACAGGTAGACACATCAGGGCATCTTGATCAAAAATATATGTATATGCTTATTGGGATCTGTCACATCTTCTTCTAGATACACTCAAGCGCCTTTAGTGTTTTTTAATGGAAATGACTCCACCCAGCTTGCTAGCACTCAATAGCATTCAATAGCTTAAGTCGCAAAAGTAAAGTACATAGAAAAACACCCACCGATTGAAGGCCTGAATATGAGAATGGGCAGCCGATCCCTGTAGTCATTGGCCACGTGCTCAGCCAGGCTCTTTGTGAAGGTATAACTATTCGGCTGAAAGCTGCTATACCTGAAAGGGTTACAAAAGACAGACAGAGTCACAGGGACAGATCGTGAGTGATAAAGCAACGATGGCCTTAACCCTAGTGTGACCTACTTCAAATTGAAAATATCTAATGTCTGCTCATCGTAGGTCTCGGCTAGCTTGATGGTGGTACGCCAGTCCGCGTAAGGCGGGTAGATGCGCTCCTCGACATCGATGACCGTGGGATTCGAGTAGGTTGTGGAGACATGGATGAAGGCCTTCAGCTTCTTCCATTGCAGAGCGAGCTTGACCAGCTCGTGAGTGCCGCGTGTGTTCATCAAAATGGCTTTGGCCAAAGGATCATCAAAACTGAAAGCATCGGAAATATGTTTACAACTCGCTGAACTGAGGGCCTTAGCCCTCTGCCACCACCTACCGCACCGAGGCAGCCGAATGGTAGACCACATTGACATTGGTTAACTTGGCCAGATCCGTTTCGCTAATGCCCAGGCCCAGCTTCATGCAGTCTCCGGCAATGGGCACTACTTTGGATATAGTCTGAGGCTGTTCGCGGCGCAAGCGGTCGAAGAGCTTTGAATTGAACACGTCCGCCAAGCGCTGCTCGATTGCGACTCCTTTCTTCGGACGCAGCAGCACATAGATCTTACCCAACGACGGGCAGGAGCGTAAGAGTTTTTCGATGAGCGCTTTCCCAACGAAACCTGAATAAGGAAAATCAATGTATCCGACATATATGTGTGTATATCGCTATAGGTTCGCCTACCGGTGCCGCCGGTCACGAAGATCTCCTGATCCTTAAACGAAGCTGAAATCGACATATTGTTACGCACGAATCGCCGACCAAATGAAATCTGAAAACCTGAACGACAATCGAAACTTGGCTGTGCCTGAACTGTGTCCCCCATTATGCTAATCGCATTCGATTGGGAGCAGCGTGTCAATTTGCTGAATATTCAGGCGAAGACTAGAGGAATTCACGAAAGCAATTCATTTCCGACCTGTACACCTTAAGACATGGCGTCATTAAAGTAGGGCGTCTGATACTGATTCCTTGCTCTTTATACAATTATACAGTACAGGTTCTTTGTTTTTCAGGTATATGCCTACTAAAGTATGACCTTCAGATTTATATTGTGCATATGTGTATATCTACCTCCAAGCTTTAGAGGTCTTGCATAGTTATTCTGTTATCAGACTTTGTATTTTAATAACTATCCGCTCTACCAGGGAATTGTAGTAATTTTATTTCATTTACATAAATAATTAGGCTTAAGTCAGTAGACTGGCTGGCTTGGTTCCTCGAATTCAAAGTGATGCGCATGAATTATTTAATGGTTCTTTATAAAAGTACGCTGCTATGGCATACAACTAGGCGCATACCAAATATTGTGGCTCTAACCCATATAGCTCTCGAGTTCCATGAGATTAATTATAGTTCTTTGCTCTAAAGCAGCGTATAGTAAGTTTCGATATAGGGAAACCAAGTGATATAAACTGATGTAAACGGAAGGTACGTATGTCCAACGGGTTCATGTTTAATACAATCAATTGAATAGGCATTTATGTAAATGCTTACTATATATAGTATATGTAAAACACATACACATTTGCACATAGCTCACAATATCTATATGACAGAATCTTTCATATAGGCATAGTTCAGTCGATGCAGACAATTCTATAAATAATATAATGCGATATCGTCTACCAAAAACAGGCTCAACTATTTTTACAACTGGTCTAAAAGATAACGGTACAAAAAATTTGATTTGCTGTTATCAAAAAAAAAAAAAAAGTCCCAAGAATGTAAAATTACCATTTGCAGTTAAGAGAATCTTCCATAGTTAAGTGAATGTGGCACAAAATCAATTTTAAAAAAAAAAAAAACGAAGCATTTAAAAAGAATCAAAGCAAAGCAAAGCTTTCAGAACGATGGCAACAAATTGTGATAGCGGTTAGAAACGGAACTTTAATCGCAGCCAGATGGGTCCGCTCACTCGTTTGCTTTTGTGTTCGCATGGAGTGGTCCACATTGCAAGTTTAAGGTCATTAACATAAACAGATATCGTTATGTGTGTGTGTGTGTTTGTGTATGTGTATGTGTCGGTGCTCCAATGCCAACTGCATTTGGAGAGCGAGAGAACGCAAGCTTAAACCAGCTGTGCGTGCATGTTGGGTACGTTTTTGAGAAAAGAACGAAAGCTCGACAAGTTCGCTGACCCCCTCACACTCTCATAACAACGGTATATTTTTCTAGCCATATATACGCACGGATGTACAAACTAATACAAGTGTGAGCATATGCTTGTACGTATACATACATACATATGTATATGGGTAAAAGAGAATACACTTTTCATTTGCATTTCACAATTTAATTAACATTTTTAGGCGTAAACTTATAGTCATTCGATACGCATGCAATTAGATAATACAAAAAAAAAAATGAAGTACATGTAAAAATATCAAATTTCAGCTTATATAAAATTTCAAAGGAGCTGTGCAGCAGCAAGAAAAGCACACAGAGCGCACAAATGGCTCTCTCGACTCACTTCCCCAGCAGCAACTCAGACGCTCACATCAATATGTGAGAGTGAGCGAGTCGGTGTGCGTGTATTGATGCATTTGCCGGCCGGCAAAGCAAAAGGAAAGAGTTTAGAGCGAGAGCAAATGATGAGCGTAGAGTAAGACAAGCAGTGCAAGAGCATAGTTGATTGGAAGAGGGGAAGAATGAGCGAAACAGAGAAGGGAGGCAAAAGTAACAGAAAACAGAGTTAAGTTTTTTTTTCCATCATATTTTTGTTTCACTTTGTTTATAATTACATCATAATTAAAAAATAATACATAAGGTTTTGTTTGAAATTTTACAAAACTCGTTTAGTGTTGTTTTTGTGTTTTGCATATTTTGTGTGTTGTGTCTTTTATTTGCTTCTTTTTCATTTTTGAAAGGGAATATTTTAGTCGCTTTTCTGCTGCTGCTGCTTTCGCATCTTCCTTGCAGGGAGTGTACGCTTGTATGTATGTGTTGCTTGTTGTCGTGTGTTGTTGTTGTTGTGGATTTTTGTTTTAGAAGTGGAATGGCATAGAGAATATCTAGTTGTTGTTGTTCTCAATTTGTTGTTATATTAAAAGGTATATTAAAAAAAAAAAAAAACAAAAAATATTATGCATTTATCATATATCTCATGTGAAATAAATTAAATTAATGCTAGAACACAACAAGACGACGACGAAGATGATGTGTGAATTTAACATAGCGTGCAGCTCCACATAAATGTTGTTGTTGGTGTTGTTGCCACTCCACTTGCTGCTCCTCCCTGTTGGTCGGCGTCGCTGCTTAGAAGCACTTGCGGTGCACAATGGATGGGCCGGACTCATCGTACTCCTGCTTGGAGATCCACATCTGCTGGAAGGTGGAGAGCGATGCCAAGATGGAGCCACCGATCCATACGGAGTATTTGCGCTCTGGTGGTGCAATGATCTTGATCTTCATGGTGGATGGGGCCAGAGCGGTGATCTCCTTCTGCATGCGGTCAGCAATGCCTGGGTACATGGTGGTGCCACCAGACAGCACTGTGTTGGCATACAGATCCTTACGGATATCGACATCGCACTTCATGATCGAGTTGTAGGTGGTCTCATGGATGCCGCACGCCTCCATACCCAAGAACGAGGGCTGGAACAGGGCCTCGGGGCAACGGAAACGCTCATTACCGATGGTAATGACCTGACCGTCGGGAAGCTCATAGGACTTCTCCAGAGAGGAGCTGGAGGCGGCGGTGGCCATCTCCTGCTCGAAGTCGAGAGCCACATAGCAGAGCTTCTCCTTGATGTCACGCACAATTTCACGCTCGGCAGTGGTGGTGAAAGAGTAGCCACGCTCAGTGAGGATCTTCATCAGATAATCGGTCAAATCGCGACCGGCCAAATCCAGACGGAGGATGGCATGGGGCAGGGCATAACCCTCATAGATGGGCACCGTGTGGGAGACACCATCACCAGAATCGAGAACGATACCAGTGGTACGACCGGAAGCATAGAGCGAGAGCACCGCCTGGATGGCCACATACATGGCGGGTGTGTTGAAGGTCTCGAACATGATCTGTGTCATCTTCTCGCGATTAGCCTTAGGGTTGAGGGGGGCTTCGGTCAAGAGGACAGGGTGCTCCTCGGGAGCCACACGCAGCTCATTGTAGAAGGTGTGATGCCAGATCTTCTCCATATCATCCCAGTTGGTCACAATACCGTGCTCAATGGGATACTTCAGGGTGAGGATACCACGTTTGCTCTGTGCCTCATCACCCACATACGAGTCCTTTTGGCCCATACCGACCATCACGCCCTGATGACGTGGACGGCCCACAATCGATGGGAAGACAGCGCGGGGCGCATCATCGCCAGCGAAACCAGCCTTGCACATGCCGGAGCCATTGTCGACAACCAATGCAGCAACTTCTTCGTCACACATTTTGTAAGCTGGAAAGAACACAAGAGAAAAAAAAATTATTAATCAAAATGGCCACCATTTCACACTCTCTCTCTCTCTATGTTAAAAGAGAGCGAGTATATCTCCGTGTGCGTGTATGTGTGTATGTATCTGCATTTCCTCTCTTTGAGCGCAGAGGGGCAACACCCTGCACATAAATCAACAACTTAACAAAAAGCTCAAGAGTATATCACTCCGGCATATGCCGGTGCCAAGCAAGTGGCCAAAGGAGAGAGCCGCTCTTGTCTGAACAAGTATGTATGTGTGTACGTGTGTATACGTTGACGTATAAAATGGCCGCCATTTGCACAAAGAAAAAAATTCAAGAAAAAAAATTCACCACTTATGAGCCGGCACCGAAACTTTGTTTGATGTTTTTAACTATGTACATTCAGTTCTACATTGATTTTTGTTTATTACCTTTTTGTTTTATTTAACAACAAACGACAAAAACTGTTTGAAAAACTGAATTGAAACTTTGCAATTCAAGTTGAAAATTTTGTAAACCACACTTGGTTATTGGTAGGAGGCGACGAGGCGATAGACTGACTGAAAATGCAACCGCACCGATTGACTGCCGAAAGAGGAATGAACAAACGAACGAATGCCAGTTACAGCTATTTCAAGCGCTGCTTCAATCGACGTCGTCGTCGCCGTCGCAGTCACCGTCGTCGTCGTTGTGATATCTGTACGAGCGTGCCACTGCTCTGCCAGCTCACTCGCACGCAGCGTATGCTGGCGCATGCGTGCGATAGAGAGCGCACGATTAGCGCGCTTGGCTTGCCAACTTTTGTGACCATATATGGTCATGTTTCGAAGCGAATCGTCGTGAAGGAGAGCTGGAAATTGTCGCCGCTTTCGCTCTCTCACGCGTCGGCAACGGCGACGGCGACGTCGAATTCATAGCCAACGGTTGACAATGTTGAAGGTTTTCTCCATTTTAGCGCGGCTCATTAAAAAAACCGGCATTTTTGCATTCAAGAAATTCCGAATAACTTTAATGACGTGATTCTTTGACTATATCTGGCTAACTTGCCTACGTCACTTGCACCGTGGGCCGCACACACACACACACACACACGCACATATGTACATATTTATGTATGTACATATATTGCCACAAAAGCATTAACAAATATGTATAAAATACATTGTACATACAATACTAGATGTCAATGTACATATACATATACAAATACATTTATATGTACATGTGTGTATACATTTGTGTATGTGTGTGTTTTGTCTTCAATTTGGCCGTTACTTTTCAAATTGTTCGCCATGAAAGTTAATTGAAGCGTGGGAAAAAAAGAAAGTGTTTGCGAATTGAATTGCAAATAACTGAAAAAAAAAAACTGTCACCACATCTTTCTTTGCTATGCTCTTCTTTGCAAGTTTTGGAGTTTTGGAAATCCGCAAAGGGCACGCCCCAGCACTACATCTGTCCCACGCACACAACTACAACTACACCTACAGCGGTATGTGTGTGCGTGTGCGTGCCTGATTTCTGCATTCTTCTGCTAGTTTCTAGCGCTTACGAAATACGCTTTTATATCTTATCGATTCACAAATTGTTTGTGATAACAAAATTGTCGAGTTTTTTTCTTTTCACAAGCGCGTGACTTATTTTTGTTTTTTTTTTTTTTTATATATCATTATGGTATACGATTTTTTTATTTTTTGGTATTTTTGATTAGGGTTTTCGATTTCTGTTATCTGATGGTCAATTTTATTGACATTATCTCACATATTCCACAAGCACTTGTACAAAAAAAATTTGTTCGTAAAAAAAATATATACTATATGTACATACATACATATATTATAGAATATGATAAACTCTATTCACGATTTTTGATTGCAGTTTGTGAAGTGTTTTTCTTGATTTTTGTTGGATTTGTATTTTGGCTGGATTGTTTGGTGGTAGTTGATGTAAATATACTTACATTTGGTCTGTTTTGATTAAAATTAATTAAATAAATATAAATTAAGTCTTTCGGTTTTGTTTGTGTGTCTTTCGTGTAGACGACTTTAGCTGGCTGCTTTAAGCGGTTTTGTGTCGGGAGGTGTATTCCACACAGCACAAGAACTCAAACTGTAATGACATGAAAACTGGTCGCAGTTTGCCGTTTTATAAAGCCCGGTATCCATCCGTCCATCCCAACCGGCACAGTAACTTAGCGCCTTATCAGCGCCGTCACTTCACTCACTTCCCCAGCCAGGCAAGCGTTTTACCATATATGGTATGAATTCAATTTTTACCCCGTTGCCGGCGATATTGTCTGTGTGTGTGTGTGTGTGTGTGTGTGCTGCCTCGTATCTGTATGCGCCTATACATGCCTCTCTGCATAACCCAGCGAGCGTGTGTGTGTGTGCCTGTACAATAGTGTATGCGCGCATGTGTGTGAGCGCGCTGTGTCTATGCGTGTTCATATGCTGCAGGCAAAGAGTATGAAACAACATAATTCCCTACATCGGGTGTGACAACCAGCAGATTGCGTCATTTTGTCGAACGTTTTGCAGCCTGCATCAAAGTGCATGAACTTCAACTTCAAAATATCAAATTGATATACAATATATTAGCTGCATTACGTTAACAAAGTTTTAGCTATGTTATTAAAATAATCGTAACAAAACAAAAGCAAACATTGAAATCTGATATTATCTCAAATACTTTCAAGTGAGAACATTGTTTACAATTACATTTAAACATGTATGTTTATTTATCCACATTATTTCATTCCTAATCTGAATTTATTAATTAGCTAATTTGCTCAAATGCCTAAATAAATCACAGCGACAATCTAAAATATATACAAATACTAATAACTGTTACATATAAAGCTGGAGTTGCTTTAAAATAAAGGAATTATTTTATGACCTCTCCTAAAGTAACTTAATTGGTCTTTAAGACCAAATTGTTAGAACAAAATTATAATGTTTCATCCTTATTCTTGTCCTTGTCTAACACACTTCATTTTTATAAAAAAAAGTGTTGGTCACGGACAGAAACATTTATGCAATTTATCTCTAACATCATATCAATAGCAGATGTGAACTAATTATGCGATAATAGTAGAGTCTTCACTAGTCGTCATATTTAGCTAGCTTTCAAGCTCGGTTTATAGCAATAACGGCGCCAACCAAAAACAGCTGCCAGTTGATGCGTCTACCGCGCGTTTGCGCAAAAGAGACAGCGGCACTCACTCAGTCAACCATACTCACTCACACACACATACATACAAACTCATACACAGAATTACGCTCGCTCATTGATTCACTTGCTGCTGTTGCTGCTGCTCAGCGTAATGCTGACTCAACTCTGCTCTGAGTCGTTTAGGGTTTGTTTTTACTGACTGTTCAGAAGGTATTTTTAAAAATTGACTAGTACTAAATGATTAAATAATTCTTATCATTATTGACAAATATTTACAAAATTTCATAGACATAAACTGAAGACTTGTAAACATGCACGTCACATGTATTGTAAAAGCCGCTCTCTCTCTCTCTCTCTCTCTCTCTCTTTTCGTTGTATCTGTTGCAACAGTGCTAAAAGTGAAAGAGTGCAATGCGGTTGGATGTCCGTCTCAAAGAGGGGAAAGCTGCATATGTATGTATGTACGTCTGCATGTATGAGTGTTGCACCACAGCTGTATATGTACATACATATATACATATGTATGTATGTATCTGTAAACAAATGAGCAAGTGTGCGGTGGTTGTGCATGTGTGTGTGTGTGTGTGTCGTATTCGCTCGAATCGCGCTGAATTTTTGTAACGGCAATTGCTCATACATGGGCAGCGGACGCATTCTTTTATAGGCAATCGTGTATATTTACTATTGCCGGTTGACTAATCATTGTTTAAATAATTGCCTATTTTGAATGAATACGCACAAATAACTAGCGAATATCAAAAGTAAACCGCTTTAGCACGCAACAAACCTGCGTGCATGTACATGTATGTATGCATGTGTGTGAACGCACACAAATATGTATGTATGTACATATGTATGTGTGCACAGAGCAGTCATCCCGAGCAGCATCACCGAAAAAGTGAGACAACGCGAGTGCGAACGAGGAGAGGCTTACGCAGGCGTGCTCTCTCGCGAACAGCAGCACTAAAAAGAAAACAACAAACGTTCGAGTTTTCGGGGCACGGTGACCAAAGGAGTGGCAAAAAAAAAAAAAAAATCAACAAAGATGACGTTGCCAGCGGCAGTCGCAGCCCCATCAAGATTCGATCACATTGCATATGCATACGTACATACATACATATGTATGTATATATGTATATGAATGTATAAATATGTGTATGTGTGCTGTATGTACATACATACATACATATGTATGTGTGCATTTGAAGTCACTTGATTCGTGTGTATGTATATATATATGTATATATATATATATATATATATATATATATATATATATATATATATATATTTTTTTTTTTTAAGAAATCGAATGGTAGAGCTGATTGTGTTGTGCCACTGTTCATGGAATTGTTCAAGGCAGACGCTCAATTTGATATGGGAGCTGTCGTAATTTCATATTTTTTAACTGAATAGCTGAAGAAATTCTCATGGTGTTAACAGCTATTCGCTAACGTCAGCATTCGCAGCATTCCAATCAGCTTGTTCTTTTCTGCTCTGCTTTCGCAGATAGGCATAGACATACAGATAGTCATATGTATGTACACATGTGTATGTATGCAAGCTTATATGCATACCCTACATATCGTTAGCCGGGTTTGTTGGCTATTAAATGTATGATGGTATTTCATTAATTTTATTTCTATTTGGTTTTTATTTTTATGGAGTAATCTTTGTTGTTACAATTAATTATGTACATACATATGTATATGTGTGTATGTATGTAAGTACAGACTTTCTTCAAATTAGCATATGATTGTAAATATTTCAGTTTGCAGCGCGTTTGCCAAGAGACTTCGCCTTTGCCTTTCTAGCACTGGCAACGTGCATGAAGGAAATATAAACGAGATGCATGCATTCATATGTAATCAATTTACAGTTCTTAGAGTTTTGTAATTATTGTGAGAATAAAGCTATAAGTGTATGTTCGTGTACATACATACATATATACATATGTATGTGCATGTATGTATGTACATATGTCTCTCTAGACAGATGAGTTGCGACCTTGTCTACTGGTAAGGGGAGTCAAGGGAGTCTAGTGCGTGTGTGTGTGTATGTGTGTGTGTGTGAGTGTGTACACACAGTGGCTTGATTGAAACTAGATATAATTAAATGGCCAAAAACGGCGAATTGACGTAGCCAATGACTTTGAAATGGCTATGTGTTTACAAACAACAACAACAGCAGCAGCAGCAGCAGCAAACAGCTACATACAATATTGACAACAACAACAACAAAATCTACACAAGAGCCATGATCAACGACCTTTCTCCAAAAAGTTCGCAGCTCGTCACGTTTTCTACACACATACACACGAGCGCACGGAGAGAGAGAGAGAGAGAGACACGCACGCACTCACAAGCAAATGCATAAGAGTGTAGAGCGGGAGAGGGGTGACAGTTACTTGTGCTGCACTCATGTGGATATGCATATGTGTGTGTGCATGTGTGTGCATACGCATACAAGCAGAGAATTTTGTAACCATAAAGAGCGCAAAGCTTAGCTTCAAGCCGTAGCTCACGAGTCAAAGCCAAAGCCAAAGCCAAAGCCACAGCCATAGCCGAAGCCATTGTCAAGGTCATTGAATGAGAAAATTTTTACATTTTTTGCAATTAATTTGGCATTTAACGCGCGTATTTGGTATTAAGATGGTGCATGGCCGCCCTCCCCCTTTCCCCCCACTCTCCAGCGGTGCAGTTGCAGTTTGTAGAGTTGTTTCTGGTCGCTTTTGGTCATGCTGCAAAACTTGCACATTTTCTCCAAAACTTGCAGCGACAGGTGTGACCAGTTTTGACCATAATTCAAGCTAAAAACTAAAAAAAAAAAAAAATAAGTAAATAAATAAAACGAGCACCAAAAATCACATCGATTGTTAGCTTAATTAGAGTGCAAACGTTTAATTGCCAACTGGGCGCCATCTCAGGTGAGATCGAGCTATACATATTAATTATCGAACAGCTTTTGTTATGATAATAATCATAGTTCAGGCATATCAAGCAATCAGAATAAGCCTCATTAGGTAGAGAGTCAAGGGAAACAAATTGTGATACCTTAAAGTTCTTATATATATTATGCACTCCATTATCTATCTTACCTTTCCTTTGTTAATAAAAATCATTTTTACAGGGTATCTCATGAGCCATATTTGCCATATTTGAAGTCTAAATAGGGTATTATCTCAACTATTTATATTAAGTACTTTCTTTAACATCTTAGGCATTCATCTACAACATTTTTGCTACAGCTAATCAACTCATGGTAGAACTAATAGAGGTGTACATATATTAATCAAGAGAGAGAGAGAGAGAGAGTGAGAGAGGGCGGTAGAGAGGGGCGACAATGGGGCGTATCAATGCCCAGAGCGCGTTTGTCTGCTGCGTGCACAAATTGTTTAAAAAGAAGTGCATAAATAATTGCATGAAAATATGATTAGCGTACATATATTTATATAAAATGCCAAAATACCAAAAACTTGTTAATTGCTTTTGGCTAATTGCGCTAGAGATGAGCAGCACTAACATGCGATAGCTGAAAAAAAATAAATAAATTCAATAAACAAGTACAGTAAAAAGTCAAACTAGATTTACAAATAAGAAAAAAAAGAAAAAAAAAAACTAGTTCAGCTACCGTTTGAACTGGTTCCAATTGGATGCCAATCGCTTGGCAACAAAATGTTCCATCTCCAATTGGCAGCTAACGGGCGCATTGCGTGTCCGATGCTGCCGATAAATGAGCTGATCACGATGATAATGATGATGGCGATGGCGATGGCGATGGCGATAATGTTGTTGTTCAAGAAGAAGCAGAACCTCAAGCAGCTTTTGGAAAAGTGAAAAATTATGTTTTATTGTTGCCGCAACGCCATTTTTCACAATTTCACTTTGATGGCAATGCACGGCTACATTTGTGCGTGTCTCATGCATTTGTCTCACCACATCACTCTCTCTCTCTCTCTCTCTCTCGCTCTCTTTTGCTTTATGTTCATTCGATTTGATTTGCTGTGGGTGCGCATTCCATATAAACAAATGGCTCTTTTGGCAGACAGCCAGCAAATTAATTAGCCATTTTTCAAGTGCGCCGGCCAACAGCAGCCACGCATCAAAGCTTCAAAAAAAAAAAAATTCAACATGGCCAAAGAGTGAGAGGGAGAGAGAGAGAGCAGGTGCATGGATGGAGGTAAATCGGCAAACAAATTGGATTTAAAGTAAATAAATTGACAAACTGAAATGAATATATTTGTAGTGATGATAATGATGATGATGATAAAGATAATAATGACTATTATAAGATAGTTCTACTAATGATAATACAGAGAATAGTAAAGTTGCTGAAAATAATGATCATCACGATGATCATGCAAATTCGCCATGATAATGATAATGATAATAAGAACATAATAGACATTATGATAAGAATAATGATAATGAGAACTATAGAACTATAATAAGAATAATAATCATTATGATAATGCTAATGACAATGAAGCTCATGATAAGAATTCATTACGGCACTAACAACAATAATAACAACGACAATGATAATGACACCGATAACAATGATAACGACAATGACATTGATAATGAAAAGGACAATAATAATGAGAACTATGAGATGATCATAATGATAATGTGCAATGTGCATTGCAATGATGATCACTTATATAATGACAATGACAGCAATTGATTTTGGCAATGAAAATGACAATGACCAATGCCAATTTCAATGGGAATAATATTAAAGCAATGAGAATGTAAATGCTTCCTAAATTGATTGCATATGATGATTATATACATAAATAGGTATGTATGTATGTATGTATGTATGTATGTATGTATGTATGTATGTATGTATGTATGTATGTATGTATGTATGTATGTATATGTATGTATGTATGTATGTATGTATGTATGTATGTATGTATGTATGTATGTATGAATGAATGTATGTATGTTTGTATGTATGTATGTATGTATGTATGTATGTATGTATGTATGTATGTATGTATGTATGTATGTATGTATGTATGTATGTATGTATGTATGTGTATAAACATTTTAAGGAATGCAAATATTTTACTAATATGATTTCATCTTAATTTCCTGCATACAACACTTTCATAGGACCCCATTTAAACAAATTGAATTTGCATACATATATGTATGTATGTATGTATGTATCTAAACATTTATGAGGAATGCATTCGTATTGAATTTCTTTCTATTTGATTACATTATTCATATAAATATAAATAGAGTTTAATACGGAAATTCTAATGCAATCATAGCTAATAATATTAGCTTGATAAGAGCTTTTATATATACACATACTACACATGAATACATATGTATACATATATGTACATACATAGCTGTTACTCATAGCTCTAGAATCCACATAGTAAACACTGGGCAGTGATGCATTTGCTTTGCTTACGATATTCGCTCGCTGAGCAAAATGCAATTTCATTGAGTCAGCCAAGGCCATGGGGCAGGGTATCGGAGGGGAGGGCTGTCAGTTTTCCAGTTTTCTAGTTTTCCCAGTTGGCGACCGCAACCGAAGGTGTTGAGGCAATTGAATGTGTGAGACGTGGCGCATTGTGGGAGTCGCCGCAGACAGCGAGAAGCCCGTCTGAGTCGTAACATTTTATTGAGCTTTATTTTACTGTCTAGCGATACCCTGTACTAAATGTCACTGCATAAAAGCGGGCATATTTGTGCATATTAGGACTGGCAAATATGTATATATTGGCATACATATACATATACATACACATATATATAAATATGTAAGCAATTGTAGACTTTACAAGTTGACGACATTTAAAAGTTATTGTGTAGAGATTCATAAATGCATTACAGAGCGCACTGGAGACCCAGGGTAGCCGCACGCTGAGCACTCAAGTGGCGAGCACTCTTACTTTTTTCTCTCCACACGTTGTTGGTCATTTGTGCTGTTGTTGTTTTCTTCTCTTTCTTATTTATTTCTTTTCTTTTTTTTTGCGGCATCAGCGTCGGCGAGACACTGCGAAACTGTGTGCGAACCTGATGCCGGCGTCTGACTGGAATTTCCATTATTTTGCTGTTTGTTGGATTTTGTTTGGGCATGCGAACGCCGCGGCGCCTCGGTGAGCATCATAGTAAGTATCTGATTGGAATCGGTGCCATCCATCCAATGGCAGCTACTATTTATGTATGTATGTATATACAAATGTATGTATGTAAGTGTGTATTTATTTAAGTCTGACTGAGCATGAAGACGTTATTTCAGTTCTATTTGCTCGTAGTTTGCAATTATCCAATTAGGTTGGCTTGGTATGTGAGGCTCGCCATGCAATTCTTATTGGATTGGTTTGCCTCAGCCTTGAAAGACACAAAGAGAGTGAGCGAGCGAGAGAGGGAGAGTCTCCAATATGCAGACGAAATCGATGTCTCCAATAGAAAACTACGCATAATTTCTACAATTTTTAATTATGACAGCTACAATGGTCAGTAGAAAAGATACACACACACACACGCATACATATATGTACATATATATGTTTGTTTGTATACACACATACATATAAGACGTTGCATTTATATGGCTAAAGCAACATATTTGCATGGTGAAGTAACTGTGACAACTAAAACTACTTTAAAATGAGGCACAGTGAATACACGCTATGAGCGCAATTTCAAGAATTACTCATTTCACACACATTTCAAAAATGTTCATTCATATTTACGCACATACATACATACATACATATTTAAGTTTGCGATCGTTTTGTTTTACTGTAAGCTCAAGTTGTGTGTGCCGCTCTTAACGAGTCCTCACTGTAACGGCGAATCTAAAGAAGGCCGTAGCCGTAAGAATGTGGGTTGCAAAAACAAAACCTTAAGTGGTTTTTAATCAAAACGAGTGACGCCTATGTATGTACATATGTGTGTGTATGAGTGTTATACTTAGTGAACGTGTACTGGCATATGTATGTACATATGTATGTATGTTTGTGCGGTCGTATGCACGCCAGTATAGAACATCGCCCACACACACTTACACATACATACATACATACATATGCATGCTCTCATTCCCATTTCCATTCCCACTCGCGGCGCTGTTCCCATTCCAAGTGACTTTTGGGTCGGCGGCTTGGCTGAAGCTTTTCACAGGTTTGGCCCGTTACGGTTCAGCGCTAACAGCTGGGCGTGCGCCTCTGCCTCTGCCTGCGCACGAGCGTGTGTGTGTGTGTGTGCGTGTGAACAACGTCAATTAAAGAGACAAGAAACTCAAATAAAGTTGGCAACTCTAGCGCTAGCGCTGCCGCTGCCGCTGTCGTTGGTCAGCAATTACACAAATTGAAATGAATAAACGCACGTGAATCGCTGCGTGCGTTTGGGGGATTTGGATGCGCGTGACAAGCGGCAAAGTTTCATGTGCGTGCAACAGGAGTGACCGACGACTGGTCACACCCAAAATTCAAGAAGAAGATAACAACAAATATTCAGATATTGTTGCACGTGGCAAGCATTGCGTGAAGGCGTCGCCTTTATCGCCGTACTGTCAGCAGAATCCATAGGCACGCCCTTTGCGCCTTTCGCGCTGCAATCAGCGGATATGACGCGGATCTATAACGGAACTCGAATTTCGGTTGGATATGCGGGCACACACACATGCATTAAAAAAAAGGCATTCATATCACTCACTCGCACTCACACACACACTCATGCATTTGCAATCCATATTGATACGGTACTTATTTAAAGATATGGCAGCACTCGAAACAGCGCCCAGCACCCGGCTAGGGGCGCCGTTTGTCGCCCTCTTATCAGTGCTATAAATATGTGAACACTCACTTCCAATACAATTGCCCAAGCAGCCTATAAATATTAAAAAGAAACACATTTAGTGATTAACTAAAGTTACTGATAAATAAATATGTTCTTTTTCGTATTGTTTTTGTTGATTTTTGGTGTCAACGCTTAAATAAATAAATGTTCATATGTATGAAATTAATGTGCATTTTATTTATTGTCGTACTGATAATGGCCTTTAATAACAAAAAAAAAAAAAAATATTGAGCAATGAGTCAAGCATGCGTGTGTTTTTGGCAGCGCATTCCGATGGCCAGTTGATTCACTTGAGAGCGAATCGTGCTTATCATTGGAATTAGACATTGACCATGGGGAGACGAATGAAATGAGTCATCTGGTTCGTCCCACACGGACATGCACAACAAGCTCGCCTTACAAACACACACACACAAACACACTCAAACGTTTCGCTGGGGCGGCTTGAGGGTCGCATTGAAATACATATGACGCGGCAGCTTAATTCCATGTTATTGGAATGATTCATGCGGCTGAAATGAAAAGTACGAGAAAAAAAACACAAACAGAAATAAACAAACAAATTCAAGTGTACGGCGAGAGATTTGCATATGAAACATCGAAGAAAGCAATGCCAGCAACAACCAGCAACAATAATAAACGAGCTGCTAAAAACTAGAAAAACAAACTAAATATAAATGTCGCTGTGTCGAAACTAATAATAAATGTCGCTGTGGAAGCGCTGGAAGTTTATTTTTTTTGTAACAATAGCCGTCGTTTGCTATGTAGGTGAACGGTAAACAAAATAAATGCGATCCCAGAGTCAACGGCAAAAGCAAAAACAAAAAAGCACACACATACACAACATGCTCACCCAACATACATACATACATATGTACATACGTATGTATGTGTGTTAATAATTGAGCATATTTAACACACAAACACATTTAAGCACGACTTGGACTAAACGAGCATGCGAGCGAGCGAGAGGGCAGACCCGTTCCCGTTGCCCGACAGTTGAGAAATCAAATGCGAACAGCTGCCGCGCAGACGCTGACGGGCGAGCACCTGTAGCCGTAACAGCGAGAAGAACAACAGCAGCAGCAGCAGCAGCAGCTACAACAACAGCAACAACAACAGCACTGGCGTTAATGGCAAACATCTTCGTCTCCCATTGTTGACAGTTACGTTTGAAATGTTAAGAAAAACAGAAGCCGAAGCGGCACAAAATCCGATAAACTTGTTTTCAAACAACGGAAGAAACTGGCTGCAAAAAAATATATAAAAAAAATAAGAAAATAAACATACAGCACTAAGCAGTCAAATAGAAGCGATCGTTATAATAGACTACATGAAGTTTCGTTATATGTGTATGTATGTATGTATGTGCAAATGTTTTCATGCTCACATAAATGCATATATATTTGTATGCAAATGTATGTATGCTTGCATATGTGTTAATTGAAATACATTCATAAAATAAATACTTGCGTACATACATATGTATGTACATATGTCTATTCGTACATATGTATTATTTAAATTTTCATTCACATCCATACATACATACACATATGTACATAAATATGTATATGCATATACATATGTATGTATATTATTTAAATATATACATATGCATATACCATCAAGCATACATATATAAATATGTACATATGTAATACATACATACATTTATACAAACTTATATTTTTAGTTAATAATCTATATAAGTGCACCTATTTGTCCATCCCGCACTGTGCACAGTTATTCCAAATAGTCTCCAGCAACGGTGCTTAGTCAGCTTGAAATGGGTAGCCACAAGCACACAGCACACACATACGCTCACACACACACACAGAGTCCATGTTTACATTCTAATGCATCTTGGGCTGATTGAGTATAGTGCGACCCTCTAATGAGCGCTAGAAATTACCATTGGCTTGGCTTACTTAACGCTAGCTTTTTTCTTGTTGGCTCGTCTATTCCTTTTTATTCTATACATACATACATACATACTTGTACATATGTACATATTTGCACACTCAACGCTGCCGCCAGCAGTAGCCAGCCTTGAGAGAGCATCATTCAATAGCAGCAGCCGCGACTGCGCCACTTACACTGTCGGCGACAAAAAAAAGAAACAACAACAACAGCTACAACAAAAACGAAATATCATGCTCATGTGTGGTTGGCATAAGCGAACAACGGAAAACCGCAGCAAAGAAGTTAAGGAAGACTTAAAATACGGTAATTCATGCTTTCTATCTGTGCACTTTTCACTTTCTAGTCTAGGCAGCTTGCAGCTAAAAATAAAATACAGGCAGTCATAACAATAACACTGGCAACGACAATAAATTTGGAGACTTGATGTATGTATCTATGTATGACAAGTCTACAACTGTGTCTACATGTGTGTGTGTGGGCTTGTAGAAGCTGCTGTTGTTTTTGCTGTGTGCCTATTTCGAGTGTTTTCATATTGCTTGAAATATCCAAGTGCGAAGTCAACTGCAAATGTTGAGAAAATTTCCAAATTGGAAAGCAACGTACATTTGAATGTACAATACATATGTACACACATCATATGTATGTATGCATAAGTGCATTTGCTTCTATCAGTGCAAAAATATTATTTTTTAAAGCAGCAAAAACAATCAACAGCAGCAAAAAGAAACAAGTCAACGTTTTTGGCATTTTTTATTTTGTTTTGTGTATTTATTTTAATTTTACTTTGCATAATTTATTTTGCCTTTTGGCGCTTTCAATCGCACACACACACACGCCCATACATACATGTACAATGCACACACACACATACACATGCTCAGTCGCAGCAAAGCCATTGACATTGAGCTGCCTCTGCTGGCGTCGCTGTCGACGCCGCTGCCACATTTGGCCGTTGCCATTGTGCGTTCTCGCTGGCTCTTTCATTTGCTGATTTATATTGAGTTTTATCCCAAAATGTACATGTCGCCAAATGTGTGTGTGTGTGTGTGTGTGTGTGTGTGTGAGTTTTTATGGTTTCAAACTGTAACGATCTTCGTTCGAATTTCGAGCCAACGGAAATCGACAACGTTGCCATATTTCTGCAGTCGCCAAGTGATCTAAGCTCAAACGAGATGACACCAGAATCTAGGGACGTCGACTCTCACTCTCTCTCTCTCGCTCTCTTTGTCGCTCTACCGCTTTAAAAGGCCTTCCATCCGGCGTTTAACTATTGCGCCTCAGGAAGCGAGCGCAATTTGAGCGCCCCTTTTTGGGCCGTAGAAGTTTGTTGTCGACTTTTTTGGTTCTTTACGACAAATCCAACAGAATGTTGTCTCTGTCTCTTTATCTGTGGGTGCGTGTGTGTATGGTTGTGTGTGTTTATTGCAATAAAGACATCCGTTTGCATTTAGACATACATACATATGCCTTGCGATTGATTGCAGGTGAACAGTTTTTAGAGATTTGGTTAAGGTGAAATTCAATTTTTAGTTTTTTTTAGAAATTGAACTTTGATTTACATATGTATGTACATATATTAGTTTACAGTTGAAAGGTCTCCAAACTAGCAAACTAGTAAAATGAAATCAGTTTAATAATATTTACATATGTATAATTCCATTAGAACTCGGGATATGCAACTGAAAATTAATATGAACTTTCTATGATATATACACTTGCCAGAATAAATATGCGTACATGCTGTACGCAAAACTTTGGTGGTAAAAAATAAAGGACTTGTAGGTGTGCTGTTGACAAAATGATATTTTTTGATGAATAACACATTCATTATGAAACGTTTACAACAAATTTTATGTCGCTATGACATTTGGTTATTTTTCTATAATTAAAAGACTAAAAAAACATCGGATTTCGGACCAGAAAAAGTATGCGTACACCCGAAAATCACAACAAAAAAGGAACTTTTTCATTAAAATAAAATTAAATTAAGTAAGACGTGGGATACCCACTTTCTTTTAATATTTCTATTAATTTTTAGATCTTTATAATTTCAGTAATATCTAGAAAGCATCATAAAATGATGGAGTTGACGCTAAATGATTAAATGTACCCAAGGAACTGGCTCACTATTACCGTTACAAAGCTGAAAATTGATGCGCATTAACTTTCTCATCTTAAATAAAAACAAAAATATATTAAAATATATACAAATACTATTTTTATAAATATATACTAAAGCAAACAAATGATAACGCCATATTAAACAGTTATAAGCCTTAGCTTTAGCAAAATTTTGATACAAACAAAGTATTGCTTAATAGATTCACGGGTTACTTAACTATAAAATATGGCCATAATATATAATAAAAAGATCCAGCTAATCACGCCCATTGTATTGGCCCTATATGTTGGCCAAATTAATTCAATTCGTTAATTATATTTATGAGTTTTATCTATTATCTATTCAACAAAAAATGTGCAAAAAGAGAGCGAAATATAAAACAAAGATAAGCCATTAACGGTACTGCAGGTGAAAGACTTTCACTACCTAATCAGAATTTCGGTGAATTTATGAATTTTGTGAACGTGCGACAGAAATCGCTAAAAAATGAAAAAAAAAAAAAAAAGTGAGAGAGAGAAGAGAAGAGAAGCAATTTCTATAATTTTGTTCAATTATTAGGCAAATTTTTGCGAAAGTCAAGTCGTCTCTGCTTGGTTTACCGTTCGATCCGATTTGATTCGAACTGACATAGTCATAGCTGTATCAGTATCTGTATCTTAATCGGTGTATCTGTATCCGTAGCTGAATTTCGTTTCGAAGTCAGCTGCAGTAAAAGGCGTCGAGTCAAACGAGTCAAACGTCTTGGGATGTGCATTCGAAATGAACGAACTCAACTCTCCTCAAAACAGTTGAAGAGTTCAAAGAAACCGTTAATATCAAACAAACAAACGTGCACACTCACACACACACACACACACACTCACACTGCTGTCAGCTGAGAGGCGTACGACTCGTTCAAGCCGCAGATACCCAGCAAAAACATGATGGATTATGATATCATATATGATATACGTATATCATGAATCAATATAGATTATATAAACTGATCTAGTCTATATGCATGAGTCTCGATCTATCTGTCTGTCCGTTTGCTAAACCATCTCTACATCTCAATTTCTCTTCATCTCCTCATCATTTCTATTCTTCTTTCTCCTCTTCATTCCTTGCATTTGCTTACAACTAATATGCCCATCACGGCCTTTTCTTAATGGGCATGGCATATCATAAAACCGATTCATCCAAGCAAAATAGCGCTATGCAGACGTCGCCCCCAGCCCACACTTTCCAGTGATATAACAGTTATTTAGTTCATTTAGGTTTTATGGAGCGATTACATATGAAGCGCCCATAGAAATTATAGAGGAGCTGGAAAACCCTAAAATTAACAAGTGTTTTTTATATTATATAAGAGAGCTCCCTATATATGTATAGGGAGAGAGAGAGAGATAGACATATTGTATAATAAAAACTTCAATTAAGACTTAGAGTTGGCTAAGAGTTAAAGAAGTTCTGGTGAAAATTATGTAATCAAAGGGGGTACAACTCATCGATATTCTAGAGCTATAAGCCCATCTCTATCAGGTGTGAGTCATAGATATGGGATTTTCGTTTTTATAAAGAGATTTAGATGAGTTAAATGGAATTTATTTACTTTAAGATGGGGAATTTTCGAGAATTTGAGCAAAGAGTTTTCTGGAGCGTGACGAGGTGCATTTCCATTTCCATTTTCATTTCCATTTCGAGAAGAAAATGAAGAGGAGAAACGAAGAGTCGAATGCGATCCGTTCGCTGCATTATTCATGAGCCCAAACTGCAGCTGGAAAAGATAGAGAAAGAAGAAGAAGAAGTAGAAGAAGCAGCCGCAGTAGAGTCTAGTCCATGGTTAAATCAATGCGTATGACTCATCCAAAGTAAATGAAAGAAGAAAAAAATTGTCTGGCTTACAGACGGATTTTCCCCCAATTTTTCAACAAGAGTTGAGAAAGTGACACGTGCGTCGCTCTTCCTGTATGCATGTGTGTCTGTGTGTGAGTGTGTGTGTGTGTGTGTGAGTGTGTGTGTGTGAGTGTGTGTATAGTATTTAATTTGCCAAATACCCTGTAAGGCGAGAATTGTGTGCCAATGAGCGTGATAGACAGAAGGAACTCGAGAGTCTTAGCTAGGAATATTTTTATAATACTAATAATAAGAAAAGAAGAAAGAGAGAGAGAGAGAGAGAGGGAGATAGATAGATAGGGAGAAAGAGGCAGATGATATATTGGATGATATAGGATGATAGGATACACACAGAAGATGAGAAGTTGATAGAGAAAGGAAAACATAAATCTATATGGAGCGAGGAGGGATTGATAGACATAGGGAGGGAGTGAAGAGACATACATATAGAAAAAAAAGTCAGAAAAAGGGGAAACCATATGCATACATACATGGGAACCTAGAAAGAAAGAGATAAAAATACAGAAGGAAACAGGCAGAGAGGAGCAGATAGAGGAAAATAGAGAGAGAGAGAGAGAGAGAGAGAGAGAGAGAGAGAGAGAGAGAGAGAGAGAGAGAGAGAGAGAGAGAGAGAGAGAGAGAGAGAGAGAGAGAGAGAGAAATATATATATATATGAATATATTGTATGCATATATTTTTATATTTATATAAATATCAGATATTGTCACGTTACAGGGTATCTCAGTGTTTAGCATTCTGTGACACTCGCCGAATTCACACATATTATTTTTGGGTAATTTTTGGCGAGTTTTGGCAAAAAGGAAGAAATAAGAACGCTTGCCTCACCCCAGCCGCCCAATTGTTATGTCACATGCACATATGGCATAGGGGTGAGCCACCCTACCCTACCTAGGCGTAGGCACGGCACACACGCACACTGTGGCTGCTTAGGGTGGTTGCGCTGGGTAACGACAGCGGGAAGGGTCGCCGCAACCTTGAGCCGGGGCATAAGCCCATTGAAAAGTTAGGCAAGAGGGTATATGGGTTAGGTGTATGCGCTTGGAACAGCAGGAAAAGGAAGCGGCGAGGGAGGAGCAGGAGAAGGCGAAAGGTAGACAGAGGTGGAGAGCTGCTGGATACAGCTATTGTGAGCAGGGCATCTGGCAGTCGTGCATACCCGCCTCATTGCCACACGGCGGCTGTTGTCTTTCGGCTTGGGCTTGCCTGAGGGTTGAGGCGATGCACACCCTGTGCGTGCAGCGGCACGAATCGGGCCTGGGTTAACACACAAGAGGCGACATGCAAGCGACTCGATATCGTGGGCGTCGCACCAAACAACCACCAACAAAGGAGCAGCAGCACCACCAGCACCACCCGTACCACCCGTACCACCACAATCGCAATGGGCGAGAGGGTGGCTTGGTTAGGCGATAATCAGCTGTTGTTGCTGATGGGCAAAAGCCAAAGGCGAATGATCAATGAATAATGCAGGCCACAGAGTAATGCACTATATATGTATTTATGTACATATATATACATACATATATATATGAGTAATCACCCAAAATTGAAATATTATCGCAAATATGGGCGCGTTCTTTGAATTTTCGACTGGATGCAAGCGAGAGAACATTAAAATCTCATATAAGCATGATATACATACATACATATTTATGTATGTATGTGAATATAAATAAATATAATATTTGTATATACATACATACATACATGTATATATAGATAATAAATGCCCGCCGTCATGCCTTTAAATAACAAACTCAAGTGGAGCGAGTCGAAAGGAATTGAAACATTAAAGCAGCAGCAGCTACTTAACTCTGTCATACCCTAACATAAGTATACTTGTGTATATGGAGCATTTGAATGCACATACACACATAAATAACATGAACATGTACACGCACACAAATCAATAAACCACTTAACACTGTGAAATGGTGCTCAAATAACTTGCACTTAATCCACATACATATGCATATACATATAAATAATATATACATATGTACGCATGCATGTATAACTCTTGAAAGGGTATTTCTACAGCGACTTGTGCAGCGCAAGCTGCGCTTTCTTCTTGTTGCTTCTTTGGCGCTGACAAATTCGAGGCTCGCTCGCATGCAAGCAAAGAAGAAGAATGAAACAAAGAGCAACTGGCTCGATTGGCTCAGCGCAACTCTTTGGTGCACTCAATGAAGACGGAAGACGAGGAAGAGAGCGAGCGATTGTGTAAGAGCGAAGCTCAAGAGCATGTCGCATCGTTTGGTTTTGTCATATGGTGGGGCCTTGGCCCCGGCGTGTTAATTTATGGCAGTTCAAAAGGGCGTGGCGCCGGCTCTGGGCTGGGTGCTGAGTCTGAGTCTGGGAAGCGCTTCCGTTACTGCCAAAAAAAGAAAAAAGTAAAGTAAAACGAAGAGGCAGAAGAAGAATAATGAAATGAAAGAAAAGCAACAAACTGCAACGGCAAAGGGTAAAGTATGAGGGACAATTGCTGCAATATGAGGGTGTTTGACAGGAAGAGAGAGTGGCATGAGTAAAGGGGCGTCGCTGTCACTGCAAAAACCACATACGCACGCACCTACCTATGTAAATATAAATACATATATATGTACATATGTATGTATGTACATTAGCCAGCATATTGTGAGTCATAAAAGGAATTGCTATTCTTCATATTAATTTTTATTTTATGGAATTGGCCACACAACAGATTAGCTGGAAACAATGTGCATATACACATATACATACATATGTGTTTGTATAGTCTATGGCTTCATTATTTATAAGCAAGTATTTCCAAGTACGCAGGTGTTTTCATATCGCTAAACTATTAAGCTGCTTATCAAAAAATATGAAATTGCTGCAAAAATAAAACCGTCTGGGCTCAAATATTGCTGCGCCCAAGAAAGTACCAAACATTCCAGGTATTAAGAGAGTTAAACTGCTGCCCAAGCTATTGCAGCGAAAGAGAAGCAGAGAGAGAAAGCTTTCTAGTTCTTGAGCTGTGGTGTGTGGGCGGCAGATTTATGATCAGCGCTCTCACAGGAAGCTCACTTGAATACAAACTCGTGCGTTTGCGTATGTGTGTGTGTGTGTGCATAGGCGCTGATCAAAGAGACGCTCACTGCGGAAACGGAGGCGCATTAAAGAGGCCAAACACGTTCACAGCACTCACAAAATAAAAAGGGAAAAGCTGCATATGTACATGCATGTCGTATGTACATATGTATGTATGTATGTGTGTGTGCTTAAATTGAAGACCGGCAAAAATTACATTCACATCGTGAAAATCGTTAATATTCAACTGGCATAGGGACAGCAGACGCTGCGCGGCTCCCATAAGTCAGCCGAGACGCAAGAGAGCCCAGCAGCGAGTGGGTGAAAGAGAGGTGTGGAGAATGGAGTGGAGTGTGTGTGTGTGTGTTTAGGATATGCCGGCGGCAGGTAGACGGCAATGTCCGTACATAATCGATTTGCATAAAATAAAGTATGCAGGAATATATTCATGTGTGTGTGGGTGGGTGTGCGAGAAGTGTATGTATGCATATGTGTGTTTGTTTGTTTATTATACAATAATGAACAACTTAAAATGGATATGACAGGCGACAACGTTTTAGCTGAGGATGACGACGCGCTTATGTACATGATTCAATATGTAGTATGTACATATGTATGTAAGTATGTATGTATATGAAGATATAAAAATATACTTTAAATGCCTGTTGTGCGTATACATACATACATATGTACATACCTAAATGGGTGTGTATTTTCCGGCGCTTTGGTAACCTGTGCTCACACCCACGCACAAAACAGAAAAATAAAATTTCTGTACATACATACATATATGTATGTGTATGTATGTATATAGATACGCATAGATAGAGCCATAGAGCGCAGGGCGCGGTAAGTTCAAGTTCAAATTCATTTGTATTATTTTTCTTGCCTTTTGAGCGTTTTCCGGTCTGGTCTCTTTACATGCGGGTGCGTGTGTGTGTGTGTGTGTGTGTGTACATATGTGCTTGTGTGTGGCGGAGCGGCTAACTATGCTGGCACACGTCGCTGTATGTGTGTGTGTTTGCATGCTGGACTGGCCGGTGAGCGTGGCTAATGCGCATGCGCCCACACTAATGCACACGCTCTCTCTCTTTGCCTCTCTCTATGCTGAGCACTCTCGCGCTTAGAAAGAGCAGCTTACCAAAATGCAATGCCAAATATGGTTATAGCACGTTTGATGCATCAATCGGTCTCGTTTGTTCTGATTTACATTTTGCAACTCTCAGTAACTGAGCCGCCCCGCCCCGCCCCGCCCCCCTGCTACATTAGAACATTTTCTGAATGAATAGAGCTCATGTGGATAGACAGTTGAGGCTCAGTTCAACTGTTTGGCTCACAATTGAGTTGCGGTTGAGTGAATGATAACTAAAGCGATGCTCAAGTGGAGGGGCTTGGTTGCCAAATGTGGAGCATGAACATAATGGCGCTTTGATCAATTGTACATATGGTCTATAGACTACATCACCCCCTCTCTCTCTGCTAATGCTACATAAAAAGTGAAAACCATTTGAGTTGTGTCTAAAAAAGGGCATGAACCATTTTTCACATCACACAAGTTAAAATAAAATGAATGCAGAAAAACAACAACAAACCAAAAGCTACATACTAACAATACCGCTAATTTTAACGGTATTGCAAGCCAGCTGTGTGTGTGTATGTATATACAGATGTTTAGCATACATATGTATGTATATGTATGTATCTGTCTTTCACGCGCGCTCTCTCTCTATCTGTATATGTATGTATGAATGTACATATATATATTTACCGTTAGCATAAAATGCAGCTGTCTGTTTTGTAAGTGTTTTTAGCATCCCATTTATGCGCATGTCCACTCTCTCTCTCTCTCTCTGTCGCATCTGTAATACTGCCTTTTGGCAGTTGCTCTCACATGCAAGCGGGGTTGGCCAGCCAGAAATTCGCCGCAAATTTTGTGCCCAAATAGGGGCAATTTTTTGGTGACAGGGGAAATGAGCATCACAAACGTTGAAAAGGGATTTTTCTGTCTTTTTTGTTGAGCGTTGCTTACGCCTGCGCTCGCTCTCGCTCTCGCTCTCGCTCTCACCGTTGCACGTGCAATTTTTCACATGTGTTTGCCCTTTGCGCCATTGCGCTGACATTTGCCGGCCGCCTTTGCACACATACATACATATGAGCACAAACATATATTTATGGATGTGTGTGTGTGTCATTGTCATTGGTCTTAAGCAAACGAATTGTGAAGGTTATCAAGCGGCAAGAAATTGTCTACAGTCTGCTCCTTTGTGGCTGTCAGAGAGGCTACGTATGTATGTATGTGTGTGTACGTCTGTATGTGCGTATGTATGTGCGTGTGTGTATATGCGTGTGCTTTAATAATTATGTCATTTAGCTTAAGCAATAGATACAATTTGATTTGATTTGATTTCAGACAAAAGAAATTATGTATGCAAATTATGTTTTACTTTTGATAAGCCTGGGAAATAAAGGCAATATGAAGGGTAGGCACGGCAAGAGAGGGAGAGAGACAGAGAGAGAGAGAGAGAGTGTGTGTGTGTGTAAGAAGAGAGAACGATGGATATTCATGGATATTTCTAGAGTCTAGGGCAAAACTTGAAGTTATAAATTTGAATTTGGAAGGGGAAGAAAGAAGAAATACATGAAAACTATATGAGCTGAGCTAATTAGACAGATTTACCAGGAATTAAATATATATATAAGGGAAGAGCTATGCATACATAAGTAAATCGGTATATACATACATATGTATATAGGTACACATAGAGCAACTTTAATCAATTCAAGAAAATCTAATTTTATGCTAGTTTCATGCTTGATAACACTTTTCAATTTCGAGCGCTCGTTGTCCTTGCAGCGATAATTATCGATTAGTGCGATAACGATAACAGACAGACATATGCATACGACAAGCTAATTAGCCAGAGGGAAAGAGATAGCAGAGCCGATGTAAATGGCTAATGAGAAAAAAAAAAAAAACAAAACAAGAACGGAAAAAAGAAAAACAACAGATGAAACCATGATGAAACTTTTTACTATTTGCCTTTCAGCTCAAATGATTTATATATATGCACGTGTATATATCCAACAATATTTTTATTTGTTTATGTTGCGCGATAAGCAAAGAAGAAGAAGAAGAAAACAACAAAAATAAAATGAAAACGCATTATTGACGCAAAAGTTGCCTTTTTACCCACGTAATTGCCGGAGGGTAAAAAAACAGAGCAAATATCTAACCATAATTTGATAAGGGACAGATAAACGAACAATGTTATTAGATGATGGTAGGCAGACATACATATATGTATATATGTATATGTATATATGATAGATAGATACTTGTGTACATGTAAGTATTTTTTTTTATTAAGCAGACAAAAACAAAGTGAGGCGAAAACCCATTCCGAAAAGTATAAATAAAAAATAGGAAATATTAATTATATATATTAAGTATATATATTATAAATAAATATATGTATTATAAATAATTATATATATTATAAATATTGTTAATAATATAAGTATTATTAATTATATATATTATAAATATTATGTATAAAAGCATATCTATGGGGGCATATCTATATCTATGTTTTTATGGAAATAAACAACATACATACTTACATATGTATGTTATATGAAATTACTATAAAAATAAAAATTTTATAAATAAAAATTACTATAAAATATTAATGTAAGTTTATCAAAAAATTTCAACTCATTTATTTTTTGATTTTATTAAAATATTTGTAAAAATATTTTTCAATTTTTATGTATTTTATTTTTTTATGCAATAAATTTGTGAAATCGTATTATTTTTGTATAAAAAAAATAAAATAAAATAATAATATTTTTTACAATTTTGTTACTTAACTAATTATTAACCTTTTTTTTAAATTTATTTTTTATTATTTTATTTATTTTTTTTATTTATATTTTATTATTTTTAATATTTTCATAAAAATTCCTTAATATGCGAAAAACTCTACCATCTAAAACTTAGTTTTAATCCCTATAGAGAACTACGATCTAAGCAATTTTCCAGCGCCCAAAACTGTGCTGTAGCATTATATATTATATGCATATATATACATATTATATTATCAGATATATAAATCTATGTAAGACGTCAAACATCTATATATTCATATTTGAAAGTTTTCTGCTCTAGATACAAAGTTAACACTAAAAAGTTAACACTAAATTGTTGTCTGGCATTTTGGCAAGAAATTTTCCAAGTGGAATGAAAGTGGCTGAAAGGCAATGGAGATTACAGCATGGGGATTACGTGGACGCTAAAACAGTCGCCGACTTTTACAGTGTGAAGTGATATGGGATCGATGTATTGCTGGGAAGTGTGTGGCCAATGGCCAATGGCCATCATAATTGGCATTGGTCATCGAATCGCTGGAATCGATAAGATATCGGGTGCAGAGCAGGAGCAATTGGAGGAGCAGCGAGGGGGAGTGGGGAGCTAACTGTTGCCTAATCACATGAGCTTTTCATGGCAAGGTACTCGGCCATAAAAACACACACACACACACACACACACACAGGTAAATGAAAACGAAAACTGATTAAGAAACCAGAACGAAAACCTATAACATTTGATAAGAGTCGATTTGCAGTGCTATACGGTTGCATGGGGGCGGGATTGGGGCTTCGGGGTAGTGGCAATCACAATTTAGCCCTGACGCAACATGTGACACGCTACAACAGCTCCACATTTGATTCTCTGGGGGGAACTTTCAGTTTTTGTCTAACGAAGCGATCGTCGATCGCGGTGTGCTGCTTAATATGGCCACGACTGTAGCGTTTGCTCTGGTCTAGACTCGGCTGAGCTTTGTCGCGCCGTTCGAGGCGCAGCAAAGCTCGACGACTTTACACTGGTGGCACAGCATTAATGGGCATGCTTAGTGCAAAACTAAAGAGAGCCAAGTACCGTAGTGAACAGTGCTGGCATAAATATTGATACCGTATTGGACTGCGTATAAGTGAATGTGTATCGTGCATTTGAATGAATATATGAATATAGGAATGTATGAATATGAGTGTATGAATGTATGAGTGTCTTAATGTATGAATACATAAATGTATGAATACATGAATACACGTATGTATAGATATATGAATATATGAATATATGAACATATGAACATATGAATACATGAACATATGAATATATGAACATATGAATATATGAATATATGAATATATAAATATATGAATGTATGAATATATGAATATATGAATGTATGAATATATGAATGAATACATGTATATATGAATGTATGAATATATGAATACATGAACATATGAATATATGAACATATGAATATATGAATATATGAATATATGAATATATGAATATATGAATATATGAATATATGAATATATGAATATATGAATATATGAATATATGAATATATGAATATATGAATATATGAATATATGAATATATGAATATATGAATATATGAATATATGAATATATGAATATATGAATATATGAATATACGAATGTATGAATGTATGAATATATGTATACATGTGTGTATGAATGTATGAATGTATGAATATATGAATGTATGAATATATGTATACATGTATGTATGAATATATGAATATACGAATGTATGAATGTATGAATATTCATAATATATGAATTTACGAATGCTTGAATGTACATATGAATGCATGTATATGCATGTATGTATGTATATATTGTATATATGTATGTACATGTGCATGAAATTTCCTTTCAGTATATGTATGTATCTATATGGGTGTATATATACATACATATATATATGTATGTATGTAAATATTCATATATATTTTTGCAATCAATGGGAATCAATGTGATTAGAGGTGCCAGAGCTTAATAAATTACCTAATTGATATTTTATTGCATTCACGTTATTTTCAATTAAAGCAAATCTATATATGTATATACATATATGTATGTATTTATGTATATAGCTGTTGCACATATTCATATGAGATATACATATATGTATATACATATATTTATATGTCCAATACAAAATTAGGCAATTATCATAGATAACATTAAATGCGAATTTTGATGGACTGAATGGAAATAAATATTTCCGATTAAATATACATATATGTATGTATATATATATATATACATATATCTACCATGGAATACGCATGTATATACATATATACATATACATAGTATGCACATGACTCGTCTGATAATTGTTAAAGTACCTCAGCATTATAGATGGATCTCTGTTAAACTGCTCTGGATTGATCTATGGATCTGCTCTGTAGATCCACAAATGCTAGGAAATAGAGTTTTGATAATAATTTCAGCTATATTGGGAGAAACAGAGGTATGTACAACATAAATGGACTTTAACCAAAAGAGAAATTCATTTTTTTTTTTTAAATTTATTTATTTAATTCAATTTATTTTTTATATAATATATATATATATAAGTTTTCCCAAGTGTTTTTATACTTTTAAGAGAAATTCGACATAAACATAAAATTTGAATAGATTTTTTTGTTCATTTTTGTTTTTGTTTTTTTTTGTATGAAATGCACGCATTGGAAGTTCCGAGCGCTTTTAAACAATTATATATAGAAATATATATAAATTTACACACACATATATATTTATGTATTTTGGGTGCTCAATGGCCAGATAATAAAGTAAAAAGTACTACTGATCGAAATTTCAGTCAGAGGAGCACCGAAACTTTATACACACACACATACATATATATGTATGTATGTATATAAAATAAATATACATATGGTAGATCAAATAGAATGAATGTAAAGAATACATAATTTAAATTATTGCTAAATATCTTTATACCTCTTTCTCTCTCTCGTTCTCTCTCTCTCTCTCTCTCTCTGTTTTTTTTTAAGTTCCTGTCCAGCAGTTCTTGAGTATAGAACTATATATATGTATGCCTGTTTATATACGTTGTTTATCTCTTAGTGGATCAGGCAGAGTTAGATATATACAGATATATGTCTATATCTATATATATACATATACCTTATATAACTCTGAATGTATGCAAAAAATAGTATGTTTTCTTGTTCACATAGTTTTTAGATGCATATTTGAACTGATCTCAATCTATTTTTTAAATATTTATTTTACTTATTCCTTTTATTATCAACATATAATTTCTTAGCTTAATTCAAGTGGTATAATGGATATAATGGAGCTGGTTTGTTTCTCTTTTTTTTATGGATTTGCATTCAGTATCAAATATATATATATGTACATATATATTTATATATATATGTACATCTGGATTTTTTTTTTTTTTTTTTGTATATGGATATGTTTTAATCGCAATTTTTATCGGAATGGAATTTTTAGCTTGTTTAAAAAAACATTTGGGCTTTCAAAAAATATATTTTTTGTGGTATTAAGAGTAATAGGAAATTTTATAAAAAAAATTTGTTTTTAGTCTTACGCAGAAAAAAGTCGAAAAAAATCGAAACCAAAAATGATTTGTTAAAAAAAAAAAAAAATGTAGAGAAAAGCTTACGCAGTTTTACAATCAATATAATTATATAGTTAATATATATATGTATATTGTTTATGCATATGTAGTCGAGGTCATAAAAATAGCAGCACAACTGAGCACCAGATGCTGAAGAAGAAGCAGCTTAATTTTCCCCCATCTCAGTTAATTTTATGTTAATAAAAAATATTCCAATTCAATTTTTTTTTTTTTTTTTCACAACATTGGGGTTCTCTAACATTTAACACGCAGTTGCACTATTTTTATGACCGCAGCTGTTTATAGTAAATAGACAAATAATTATGTACTTTTAATATATAAATGTTTTTTTCCTCTTTTTTTCTATATTTTTAATAGTTTATGCGCTTATCTTTCGCTTCTCTCAATGCTTATATGCTGACACACATACATGAATCTATATATATATATATATATATATATATATATATATATATATATATATATATATATATATATATATATATATATATATTTTTTTTTTTTTATTTATTTATTTATTTTTTTATTTTTTTTTTTTAGTATTTCTCTTATATATTGTTGCTTCTTTCTTATTTTTTGTTTTGTTTTTATTTAATTACTTTTATTTTAGTTTTAGTTGTATTTTTTTTGTTTAAATTTTATTTTAAATATCACGGCATTCAGCTGAGGTCTGATCTGATCTATGTATTGTTTTAGATGTGCTTCACTTTTTTCATATATATTTTTCTTTTCTGTTTGCATATGCTTTATGGCTTTTTGCTATGCGATTCGTCAACAATTGTTTATAGGATGATGATATAAAAAAAAAATTAATTAGTTATATTATTATAATAATATCGATAAAACCAATTAAACGAAACTAATTGAACTAATGCGTTTCATACACCAAATGACACGTGCTACAGCGTTTGCCACTTCATCCTAGGATTAATCAAAAGCTTACAATGTGCTTTCATAACAAACCGGGTGCATTTATATATGAAGAGCTTTCAGCTTGAGTGCAAACAGTGCCGCTTAGATCACTGGGCAAAAGTTTTCGTTTTTAAAAGTGAGAGCTTTAATGTGCTTTGAAATATTGCGCAAGTTTTTCATACGAAAGCTCGATTGATTGCTAATAGGTTTTAATAGATGTTGAGCGGAATTGGCGAAACGTGAGTGAAAGTTTAGCTTAGCTTTTTAGCTTTCCAAATTTAGCTCACATATGTGATATACCGTTAGGTGAGCTTTGAACTGGCGAATAGCTCTTAAAATGCATGAGCTTTTCGCTTTTAGCTTTGTGAAATTACAGTTTGAGGGCAGCTCTCGGGCGCTTGTAAGCTTAGCCTGGAGTAGTTGCATCTGAAAGCGTTTTGCAGCACTGTTTCTCAGCTTGTGATTAATACCACGATTAAGTGGCATTTGTAGCCTCGTCTCATTCGATACTTAAAATAATAACATGATAAAACAAGCACCGAACTAGAGGTGATTTTTTTTTTTGTTGATTTTTGTTTGTTTTGTTTTGTGTTTTTTTTTTTTGTAGTTTTTTCTTTGTTTTTTTTTTTTTCCTTTTGTGTGTTTGTGGTAATTAAGAAGGCTTCTCGTTGGTTGGATCTGCATTGGCGCCATCTGTTGGCGACTGCTTGAACAGCTGCGTGCAGATGCGCCGCAAGTTGAAATTGTCGCCGATCAGCGTCGCGCGCTGCATGAGACGCACCGCCGATGGCCTCTGGATTAACTCTCACAAATTTGGCAGGCCATCGTTGCCGGACATTGGCTCACAGCCGGAACCGGTGATGGAGACGGCAATGGAACCAGAACCAGCAACAGAACCAGAACCAGCACTAGCACCAGAGCCGGCATCAACAGACACTGGCGGGGCACTCTCACTGAAATGCATTAGATTCGTCTCCATCATGAGGCCGTTGCTGAGGCTCAGCGGCGGCGACGACTGCGACGGCGGCCCTTCTATCGAGAGGCGACTGTTGGTGCTGATGCTGCTCAGGCTGAGCTGATCGTCAAACACATCAATGTTCACAACGGTCGCCAGCTCCCCATCGATGCCGACGGCGGCGGTGTTGAGCTGTGGCTTCGGCAACAGCACGCTGCCAGCAACTGTTGTTGCGGCAACAGCAGCAGCAACTGTTGCTGCTGCTGCTGTTGGATCGGCTGTTGCTGCTGTTGCTGCTGCTGCTGCTCCTGCTGCTGTTGACTGCGACGTCGTTGGCGGCGGTGGTGGTGTTATGCTCATTGGTTCCGGTTCCGGTTCCGTTTGGGGTTCGGCTTCGGTCTCGGCTTCGGCTTCGGGTTTCGGTTCCGGCTGTTGCTTGGCGGCATTTGCATTGGCATTCGGATTGATGCTCAGCCTTTCGGGCTTCATCAGCAGCTTGTTGTTGCCAGCCTGGAGAGCTGTTGTTGTTAGAATTGTGTTGTTGTTGTTGTTGTTGTTGTTGGGATTGTTGTTGTTGGCCAAGCCATCCATTTGATCCATGCCAAAGCAGTTGCCTGCATGAGAAGAAAAAAAAAAGAAAAATACCAACAAGATTATTAAATTTATGTTAAATATTATTGATTTTTAACTAAATTACGCAGCTTAAGCGCAAGTTTTTGTTAAAATTTCATAGATGCAACATTTATTACGTCTCATACCAAATTTCAGACCCTTTGCTTCACTAGCGACTGAGTTCAGTGGGTCTGTTGGGAGTAATACTGCCATATGGATTGCTCTACAAGGACAACACAGATAGCGAGCTGTCATATATCAACAATTGCATATAGGTTTATCAAAATTGAAGCAGCAATCAGTTTTCTCTTCTTGTCTTTAAAATATGCTAAATATGAAAACTTTATTATGAACTCTATATGATCTAGTCATACGATCAGATTGCTCTTGACATATGCAGTAGAGCTAATACTAAGAAGTATATATATCAAATTTAGTTAGTATAGCTATGCTAGAAGACTAGTTCCAATAGTTTATTTTACTATATATAGGATTTAGCGAGGTTACTTCCGTACGAAACTTAAAAAAAAAAAACAGTTTTTTAAATAAAAGTACAACAATTCATTAATTAAATAAAAGTAAAACAAATATCTATAATAATCACTCCATTTCACTGGGTATTCCGCGAGCGACTTGATATATCCCCATCAGTACACGCCAAAAAACTTTTTATGGTAGTTTTAACTAAAATTGCATTTATTTAATTATACATATTTAATTTAATTAATTTGTAGTTGCTTTTTGTTTTTCGATTTCTCAATGTTCTTTTTCTGCTTCTTTTACATCAGTTAAAAAAAAAATAAATCATAAATACTGCAAGCTATATATATACAGAAAACTATTTTTGTTGTTGTTGTTCTTTTATATTTCATTTTTTACATGATTTCAAAAGCTTTGCCAAAATGTTTGAATTTACAATTGAAAATAGAAAAAATTCTTATGAGAAAAATACTAAAATACAAAAATATATATGTTCTATTTATTTTTTAGGTTTTTCTGTGCAATTGAAATAAATAAACAGAAGAAAAATATATTAAATACAAAATAATATTTTAAAAATATATATTTATAATTTAAGCAAAGCGCCAAAAAACAGTTGAGTTTTTTTTTTAATTGATTTATTTTTGTTTTTTGAAAGCTTTTTGTTTGGGAGTAGTTTTTTTTCGCAGTTTTGTGTGTTATTGTTTTGTTATAAAAACTTAACGAAGGCAAAACTAAACTCTGTACGCACGAAGAGAGCAGCGCAGCATAGAAAGCAAAACTGTAACTGTAACTGCAAGCTCTGCTCACTCGAAGAGAGAGAGAGTGAAAGAGCTTGCAATTGATACAGTATTACATTGACGCAGCGCAGCTTTTAACGCTCTCCATTGAATTGAAGTGAACAGCGCAGCTCTGAATGGCGACTGCATTCAAGAGAGCAACGCAGCGCTGCGGCGCATTAAAGAGAGCACAACTGCGCAGTTCGCTCTCAAGGATCAAGTCTACAAAAGAAATTGAGTGCTGCGCGCAGCTCTGCCTCTAGCACTTACAGAGATTGTGGCTTTGGACAGTGTGGTTGTTGTTGTTGTTTTCATGTTCTATTTTAGGCTGGGTCGCTAGCGGTTAAATGTGGCGTGTGTGTGTGAGTGTGAGCAAACGGTTTCCTTTTATACAAATTGCGATTCTCTTGCCAAATATTTTCTTCTTCTTTTTTTATGTATTTACATCATTAAAATTAGAGCTTTTTGAGTTTTGTTTTGTTTTTTTTGATTTTTTTTTTTTTCATTTTTGCATAATTTTCTTACATATTTATTTATTTATGTATAGGTGTATATATATATATATGTATATATAGATGTTGAGTTTTTTAATAACTAATAATATAACTTTTGCACTTAAAAATTGTTAGCATACATTTTTTTTGTCGGTTTTGTTTTATTTTGTTGGTTTTTTTTGTTTTTGTAAATTTAAACAAATTGCTACAATCGCGTTTTTTTTTTTTTGCTGTTGTCAATAATCACATAGTTTTTTTTTTTTTTTTGTGTAGTTTTAGATTTTTTATATAATTTTTTTGTTTGTTTTAGAATTTTTGCACACTTAATTATTGGGCTACAATACATATATGCATATATGTGTGAGTGTGTAGTGGTAGTTGTAGTAGAGAGAGTGAGAGGGAAGAGAGAGAGAGAGAGAGTTGTGTGCGGTTTTTGCTATTTGCTTAGGCTCTAAGACGTTTGGGCTTGGGGTGGGCGTAAGTGCAAGGAGCGTGTGTGTGTGTGTCTATGTGTGTGTGTGTAACGCGAATGTTTGTTGCGCTATTTGATGATGCGCGGCAACAACGTTTGCTGCTCTGCCGGCAGCGAAATCAGCTGCTGCGCCTGCTGCTGCTGCTGTTGTTGTTGTTCCTGCTGCTGCTGTTGCTGCTGCTGCTGTTGCTGCGTCAACGGCGCCTGCGACTGCGGCTGTGGCTGTTGTCTGACCGCGTGTGGCGTTGCCGGACTGGCGTACAAATGCCAGAGCACCACGAAACTGAACACGCACAACAAACATATTGCTAATTCTTATCTCTTGCGACGTTTCGTCTTCTTCTTTGTGGCACTCGGCTGTCCCGTGACCTGTGCCACGCCCACGCCCACGCCCAAGCCCACGCTGGCTGCCGCAGCCGGCGTTGCCAGTGCGGCCAAATGGGCCGCTGTGCTGCCACCTGTCGCACCGCCGGCCGCTGCCGTTGCAACAGTTGCTGCTGCTGTCGCAGTTGTGGCAACTGTTGCTGCCGCTGCTGCCGTTGTTGTTGCCGTCGCCGTTGCCGCCGTCTCGGCGCTGCTCTCCTCCGCCGATGAAGTGGACGACGATGTGGCCGCCTCAATGGCTGCAATCAAATTGATTTTATGCTCCAGCTTCTTGGTCTTCAGCTTGGCATGCGACGAGGATGCGGTCAAGCTGCTGGCATAGAGGATATTGTCGTCCGACGTGGTCGTGGTCGGCACAGGACCCTCGCTGTCCGTGGTGGTGCCCGAGTGGGGTGCCGTTGCGCTGCTGCCAAAGTGCAGCAGATCCTCGGGCAGTGTGGCACCAACACCAACATCCTCATCATCATCATCATCCACATCATCATTGTCATTGTCATCGTCCTCATTATCATTGTCATCGTCCTCAGCATCTGCCTCGGCACTGAGCAGCTGCTGCTGCTGCTGCTGCTGATGCTGGGATTCACACATGCTGATGCTAATCAATGGACGCAGCTCCTCATCGTCCGCTGCGACGGCCGATTGCTGCAGTTGCTCCTTTTGCTGTTGCTTGGCTCGCCTGTGCTTCTTGCTCAGCTTCTTGGGCTCCTCCATGAGCAGCAGCTCCTCGGATCCCGACGAGCTGTTCGTGCTGCAGACGGACTTGTGCATCGCTGCACTCGCCAGCTGCTCCTTGCCCGCCAGCAGCTGCAGCTGCGCGTACTCATTCTCGTAGTGCAGCGAGCCGCACAGCGCCAGGATCAGATTCTGCTCGGTGAAGCCACGCGGAGGGGGTGTTATTTTCCGCGGCACTGCTCCAGCGCTCTCCTGCAACGGACTCTCAAAGTTGATGAGACTACGCTCAGCAGCAGCGCCAGCTCCTGCTGCTTTGGCCTCATCCCCATGCGCATCCTCATCCGCCTGCGCCGCCTCGTCGCCGAGCACTTGCAGCGGCTCCAGTGCCGGCAGCGGCGGCAGCGCCTCCAGCGGCTGCAGTGCGCCCAGCAAAAAGTCATCGAAACGGCTCGCCGGCTCCTGCAGCGGCGTCAGCAGTCCTGGCAGCAGTTTCTCCGCCGGCCGCTTGGCGCTGAGGCTCGGAAAATCTGCATCGCTGGCCGTTGCTGTTGTTGTTTCTGTGTGTGTTTCTTGTGTCTGTTGTTGTTTTTCGAGAGTTCTCCAGGCACTGCTCGATGCCTCCGCCGGCATCAGCTCCAGCACCTTGACCTGATAGCTAACGTTCTCCTTGTCCTTGTCCTTGTCCTTCTCCTTCTCTTTATCCTTGCTCTTGCCAGCCTTGCTCTTGGCCTGCTTCGTTGGCTCCGTCTTGACAGGCTTGGCCTCCACTTCTGCCTCTTCCTGCTGCTCCTCATCCGCCTCCTGCTCGGTTTCCACATGCAGATTGAGTCCTTGTGCACTGGCACTGCTTACCATTACGGCGGCTATCGAGGCACGCTTCGCCAGCAGCCCATCGGCATAGTCCACTTCCTGCTCAGCTTCCTCTGGGTGCTGCTGCTCCTGCTGCTCCTCCTCCTCCTGCTGCGCCTGTTCCTGCTGCTCCTGTTCCTGCTGCTCCTGTTCCTGCTCAGCCTTGAGCTGAGCTTGTCTCTTCTGCTCTGCCTCCTGCGCCTCCTTTGTCTCCCTTGCCTCCAGCTCCTTCTCCTTCTCCTGCTCGGCCTGCTTTTTGTCTTTCTTGTTGCTCTGTTGTTGCTGTTGTTGTTGTTGTTGTTGTGCTGCTGCTTTGTTAGCCTTGTGCTTGGCCGCTTTGGACTTTTTGTTGCTTGGTTGATTTGTTTTCAGGGACAGCGTCGAGCTTATCGATGTCTGCAGCTCATCCTCGAGCTGTTGCTCATCCTCGCTGATGGCAGTTGTTGTTGTTGTTGTTGTTGTTGCTGCTGTTGTTGCAGTTGCAGTTGCTTTGGCAGTTGTTGTTGTTTTGTTATTATTATTGCTGTTGTTGTTGTTGTTGTAGCTGTTGTTGTTGCCCTTGGCTGGCTTATTGAGATGGGAGAGCTCAGCGAATCGTTGCGCCTGCGCCGCATCCTCCAGAGCCGCCAGAGATTTTAATGATTTCTGCTTCTTCTCCTTCAGTGTGATAACCTCATCCATTTCCTTGGCTATCACCGGCACAATCAGCTTATTGGCCAGCACCACCGGCGGCTGTCCCTCGCCCATGACGCCCGGCCCACCGCACCGTCCGGCCGTCTTCAGCTCCCGTTGCTCGCGCTGCAGCTGCTCCTCGTGCCGCCGCTGCTCGGCCAGCTCGTCACAGAAGATGGCCACCACGGGCCGAAAGAGCGCCTCATCGCAGTTCTCATGGATGACGCAATCCTCGGCCGCCAGCTGGCCCACCACCTCGTCCAGCATGTCCGTCTGCAGCTCACCGCTGATGCCCGCATGGACGTCCGTGACGGTGCCCAAGGGATTTACGATTTTCTCGATGCGAGGCGGCGCTGCCCCTGCACCTGCCCCTACTCCTGCTCCTGCTCCTGCTCCCGCTCCTGCCCCTGCCATGGCATGGCTCGGCTTGGCGTTCAGCTCATAGCTGCAAATGTTGGGCAAGGCACTGGCCAGCGCCGAGATGGTTGCCGCACTGTGCGGCAACTCCTGCGCCGACTCCTCCTCGTCAGCCACGTGCTCGGCCAGGGCGTCATAGAAGCAGGCATTGTCTGCTGCTGCTGCGGCTGCTGCTGCTGCTGCTGCTGCAGTTGTTGCTGCGGCACTTGTGGCTGCAACAGTTGCTGACTCGAGAGCGCCAACATCTGGGCAAAGGGAACGCGACGACGTTTACGGACACCGCACAGAACAGAGAAGAGAAGAGAAGAAGAGAATACAAATTATGAGAAAAGCGCATTTTTGCCAAAAAGCCAAAGGCCAAAATTGTTTTTTCTATTTTTGAATTTTTTTTTATCAATTTCTGTTTATATATATATATTTTCGTTTTTCTTTTTGGCTCTCGTTTTTAGTAAGCTTTACGTGTTTCAAAAAAAAAAAAATTATAGAAGAAAAAAATAAACAAAAAACAAGAAAATTGAACTAGAAAATGCAAACGGCATAAAAAAGAACGCTTTAAGCTAAATGCAAATGGTAAAAACTATTTTCGTTTTTTTTTTTTTTTAAGTGAACAAAATGCTTTGCTACGGAATTTGATTTTTATTTTTTATTTTTTTTTAATATATATATATTTTTTTGCAACTGTTTTTACTAGTGTTTTTTTTTTATTTGAATGCAGTGAGTTTTTTTTTAAGCGTATGGAAACGTAAATTAATAATATATATATATATATAAATATATATACAAAATATTTTATATATATTTATAAAAATAAAAAGTATTTTTTAATTAATTTTTTGGCTTGCAAACTTTTTAATTTTGTAAAGGATTTTTGGATTAGTTAAACGAAATTAAATGGCTTTGGCTTTTTTTTTTATTTTTTAATTAAAGAATTTTAATTTTAGTTATTAATATTTATTTATATAAATTGTTAAAATTCTTTCATGTGCTCTTTCTTCTCAACTGTTCTCTGTCTCTTTCTCTCCTTCACACCTTTGCTCTCCAACTCCCTCGCTCTCTGTCTTTCTCGCTCTCTCTGTCTAACACTCTTTCTCTCTCTCACTCACACGCGTTGTTTAAAAATTTTCGTTTCATTTCCAAAAACAAAATGTTAGAAATTCCGGGAAAAAAAGCCCAAACAAGTGGAACGCTTGAAAAGCAGGAGAAGTAGTTCAAGTAGTAGAAGAAGAAGAAGAAACAGACCACGATGATGTAGAAGCAGAAGAAGAAGCAGCAAACGCAGAATAATTTTTAATCATAATTTAGTTTATAGATATAAATATATATATATATAGAGATTTTTTTTTTTAATGTAGTGCAGCACTACCGACTTAATGAACCCAATTGCATATAGAAATTATATAGATATAGATGTAGATGTATGTGGATATATATCCACATATATCCATATCATTCTCATACATGCAATTGCAGTTGAAATATTTATTTTTAGGGGTAAAAACTGTGGGATATACGATAGAGTTCTTGCTGAAAGAGAAGCACAATTGTGTGTTGGTGTCTTTCTCTATCTCTCTCTCTCCCTTTCTCATTCGTTAGTGTTTACAGTGGGCTCTGGCAATGAGAGTCCTAAACAACGGAAAAGTAATCCGGAGAGAAATAGTGCAAAATAGAGTTTATAAGTAGATATAGTATAGAAGCCAATTGCTGTGTGTATGTGTGCTTCTGTGTGTGTGTGTGTGTGGGTGTGTGTGCTTGTGTATGTGTGTGTCTGCAAAAGTTGACAAATTTTCAATTTTGATTAGCTTAAATTAAGTTTATATTATTAAAATGTAAACAGGTTCTATTTTTTTTCTATATATAATAATGGCAAATGTTGAAAGCAAAATTTTAAGGATGACCATAGCTGCGCAAAACACCAGAGAAAATTATAAGTAGAGCAAATAATTTAATTTTAAATTAATTAGAATCAAAAAAAAAAAAATTTATAATCAAATTGATATCTCAATTTCTAAAAGTTTTCCTTAGCGAGTGCTCACTGTAGCCTATAGCTTTATGGATTTTGGGATAAAACTCTCTGTGGAAACACACACACACACACAAACACACATGTGGATTGAATGATATGAAGAGCAGAATGATATATGATTAGGTATATAGGACTGATCGGGTAGCATTAAGTGGGATAAATCTATATATATATGTGGAAGTATATCTATATATATAGAAAGGCGTTCAACTGCAATCACAACTAAACAAGAACAAAATTAGAAGAGAAGTAAAGGGGAAACCAATGCCAATTTTTTTTTTTTTTTTTTTTCGTTTGCTTCAATTCCGAAATTTGCCAATTTGTAAAATTTACATTTCTCATAAAGCGTTCAATAAACAAAACAAATTTACTAAACAATCGCAATAATAACCATAGCAATAACAATGATAATAATAATAATAATAATAATAATAATAATAATTATAAAATAGATAATAATATTAATAGTAAAACATTCAATAAATAAATTTAGCTCAGAGGCAAAACTTGAGGAACAGATAAAGCTTAGCTAACGATAAACGATAGCGATAAACGATAACTATAATCTATATGAGTAGAGTGCTCAAATGTGATAGTTTTATACTGTATAAAGTATATCTGATATTTCATTTCATCGTTTTATACTATAGATATAATATATCTGATATTACATTTGATTGTTTTATAGTATAGATATAGTATATCTGATATTTCATTACATATATATAATAATATATCTGATATTACATTTGATAGTTTTATAGTATAGATACAGTATATCTGATATTTCATTACATATATGAACGATTATTAGTTTTATACTATATATAGTATATCTGATATTTTATTTGATAGTTTTATACTATAGATATAGTATATCTGATTTTTCATTGCATATCTGAACGATTGTTCGTATCACATTTGAGCACTTACTCTCTATATAGATATATATGTATGTATATACTTGATAGTTCAGTTTCAGCATACATATATATGCCTTGGCATATATCTTCTGGGTTCTGAGAATTCCTCTTGTGCTATATAGACTTACCGGTATCACGACGCGCTGCCATCGTTGAGGGCGACTCGCGCATGGCATCGGCCAGATCCTCCTTCAGACGCATATCGCCGTGCCCATAATCGGAGTCCAAGTGTCCATGCCGAAAGCGATCCATCAGCTTGGGGCTCTGCTCAATGCTGCCTGTGGGGGTGCGCGCATTGCGAAACGATGCAAGTTTTTAGTTCGTCTCCCTAGCTTATATTTCAAGCACTTACTATATGAACCGGACTCGATGAGCACCGGCACTCCGGCACGTGCGGTGCTGCCCACACTGGCTCCGGCCATCGCGCCGCCAGCAACGTTTAGCGGCATATTCAATGGACTGGAACGCTCGACGGCGGCAATGATGGCACCACCGCCCGCTGCACCACAGCCCGCTGATGTCGAGGGCAGCGTTGTGGTTGTCGTCTTGGTAACGCCAATCTCCACAGCCTCCGCATCCACGTGATTCAAATTCGAGCTGCACGGGATTAAAGTGAAAGATTAACAAACTCTTCTATATATAAATGTATGTATGTGTGTGTGTCCTGGCTAGCTTCGTCCGTCTCTTACCCGCTGGGCGTATTGTAGTTCTTGAATACGAACTGCGGCCCCATCCAGAGCCGTCGATGGGGCCCCGCATGGGTGATAATTTCGACCTGGGCCAACCAGCTCTCGGGCCGCTCGTCGGCCTCATCGAACTGATGGCCACTGTCCATTAGGAGGCTGGCATGGCGATCCTTGATCAGCCAATTGTCCAGCGCTAGCGGTGGTATAATTTCATGAGATCCATCCTTGCGTCGGCCCAGATTCCACTGCGCCTTGGCCTCCACCTCCAGCTCAATGGGCGTATCATCACATATCTTCTCTTTGGCAACATCTGCAATAAGAATACGCATATTTTATCGAATCCAAATTCCGGAAATCTTCTGAAATGGACTCCCACTCACTTGAGGCTAGCTTCGTGTCCAGATCGTACTGTATGAGCGCACCATGGCCGGCCATCACGAATAGCGAATCGACGGCCTTGCGCTGGACTCGATGCGGTGCCTCGCGCGTCGCCGTTGGCGGCTCCAGCAGCCAGGAGCGCGACTTGGCAAAGGTGGCGCAGACGCTCAACGGTTTGCCGCAGTCATCCGACAGCGAGGACAGCCGTTGACGCTGATGGGAGCTGACGCCGCTGCCGCCGCCGCCGCCGCCGATGCCACTGCTGCCGCCGATGCCAGAGCCGCCGCCACCCATGCCCGAGCCACCGCCCAGGGTGGCGCTGCCCGGCGGCGAGCCGAGCACAAATGGCTGACGCAGCTGCGCCAGCGGCTGGACCACTGTGGGTCGTGGAAAGGGCGGCAATGTGGGATTGTGATACGGCTGCAGCGACTGCACAAACGTGGTGCTCTCCGAGTGCGAGATGGGCGAGCTGGAGCGCCCGTCGGCGCCCAGGCCGGCGCTGCGATGGAAACGCGACAGCTTGTTGACCACATGCAACGAGGTGTGGGTGCGCACGCCCATGGCGCCGCCGTATGGCGTTATGGGGAAGACATGGGTGGTGCCGCGCAGCGTGGAAACGGCCGCCCAGCGGGAGTCCAGCGAGAAGGCGATGTGCTGCACCTTGGCGCTCGTGTCGCCGCGATGCAGCACATACAGATGATGCACTGCGGCCAGACTGGAGCCCACCGGATGCGGTTGGATGCGAAACACATGGAAATCGTGACCGCGACGATCCGCTGTTAGCAACAGCATGCCAGAGCTATCGAATTCCATGGCCACCAGCGCCTCGCTATGCGCCACAAAGTGGGCGATTATTGGATCGCTCATCGAGCCGAGAGGCGTGCCCGTCGTCGGGCTATAGTCCTTGATGGGATGCTGCAAGAGCGTTAAGCACACGGTCAGATGATCTATGATGGTTTCTATGTTGGTCTCGTCTCGGACTTTACCTTCACATCGATAATGGTCACCACGCCCGATTGCTTGCCATCGGCGCCGCCGCTGGCCGAGTCGAAGCTGCTGCTCTTGGAGCTGTTGCCGCTGCCGGCACTGGTGCCGGTCAGGCCGGCGGCCACCTGTTCGCCCAGCTCCCGCAGGCCCTTGCCAAAGGACTTGGCCGCATTCAGCACCGTCGCCGTGTAGCTGGGAACGCCCTCGCCGTCGCAGCCGCCGCCGCTGCGCTTGGAGTGGAGCAGCTTGTGCTCCGCATACGCCAGCCAGCGTGGACCCAGCGCAATGGGATTGGGATTGATACTGGAGGAGAGTCAGAGAGCGAGCATAAGCTTAGAGATTCTTGATCAGCGAATGGTTTTCACTTACCCCGGACTGGGAAAGCAGGTGGTTATGGTGAGGCGATCCTCCAGAGTGCGCGCATCGAACACCGCCAGACGCTCGTGGAAGCTGATGACGACCGCCGAGCGATTGGCCTGAATGTCCAGCACGGTATTCTTGAATTTGATGGTCTTCACCTGGACGCCCGTTTTCAGGGAGACAAAGTTGACGGCACTGAAGTGGGCGGCGCCGGCGTGCGAGGGATTGCCCATGCCGCCGCCGGACATACCGGAGGAGCCACTGCCACCAGCTCCGCCCGAGAATTGGCCACCAGATAGCATAGTGTTGGCTGCAGCGCTGCCGCCATCGACGAACGCCACCAAGGGCCGTTTGTCGGCAAATACATCCACGGGCTCGTCGGCCCGCCCGTTGTCGTCCAGGCCGGTGGCAGCTGTCAGCGGTGTGGGCAGAACGCGCAGGGCGGTGACGACGCCGTGGCGCCAGGATAACACCTCGACGGCCTCACCGTTGGCGGGTATGGCCCACACCTGGACGCCCAGGCCATAGCCGAGAATGAGTAGGAGCGGTGGTGCCGCATTGCCCTCCAGCTCCCAGTCGTCGCCGAAACGAGGATCGCTCACATCGGCGCTCGTCTCGAAGCGGGCCCAGGTGATTGTGTCCTTGGGATCCTGCACCGGCTGATGGACCAAGGTGACATCGTTTATGAATCCAATGGCCGAGTCCAGGATCGAGCGATCGCTGACTGCTTGTGGCGGCACCACGGCCGGCATGGACATGCCTCCTCGCAGTCCAATGTTGCCGCCGCCGCCGCCACCGCCACCGCCTCCACCTCCGCCGCCGCCAGCTGCATGATGATGATGTAGATGATGGCTATGATGGCGGCGCGGCGAATCCGCGGACATTGTCTGTGTAGTGTCTGTGTTGTGTGTGTGTGCGACGGCTGTCGCCCGTCTCAGCTGTTTGGTTCAATCAAAGCGAGTGCGTGAGTGTGGAGAGAGAGCGTCGTTGTCGCTCGCTCGCTCGCTCGCTTAGCTGGAGGATAGTGTTGACGATGATGATGACGATGTAAATGATTATGGCTGACGGAGACGGTGACAGGCTGTCTGTCTGTATGCCTGTGTGCTGATGACTGCGCTGCCGCTGCGGCCTCTGCTCTCGCCTCTGTGTATATGTGTCGCTGCTCAGCTGTTGTCAACTGCAAAGTGGAAAGCAAAAAAGAGAAATGAATAAATAAATAAACAAACTGCAAGCGCTGCTCTCTATCTCTCTCTTGCACACTTTGTTAAATGCAGCTCGCTCACACACGCACACACACACACACACACACACACACACACACACACACACACACACACACACACACACACACACACACACACACACAAATACTTGTTCTCTCTCTTTCGTTTCATTCTTTTATCGCTCTCGCCAATATTTCAATTCCATTTCGTTGCGTACATATGGCTTTTGCTTTGTCTCAATCAAACGGTTTTAATCTTTGCACACTCATGTGCCATGCTCTCCCTCATCCCTCACCCAACGCCCAGCGCCCACACCCACCGTTCCCCGCAGCCCTTTTAAGTTTTATTAGCGCATTACGTGTTTCTTTTTTCTTTCAACTTTTTATTTTTGCCTCGCACACACACACATATCAGGGGGGGGGGGCGATAGCAATTCCATGGGGCGTAAATTAAGTGCAATGAAAGCAATATGCATACATACAGTTACAGTGCACGCCATGAAATTGAACACATGTATTAATTTTCATAAACAACGTCAATGGCAGCTAGTGCAGGTAACAAAAAACTAAATAAATAAATAAAGAAAATACCACCTTAAACAAAGAAACGCCAAACTAAGCAAATTGGTAAACAAATTTTTGCAACGTGCTACGCTGTTGTTATTGCTGTAATATGCATAATACATGTACAAACGTATATATACACATATATATATATGCATATGTATGTCATGAACACACACATACATACATATGCACGTTAAGCAAGCCGTAGTTATCAACATCAGACCACAGCAGCAGCAGCAGCAACAGCAGCAGAAACAGCGGAACCAAAAGAAACGAAACAAGCACAAAGCAATAGCAAAAGCAACGGCACACGAAAACGCAAAGCCAAGCCAAGCTTGCAGTGCGAGCGAGACGCAGCGAGCAACAGCTGTCCGAAGCGAATACTTAAATAGCAACAGTATCCATTAACCCATATGCAGGCCAAGTGCATATTTGTCACATACATAATTTTTTGTTTTTTTTTCTGCTCAATAGGCAAAAGGTTAGATGTGTTTTCTTGAAAATTTGTAAACAATTTGCAAAATTGTTGTTGTCAGTTCAGAAGTGATTTGCTTATCGCTGTGCTAGAGCTTATCGTGCCGATAAAGTTGTTATTTTGTTCTTAGTTACGAACAAAATATTCCATGGCAAGTCATTTAACCCATTTGGATGCACACGTGTATTAATTGCGTTTGATATACAGAGTGCTGACACTGTGGGGTACATACAAGCATACATATGTACATATATAATGTATGGAGTGTATGTATGTATAGATTGTTTGATAAGCTAATATGACGTATATACATATACATATGTACATGTATATAAATATGGAATAGTGTAGTGCATGAGAGCCAATCCCACAAGCCAAAGATCAACATTGTGAAATTATATATGCACATAGCTATGAAATACATTTACATACATACACACACACACACACACATGTATGTAGATGTGTAAGCTGCGACCCAGTAATGAAATTTCCAGCAATTCAATAAATAATTTAATTGATGTTGGACATAAAAATACGTGCTCGAATTAAAGATACCTTATTTGCTGTGCTATTTATTTACTGCTCTTATTTATTTTTTATTATTTTTTAACTGGAAATATTTACTGTTATATAAAAACAACAAAACAGTTAATTCATATTGATTAAAATAAATTAATTAACCAGTTTTTAGAACAGGTTAAACTCACACACACACACACACACACAAACACTGTCTATTTTATACGGTATGCAGCACATGTTATTAAAATGGATATACAATTGCGCACAACAGTACGGGTTAAAGTTAAGCGAAAAACTATTTTTACAAAGCGCATGACGCATTGCAAAGTTGATTTGAGTTAAAATATGTGTGTTTTGTGGCTCTTTGTGTTTTAAGTAGCTGGAAAAGAGAGCGGGAGAGCGAGAGTGAAGAGGGAGGGCGAGACTAGCGCACAGGGCACTAAACGTTGCATTCCTTAATTGACTTGCGCACACGCGCATCAACGACAACAATGGCAATAGCAATGGCAATGCCAACTAAAAGCAATGTCACACACACACACACAGGCAGCTGTGGGGGATATGCATAGGTATGTGCATAGCTGCATTCAAGAGCAACAGTTTCCTCTCTCCACGACTCAGCGTAGCCAGCCACCCGCTCATAGAACGCAACGCACTTTGTCTTTGTTTTGACATAGGCAGCAAAATAAAAGCAACAACCAATGTTGACCGTTGTCTGTGAGCTTTTCGCTTTGTGTGCCACTAACTGGCTGCCTGTGTATGTGTGTGTGTGTGTAAATTGGTGTGTCAATGTTAATAAGCTAGCTAGCTAGTAGCTACTCAGCAAGTTGAGCCAATGGTTCCGTTCGTTCGATTTCTTTGTGCACGCAAAATCAAATACACACATACATATGTGCATACATGTGCAGAGCAAAAAGCTCATGTGCTGCGCTTGGTTGTGTGTGTGTGTGTTATTGTTTATGCTGTTCATTGCCAAAGCCACTTGACAAAATCTACGCAAAGCGATTTCGGTAGACAAAGAAAAATCACAACAAAACGCAATACATAAACACGCACACACACTAAGCTTTTATGAACAGGTGTTACTATAAATATATATACATGCATTCAGCATTTCAGAAGCGCACGAAATGCTATCGAAGTTGAAGAGCGAGAGTGGGAGGGAGAGAGAGCGAGTTGCGTGTAAATGAAAGAGAGAGACAGGACACTAATTGAACAATAAGCAATTTGAAGTTGATTATGTGAAGGAGCTTTTTGAATGCGTCATAGGAAACTCAACGAACTAATCCATAAAGGAATAACTGAAGAAAATTTCAATAAATTAGAAGTGTGCGAGAAACTGAATGGTTTTATTATAATCGCATATTGAAATTGATTAAGGTGATAATTTTTATTTGGCTTAATTAAGGCAAAGAAAACAAAAGAGAGAGGGAGAAAATAGCAACAGGTCAACAAAAGTCTTTGTATACAATTTTACACTATTCATATACATACATATGTATATATAAAAACTGCTGAATTAGGAATTTTGTTTGATAAATTGTATTTTTATTATTCACTCGTCTCCTGCTATTCCTCCTACCCCCCTTGTTAAGCAAGTGGCTTTCATTGCTTTTCAAATCACGTACGAAACACACGAATATTCACTGAAAGCACAATACGAAATGCGCTCAAGAGCTTTGCACTAATACATGCGTATTATTAGCACCAATACCAATTGAAAGCTGTTGCCAACTTACATATTTGTTGTAATTCATTTTTGTTACGCCTCTCCCTCACTCACTCACTTGTTTTGCACTCATTTCATTTCATTCCTAAACATTCGCACTCACAACAAAATATTTGGCAAACATTTTGCGGTAAATATCAAACAATTCGAACCTGAAACTGCAAGCTAGAACGAGAAAGCGAAAGCGCAGGCAAGCGTTAGAGAGAGCGTGCCAGCATCATCTCTATGGTTTTGCAATTTTGTATACCAACAAAAAGTCAAACAAAAAATAAAAACATTAAAACATATACTAAACAATATAAATTAACAGAATGACACAAAAATGGTCGCTGAACTGTGTGAAAAAAGTTAAATATAAATCAAAAGCAAACGAAATAAAATTATTGTGTCATTAGCAATGCATTCGCTGTCTTGTCTCTTCTTCTCCTTTCTCATCTTGTTCAATGGCTTTATTTTTAGTTGCTGCGGCTAATAATTTTTGGAAACAAAGAGGCCCCCTGCAGCCCAAAAGGCAATTATCAAAATAAGAATCAGAGCAAATAGAAGAAAAACAAAAACAAAATGAAGTAACAACAACAAACAAACACACACACACACACACACACGCAACGGTCAGCTGCAACGAAATGTTCTTATGCTCTTTCTTTTATCGCCTCTCTTTCAACTGACAGAGCGTCAGGCACAGTGCTACAAATGCACATGAAAACAGCAAGCATAAGTAAACAACATACATATGTACATATTTATACGTTTCATATTTTATCATTTAGAAATTTTTATATGTACTGTATTATGCATAAAAAACCAGTGCAATTTACTAAATGATTTAAATAAATAAACTTTATGTGAGTTTTCTAATCAATCAAGTGATGGATTAGCTATGCAAGCTATCATTATTTAGTTAACTATTTCAATGATATTTGGTTTAATGTATTTTAGAGCTGATAATATTAAAAAATTGTTTTTTTTTTTTTTTTTAATTTAATTATATTCAATATTTACATACATATGTATATACTTGCGAACCAATGTGCCAAAGTGTTTCATTATCAGTTTGTTTCATTTGGTTGCGTTTTGCTCTGCTGTCCGTTGTCTGTCTAACGCGCACTGCTCGCTTTTACATATATATATACATATGGATGTGTCTATATACATATGTATGTGTGCGTATCTGCGTGTATATCAGTGTGTCGATTGTATATGTTTGTGTATATTATTTGAAAGCACAGCGAACTTGGCAAAAAAAAAAAAACAATTCTTTTACACGAATATAACGGATATATGTGACAAAAACATTATGAAATCAAGTAATGCAAATATATATGCAAAATATACACGCACACGTCGCTGACATGCCTTTAGTAACAAATTAGAGGTGGGCCTCACAAGCAAACACATTCACACACATGGTATGCCTGCTCGCTGTTTGTATTTGTGTGTACTTGGAAGAGTTTCGAAAGGCGAATAACAGATAAACAATAAACAACAACAAAATCGCATAAAAATAACATTTGTTTTTCAATAAATATTTTTGTGTTTCTTCTTCGCTAGTTTCGCGCGTCAACAATAATGAAACAGTAAAAAAAATAATATTAATAATAAAAAGAAGATATGAAAAATAGAAGTGAAAGAAACACAATAGCAGCAACGACAACAGTAAACTTACCACTTGACGCTGCTGCTTTTGCTGGCGTTGTTGTTACGACGTCAAGAAACAGTTGAGAATTGGTGGATGGGAGCAGCAGCAACAGCAGCAGCAGCAGCAACAACACTGCGAGCCTGCTCGTTCCAGTTCCGCGCGTTCCGCTGCTCAACTTTTTCTTTCGTGTTTTCGCTGCTTACGACTGAGGACACAGTGGAAGAAGCTGAGTACAGCGTACAAAAACAAAAGCAACACAAACAAAAATCATATGTTTTCAGCTGTTGTTTCTATTGCTGCGTAGCTTTTGTCTTCTTCTTGCATTAATGCGTCTGCTTTGTTATTATTGTTGCTGTTGTTTTTGTTGTTGTGTGTTTGAGCTGTTTGCTGTTAGAGTTGTTTTCGTTGTAGTTGTTGTTACAGTCGGCAGCAGCAGCAACAGTAATTTGATTTAGTTTTTATATTTTGGCTGGCAACAAACAAACTGCGTCTTGCGTTCTTCTTTGAACTCTCCACTGCTAGCGACTGTTGACGCCCACACAAAGGCAGACGCACATACACTCACTCACGCTGCAGCTGCAAACACAAAGTCGAGCTTAGAAACAAACTTTTAAGTGCAAAGCTCCGAGTTTGTTTGAATTGTGTCAAAAAAAAAAAACCAAAATGAATTACGAAAAAAAAGAACGACAACAGCCGTCGCTACTGTTGCTGTTGACGTCGCAGTCGTCGCTGCTGCTCTGTTTTGTTGTTGCTATTGCTGCTGCTGCCTCGCTCGCACCCACGCTCACCACCACTCACAGGCACACACACGCACACAGCGGAGAGGCTGCTGGCTGCGACGTCTGCGTCGTACGTTCTTTGCTGTTCGTATTCGTTTTTTGTTTTCTGTTTTCGATTCAGCTTCTGCCTCAGCTGCTGCTGCTGCTGCTGGTATGTTGTTGTTGTTGGTTTTTGCTGTTGCTGCTGCTTCTTGCTAGCACACAAATTTACTGCGACATTAAAATTAAATCTCTGTTGCGTTCTTATTTTCTTTTACTTTTAACTTTACTCCACGGATTTATATTTGTTTTCCATCAAGTGCTGTTGTTGTTATTATTATTGCTGTTGCTGCTGCTGCCTATTGCGCTTTTAATCGATTTCACTTTTTTCTGCGTTTTTCTACTGCTGCTGCTGCTGCCCGTGCAGCCAACTACAAACACACAATAACAAAAAAAGAGCTCGAACAATAACAAAAAATATTTGATTTTTCTTTTATAAATTTTTGGCTGTTGTTTTAAGCCAAGGCTTGTTTCGTGTCTTCGTATCAGGCTTTTTATTTTATAATATTTTTGCACACTTGTACACAAAATTGATTTGTGTTGTGTTGTTGTGGCGCTGTCGTCGTTGCTGTTGCTATTGCTCGAAACGCGTCCGCAGTGAATAGAGCTGTTAGCCTTTGGCCGATACAATCGATTCAGCGATATTCGCCGTTGGCTGCTTACTATCGATATGGTATTGCAACTTATCGCGCAATTTGAATTCAATTGCTATTTTTTCTTTTCTAGTTTGCTTCGAGCAACTATTTGTAGTAAAAATAATGCTTACAATATAAGTAATTTAATTTTTATTTTGTATTTTCTCCTTCCATGTCAAATGCAAGGAAATCGTAACAAAGAATTATAATTTTATGCAAATAATTTTGCATTAATTATTATCGATAAAAACGAATATTTTGAAAAACATCATAAATAGTAATTTGCGTTTGAGTACAACTACATTTATTTATTAATGTACTTTAATCACATGAACGGAAAACAAGAGGCAAGTAGAGAAACTAAATAAATGTTTAATCTCAACGCGATTATTATCGTAGAGAGTCTCAAAAATGCGCTGCTCTTATTGCGCTTCTTGCGCAGAAAGGAGTATTTAACTCCCACTATCACATATCTACCTACATATAAACAGTTACATTTGCGCTTTATTGCTTAAAAACAACAATTTACAAGAAATAAACATGAAATGCATTTGTCGAAATTTTTAAATAAATTCGCAATTTCATTTCATTTTAAAGAGTTATTCAAAACATTGAAGCAGCTGATTTAATAATATGAATTTAAAAAACATGGCTAAGTATTTAAATACTCAAACTCTAATTGGAGCAAATATTGTCTAGTGCTGTAAAAGAGCGTAACTTATTTCTAGTGCTCAAAAAACAGCAATTCAAATAAGAAATACGCGTGAGTTGGCGAAGACATTGAAAGATAAAATCTTACAAACAAATTGGCCTTTAGAACCAAAATAATATGTGCTAATACAAACTTAATTTTAAAGGGGCGTACGATTTCTGATTACAGATTCTATATGTCTTCACATTAACACATCTTGTCAAAAAGAGTGCATTCAAAAAGTGTTATACGAGCGCCAAAAATGGGCAGCACTTTCGAAAGGACTCTGAGCGTCAATAAGAGAGAGTATGCCGCTGAGCCTGGCTCTCCGCTGAGTGCCGTACTGTTAAGTTAGCAGTAACAGTGTGTGTTAAGTGCCAACAGATGTTATTATCCTCTAACAGCTGTAATGCAGGATGTTCCGCCTTTCGCTTGTGTCCTTAGCCTAACTAAATTACATTTTATTCAGTTAATAAAAGGCAAAAACGCAATCAATTACTTAAATTACTATTGTATTTTGAATACTTAGCCAAAGCACTTGTCAATGCTAAGCAATTACCAACAGTTAACTAGCGGCGAGCATTGTAAGCAATGCACACCACTGTGCGTTGCCGTAAACGAGAACATGGCCGATAAACAAGCATTCTGATTGGGTTTGTTGTCCATGCGTTCTCATTGCTAGTTTGACGGCGTAAGAGTTAACGTCAGTAGGCAGCAAGACGTAAACGAAGATGGTTGTGTTTTTGTTGTTACGTGAACGTTGATTTATTTATGCATAATAATAATTTTTTTGCGATTTTTTTTTCTGTGTGTACGTGTGCGAAACAACAATCGTAACAACTATCAAAAAATATTAATAAATAAATAATAATAAAATAAAATTAAAAATTATAATGATACAAAATTCAATAAAAAAATATATATAAATTATTAATATTGTATATGTTTTGTGTAAAGTGTGCGGTAATATTTATAGAAAATTACAAAAGATAATAAAATACGACAACTACTATTACAACAACAACAACAACAAAAGGCAGCCCATGCGGCTGACACCAAAACAACGTAAATATATGTAATTGTTTTTTTTTGTCGGCATTTTGTTGTAAAACATTGAACATGCTCGTTCTTGTTATGGTTTTCCGTTATTTTCTCTTCTCTTGTCATCTAATATTTTTTTTTGATTCGTGGTTTGTTTTTGTTTGCTTTGCGCGGTGAATGGGCATTTGGTGCATTTGACACTCCAATTAAGAATTTTGTGTAGTTTGGGCAATGCCAATTAGCATTTGTGTCGGTGTTGGTGCGCTTATAAGAATGAAAAATATAACAAAGCGGTGCAAAATAATACGAAAAAAAAAAACGAAACGTAGCAAGAAGCAGAAAAGCCGCAACGCTGACGTTGACATCCACAGAGAAACAGTCAGAGAGCGGCATCGAGAGAGCATGAGAGCACAGTGTTCGTGTGTATGTGTGTTGCGTGCCTTGTGTGAGCGTAGAGTATGCACGTGTGCGTGTGTGTATGGTAGAACGTGGTAGCTGCCAGCAGCCTAATAAGAATAAGTTAACAAACTGACGACGTGTGTTCAGGTTCGTGTGGGACCGAGAACGCTGCTAGGCAGCGCGGGGGCATTGGAGTGTGAGAGGAAGCAGGACGCGCGCGCGCTCTCTTTGTGTTTGCATGCACTTTGCTCTCGCGTGTCCGTTCTCTTGCGTTCTGTTACGGCTGACATTCATTGATTTTTCCACTTTGTCATAGTGTGAATACTAGCGGGAGAGGGTGCGAGGAAGGTGTGTGCATGTGTGTGTGTGTGCGTGTATGTGCGTGTTGTAAGGCGACCAAGGTGAATTGTAGAAGAGCCTGGAGCGCGACCGAAAGAGCGAGAGCGAGACCCGTAATGCAAAGGAAAACAAAGGAAAAAACATTAGCACTTTGTGGATGTGTGTGTGCGTGCAATTAACAATTCGTCGTTGGAGGTTATGTTGGGCTATAGTGTAAATAACTTGTATTCGAATATAAGTAATTTGTTGTTGTCGTTTTGCTTGCGCAATTTGGCCAAAACCACATTTTTTGGTATATTTGTTTTTTTTTTTTTTTTGAGTTGATTGTTATTCCAAAGCGCGAGCGAAGCAACCACCGAAACAGAACGAAAAGGAACAAGCGCCGCTTTTAGCCACCACCAAAAACAACAACAACAACAACAACAACGTGTATAACAGCAGACAGCAGCAACAACAATAACAGCAACAGAGAGCAAGAGAGTCGGAGAGATAGAGAGACCATCGTGTCAAAGAGAGCGAGAGTGAGAGCAAGAGCCAGAGAGAGCGCGCGTAAAGTGCAAACCCAATGGCAAAGTTGTTGGGCCAAGAAGAATAACCAACAACAATATATACATGTATCAATTTATATATGCATGAATAACACACATACATATGTATGTACATATATATGTATAGCAACAATTTTACCATAAAAAATTGTTACGTTAATGCATAGGCTCTAATTGGTATAGCTAAACAATTTGCAGTCCAATTCGAACATACGAGATAACACTCGTTTATTTATCACATTTGCTTTTGGGCCCCGGCTGGCCATGTTGAGATAAACGCTTAGATAACACTATGATAGCGGTTGTTTTTCCCCCTTATTTTGCTCTCTCATTTTGTGTATGACATACATATGTATGTATTTGTGTAGAGCGCGATCTCTAAACAAATACATTTGCATTGTTGTGCAATGCATTTGAGAATTGCCAATTGGCAGCACTTGCATGCTCCAATTGGGCATGCATCACCTGAATTGCTGTGATGCTACGACTTCGCATTGCTCGCTCGCTCGCTCGCTCGCTCGCTCTTTGCCTCTCGCTACCTCTCTCTTCCTTCCTCGTTGCGACCTGTATGGTTGTCCATTCTCTTGCTCGTTTCGTTTAGTTTATCATTTTGGCCCGCCCACCCCCTCGTCGCGTGCACGGCCGCATTGCTAAGAAGGGGTACCCAAAACCGGCCGCTTACGTGTCGCGTTAGCGTAAGCGCACTTCATTTACGTAGCGTGCTGCGTTAATTACGTTTGATAGCGCTACTGTCGTACGACCCGTCAACGTCAACATCAACGTCATCGACGCCAACGCCAACGCCGATGCCGACGCCGATGCCCGCGTTGCTACCAATCAAACTACCGCAAAATATGCCACGCCGTTTTTTTTTTTTTTTACTCTCTTCTTTTTAATGTTTTTTGTTGTTTCTGTTTTTGCTTTAATATTTTCTCTTAATGACATTTATTTGCTTCAGATTAATTTCAAATAGGGCTTTTATTGAAATATTCCTAGAAACAGCTTAAATGCGGGCACTGTGATATGAGGTACAGTAAAGTGTCGTTAGAGTGAGCTGCTTTTAAAGAGTTTTTTTTTCTCCTCAAATAAATGAAATGTTTTTCTTCGTTATTTCCTTCAGAGAGTTACTGCAATGTGTTAATTGCTTATGAGAAAAAAATGTGTACAGATGAAGTCAGGAAACTCTTTTAGATAGAAGATTTTATTGTTTACCTGTGCATTAACAAAATGAGAGAGAGAGAGAGAGGGAGAGAAAGAGAGAAAAGTTTTGGGAAAAACAGTGTAAACATAAGCAGTAGACGAACTTTGATGGAGTTTACCAATAAATTCTTACTAATAAAAGTGTGAAATAAAAGTCTGAGGATGTAGATATAGGAAAAACCATTCTCTGCTTTGAAATGGAAAATGGAAAAATCTCTGATAAGAAGAGATGGAAAAATATATAAAGAAAATAGACTCGAAATTTCAAATGAATTCTATTTAAAATAAAAGTCTACATATGTATATATATATATATATATATATATATATATATATATATATATATATATATATATATATATATATGTATATGCGTATGTATTTGTCTCTAGCTCTATGCAACTTTTATAGCTGATGCGTGACGAATTGTTTTTATATTCTGCTACAGCTACTGCTTTCTCTTCCTCTAGCTCTTTCCGTTTCCCTTCTTCTCTTTTATATGCCGAGTGCATGAGTCAAAACCCTGAAGATATTACGAAATCAGGCATCAAAGCATAAGGCAAAAAAGTAAAAAGACGCGACTACAAAAAAATGTGACAGAGGGAGAGAGAGACAGTAAGAGAAAGTATAATCAGTGTGGGAAAGAGAGAGGTAGCAGAAGAGAAATACTACATATCTGACAATTGAAAATAAAAGTTCTTGATAAGAAATTTGTGTTTGTATTACTTAATTTCCTTAAGTTTGTAGGAAGTGAAATAAAAATAATTTCATGTGGAAATTTAAAAGAAATCAATGAAATATTTAATGTAATATACATACATAGAGCATATATAGGTATGTATGTATGTATATAATATAAATAGAGATAGAGAAATAGAGAGATAGACAGATGGAGAGGTAGAGGGATAGAGAGTTAGAGGAATAGAAAGATATAGAGCTAGAGAGACAAATACAGAGAGGGATAGAGAGATAGAGAGAAGGAGATATAGAGATGTTATTTTAACATTTGATTTTATATTTTTTATTATTTTATTTTATATTTTTTATTAGTTGTTTATTATATTTGTTATATATTTTGTATATATATATTTAAAAAAATTTTTTTTTTAATTTTGTGTATTATTTTTAATTTAAAAAAATATATTTTTATTTTATTTTTTTTTTTAATTTGTTAATTGATTTTTGTTTTCTGCTTTTGTAAACATATATTAATGCATATACATATGGTTTATGCTTGTCCATTGTAAATCCCACTAATCCAGCATTATCTCCAATATTTTATTCCATTTAATATTGCCTCAAAAGCTTTCCCCCGACACGAATATACTCACGCATATTACATTACTCTAATATTGAAATACATAAATGGATTTTTATTAATTTTTGCATTCATTTCTTCTTTTTCTCTTCCTCTTTTCTGAATGTCAACCAACAACCGCAACAAAATAAACCCATCTAAAAATCCACCAAAAATATTATGAAAAAAAAAAAAAAAACAAAAGCGTGCAATTAAATATAATAATAAATACAAATTAATAAAAAATAATTACAAAATAAATGTAACAACCAAAAGCGACTCAATATGAGCGCCAACAGTGGCTGCCAAAACAACGACAACAACAACAACAACAACAACAACAACAAATGTGCAAAATCTAAAAATAAATAAAAAAAATTCACCTAAATCCAGCTAAAAAAAAAAAAATAAATAAAATAAAATAAAGCAAATTTTTATTTCGTTCCATTCCCGATAAAATCGTTGTTGTTTGTTTTCTTTAGCGCAATAGATAAAAAAGCATCCGCAGCATTCATATATATATATATATAACTATATATATATATATGCATATTCCCTTATCTATATAGATATATCCACGCACACATCTGTATGTATATGTGTGGGTGTGTGCATTCGTGTCTTTATATATATGCGTGTGTGTGTGCGTGCGTCCATAGCTATACCCTGTGAATTCCATCCATCCAATCTACACACATATGGTTATATCTATACATAACATGCCTATATATATATATAACTCAATCTGAATGATTGTAACCACCACCAAAAACAACAACAACAACAACGACGACAACTAATTAATGCCACACTTTTGTATGTGTCTATCGAACAACTGAAACGATAACAAATCGATATATCGATAACAACAATTTGCAACAACAATCGACAACAATCGACTCGTTACAAAATGGCGGACATCATGCGTCCGCCGTTCAGCGACATTAAGCGGCCCGACGAAATCGTCAGAATGACAACCGCCGATAATCTGAAATTTGCCGTCCTCATCGGCCTCATCGAGGTGGGCCAGGTGACCAATCGGGAGGTGGTCAACACTGTTTTACATTTGGTAAGTGCAGCTCAGTTTAACTTTGTCTAGGATTGAATGTGACTGGCCGATAAAACATATCGATAACAATTTGTTATTGCTATCGATATGCAATCCAAATGTTCATGTGATATATACATATATGTATACTTGAAAGTCGATAGAAAATATCGATTAGCTACAGATATAATGAACAAGAATATATCGATAAGCGAGCAGCTAAAATCGATATTTATCTTATTTTTCATCGCCAACTGGCATGGTAAGACAATCTAACTACTGTCGATAACTCTTGATTCCATTTATTATGCTTGATGTGTGCTTTAATAGAACTTACTATACAAAAGTGGATCCAACTAACTGCTATCGATAACTCTTGAGGCCAACTTAGATAGAACTTAGTGGAAAAAAAGCGAATCTAAGTAACAGTTAACATTTTCTTGGAATCGATAAAGTTTTCCATCCGAGTAGAGTTCTACAACAATGCAATGTGAAGTTTTCCCGAAATTTTCACATTTTCCACAACATTTGTAAAGAACAAACAAATAAATATTTACACTTAAAGTTAATTAAAATTTTTGCTAAGGATTTTCGCATTTGGCTGCATCTGGCTGAATCCATTCTAGATGCGCCCATTCGGTTAATTGTTATTTGACACTTGCCAGAACTTTGGGGCCTGCACAGTACCTGGCCCCTAGATGGCGCCACATGGGGCATAGCCAAATTGCTAGTTTGAAACAAAAACTGTTTGCCATACTCTGTAGATGGCGAGCTTAGTTAGTAGAGGGTATATCGTTCTCCTTGATCGATTTGGCAAGAGCAGTCTTGAATTATAGATGTAATCGATATTTCTATCATTTATCGATAAATATTGATTGAAAATCTGGCTTTGGAGATGTGTAGAATCAAGTGGGGTGTTCTAGTGTTATATCTGACTTAAGAAGAATTGAACTTAATCAATATATATTGAATTGTTATTATATGGTATATTGATATGCATCGAATTTCTATAATTTATCGATATCTGATCAGGATGTGTTTTAAAGTTTCAAGCACATGGAGTGTTAACATTTCAATCTCTTGATTGTTTAGCTTATAGCTTTTATACCCCAGTAGCTTGACATAGATTTGTTTTGAGATAGTACCAATCAATACCGATTAATATATTACCGATTTCTGTTATAGCTTAAAGTAGATAACGAGATAAATTCTAATTCTTGCTTGTTAAATGTTTGATTAAATTATTACTCAATTATGCTTATATGATATCAATAAGTATATATCGACAAGCATTTATCGATAAGTATCGAAAAGTGTGTGTATCGATAAATATATAAAGTTATGAATGAATACTCTACAAATCATGTATATAGAATCTGATCAATCATCAGATTCTATAAAGCGAATTAAAGTAACTGCTTCATAGCTTATAGGTCATCTTCTAGTCGAGCATGCCCTATTAGAGCTCACTCATATGACTTTGTATTTTCTTTTTTTTTTTTTGGTTCCGTTGCCTTGCGCAAATCTGTGCAGCCAAAAATCTTTAGCACAAGACAGCGCAATTTCATTAGACAGCCTGACAAAATGGCGTCTAAATGCTGCACACACACACACACACACACGCCAACACCCCCCTCTCTCTCACACACACACACACACACACACACACAAATAGACGGCGCTTTCATTAGCACAAAATTAACATTTTGTGAAAGCCGCAGAGCGAAACATCTTCATGTTTGCCAAGGAGCCTGACTAGAGCCAAAGGTAAAGAAACCATTGCTTACCTGTATACATACATACATCTGTATATGTATGCGTGTGCGTGTGTGTGTGTGTGTGTGTGCGACGTTGCTGTGCCAGCGATTAGATCAAAGGCCAGCAGCTTCTACCCTTAGAAGACAATATGCCTGCATACATATTGTATTATTACACGACATTATTATTATTATTATTATTATTAGAGAAGATTTTCAAATTTACATCTTTTTATTTTGACTGTATATAGGTGTGTGTGTGTATGTGTGTGTGTGTGTGTTGGTGCCTTAATGAAAACACGACACCGTCGCTCATCATTACGAGATTCTGTCGAGATTTTCAACGAGAGCACGGCCCAAGGAAAGTAGAAATAAAAAAAAAATAACCTGACTGACATCTGACAGGTGTGGGTATGTGTGTGTGTGTGTGTGTGTGTGCAAGAAATTGAAAAGAAATTGAATTGAAGTTCTTTGGCGTCGTCGTAGTCGCTATTTATTGATAAGATAAGCAACTGGCAACAGCTAAAAGATAGCTCAAGTTGGACAGACATCAAGAGAGTGAGAGAGAGAGAGAGCGAGAGAGAGAGAGAGAGCGAGAGTGAGAGGAGAGAGAGAGAGAGAGAGAGAGAGAGAGAGAGAGAGAGAGAGAGAGAGAGAGCGAGTGAGAGTGTGAGTGTGAGAAAGAGCTAGATATATGCTTGCTAGATAACGTACAAGTATATATAAATATATATTCATATATATATATATATATATATACACACATATATATAATATTTTATACGATTATACGACCTGGCAATCTGATAAGCGTTACCCACACGGCCAGAAAAGCGCTGACGTGTTCAAATGCCGTTAAAGAACCAAAAAAAGAAGAAATATATATATATATATATAAGCGTTAATAAATATCATGCATATAGACACACACACACACACACACACACATACACCCCCACCCATGCCCCTTGAAAATGTGTCAAAAAGTTAAAATGACAGTCAAGTATATCTTAAGCCAAATGAACAGCAATTGCTAGAGCTACGTGGCCTGGTCTAAGACGCGTAAAGCTAACTAACATGTTTTATATGAAGTATTGCTGAAATGTTATACAAATCGAATTTACTATAGATACATGAATTACTCTATACATATGCTTATTACATAACACATTTGAGTATAGTCATATAGAAAAGATTGCCTAGATTTTTAACTTTTATTAGCCTACATATTTTCCATTTTCCAAGCGATTTGGCTAGTTTTCATATATTTCATTGTAGCTGCCAGAGGCAGCAGCTGCAGCAAATTTCATGCGGATAGCTCCGCCGCAAGCTGAGTTCACATAGAACATTTGGCTTCTAAGCTAGACTAAGACCTCACAAGTGCACAACACGTTTTATAGTGTTATCTAGAGGCAAATAAGTGAATGTGGGTTACTAGTTGCTGTCGTCTCAGTTAGTTTCGGTTTATCGCTCTTTCCAATGGATGGACTCTGATAGTGAGTAATATAATCAATAGCTTTTATGATAGATGTGATTGGGCAGTTATTTGAACGATAATGGTAAAATGTTGGTCATGTTCCATTATCGTGCACAAAAAAAAAATAAATAAATAAATAAAAAAAAAAAAATAAAGAGAGACAAGTGAAAGTGTTTTTGCTCGGAACTAAGAGATACTCTATAACTATATAAATTATATGTGGTTAATGTAAATCTTGGTTAATATGTAACTCTTTTTAACAAAAGTTTTAATATTGATATTAATCGACTTGGGAACCTTATCGATTATTTAAGGCAAGCTTATTATAACGATAACTATTCGAACTATCTAACCTACAGCCAAGTTCGTCAAGAGAACAAATAGGTTTCAATGTTACTTATACCAGAAATATATAGACTTATAAGGGTTATAAGAACTTTCTTTTATAATTTTTTTTTATAATAAATATATTTATTATTGTACCATGGAACATTAAATTTTTGACTTTAGTGAGCTATATCTTTAGAAAAAAATATATTAAATATATAAGACAAATACATATGAAAATATAATAAATATATAAGGCTATATGTATATATTACCACTCCAGCTATAGCCTCTGTACGGTTTTGAGATGATATGATGAGAATTCTGGTATCCGGATTCTGCTCTATATGGAAAAAATAATTAATGATATACATATCCTTTTAAGTGATATAGCTAGAGCTTCAAGCTTTGACGATTCAGCATGTATAGACTAGACTGCAGATATTTATAGGGAATATATATACATATATATTATATAGTATATATAGTGGTATTATATCTCCTCCCACAATCAATTAAAATGAATTCATTTAAAAACATATTGATTTACGGCAATGGGTATATCTCTGGTTTCAACTGTAAAATGCTTGAAAATTTTCAAAAAGTAATCAGCAATTGAAATACAGTAGATGTATGTATGTATATGATTTTGCTGGGGCTAGGGTAAACATTGACTCGATTGATATCTAAATTCGTTCGCATTTTGCCTAAAAGGATGCATAAAAATTCTAAATGCAGTCATTAAAATAATATGGATATACGTACACATAGATAGGCATCTATGTGTATGTGTGTGTGTGTGTGTGTTTATTTGCTTGTGTGTGTAATAGCAAAAACAAACAACAAGCGAGAGCCAGAAAGAGAGAGAGGGAAGAGTAGAGAGGGAGGGAGAGAGAGCCGTATCCATTGCATAGGCAAACAAATTGAAAATTTTTGGACGCCTTTTTGTTGACTTCATTTTGCAATTGCTTTTCAAAATTTCCATTGTTGTTGTTTGTAGATGTTGTTGTCGTCGTTGTTGTTGTTGTTGATTTGCATTAAGCGTTTATTTTTAGTAGGCCAGAATTTTTAGCTAACGACGAAAGACGAAAGGCAAATCGATTAAAGGCTTTGGTCCTTAGCACGTGACAGGGTTTTCCGCTTTGAAAGTGGCTAAAGTAACGGGAGTTGACTTGAGACCTGTTAGGGGTTAGCCAGCTGGTGGATGGGCACTACCAGCATTACAGCAAAGCAACGCCTCCCGCCTACCGCCCCCCCGCCCCACGCAACCAAAGCAAACCATGTGCCACATGGCAAATGACCATAATTGAGCTGTATAACAAGACCCAATGACCGATTAAGCGAGAGAAAGAGCCAGAGAGGCAGAGTGACAGAGAGAGAGAGAGAGAGAGTGAGAAGGGCTGCTGGAACAGTGGGTAGGGCGCGTCTATGAATCAATCAACAGGAACAGGGAATGGCGTTGCGTGGAGCTGGAGAAAGGAATCAATTTGCATTAAGAGAAACACAAGAAAATGGAAAATCAGGAAGGCAGACAGACAGAGGGAGAGAGAGGGGGAGAGAGAGTGGAGAGTGAAAAGAGAGATGCGTAAACATAAGTAAGAACTAAGCACTGAAGAACGTATACTAAATCAATTCATCAATCAAACAAAAATCCTAGGCAACTGAAAGCTAGGGTATCGGTGAGTGAGGCATTGAGTTGAGTTTTTAGTGGGTGTAAACAAGAGCTAAAAATACTAAAGAGCTCACAGATTTCGAGTTCTCGGCGCGAGAAGTGCTAAACAAGCAAAAGCTAGGGTATCTGTGAGTCAGGCATTTAAGTAAGTGTAATATGCATAAATGCCAAAGACTTGTACTCTACAGTTATAGAGATACATATTTGCATTGCTGTCTGGATTAGTTGCTAATCAAAGTCACCCATTTAGTACAGGGTATCATATGCGTCGTGCTTTGCTTGGCAACACTATTTGTTATTGCTCTTATTATTTTCTATTTGCCCATTTATAGCATACTTAACAGCTTGTTTCGACTTGAATTGGCCTGGATTCGTGCGAGCAGTACAGAAATGTACAGGGTATCTATCATCTGGGTGTAGCCCAGAGCTAAGCCAATTACTGGCCAAGATTTGAAAGGCGACCCACATAGGCCTATTAACGCTTATTTAGTTAAATTTGCTACCCTCAGCGTTGCTTTGAAGAGGACCGAAAGAGAGAGAGAGAGAGAGAGTGAGAGAGTGAGGGGTAAGAGGGCGATAAGAGAGAGAGAGAGAGAGAGAGAGAGCAAGAGAAATGCAAACATATTTAGCTAATTTTACTTAATTTAATTAACGTGCTTTGCCACGCAACGTCCGCAACAAAGCTGACGTCGACTGCGACGTCGACGTCGACAGCGATGCTGACATCGTTGCCGCTGCCGTTGCCAGTCAGCTGTTCGAGTGCCCGAAGGAAATAATAAAAATGTGCCTTATTGTTGGCATCCTGAGAGGGCGACAGAAAGAGAAAGAGCGAGAGAGAGAGAGAGTGTGTGTGTGTGTGTGAGAGAGAGAGGGAGGGAAATAGCTAGAGGGGGAAAGGAAATTTTGGTCACAAAGCAACCAAATGCCAAAGTCATGAGTGAAAAAACTCACGCCAAAAGACAGAGCAAAAGGGAGAGAGGGAGAAAGAGAGAGAGGGCGATAGAGAGAGAGCGAGAGAGAGAGAGTGAGAGAGACGAAGAGTGAGTGGGAGCGAGCAAAAGGGAAGTTTTGTTAGGCTCGTAAAAAGTGAAATGCTAAAGAATAACAAAACAAAAAAAAAGAGAAATGAAAAGAAAAAACAACAACAACAACAACAGCAAAGAGAACAACTGCAGCTAGCAAACGCGCTGCGAAAATAACGCGCAAGAAAAAAAAACAAATGCGAAACGAAATCAAACAAAAAACACACACAAATTATGCCAAAAAATATAAAAGGACAACAACAACAACAACAACAGTAAATTACATTAATGCCAAAGCCAAACAGAAGTAGCATGCGTGTGTTGCTGCTGCTTCTTCTTCCTCGTCCTCGTCTTCGTCTTCGTCTGCGACCTCGTCTTCGTCTTCCTCTTCATCGACTTGAACAACCCTAAATGAAAAATTAAACAGCAACAAAACGTGAACGACGGCAACGCTGGCGTCAGCCTGTCCCATTCTAACGGTCCCATGCACGCCTACCCCGTGTCTCCTGCTCCGACCACATACAGCTCCTCCTGCCACTCCTGCCACTCCAGCCGCTCCTGCTTCGGCGGCTCTTTCGCGTTTTCTAGCTTCTGGAATGGAATGGAATGGAATCGAATCGAATTTGTTGCGGCTGCCTTCGCGTACTGACGCCGCCGGCTGCAAATACAGCGGCAAATATAGTCGCACAGTGGGGCAATGTCTACTGAAAGCGCAGTGAAGCAAGAGAATTGAGTTTATGAATTACAAAAAATTCAGGCACAAAAAAAAAAAGAAAAAAAGCATTAGAATATTGGCGCAAACAGACTTGAGCTTTTTCACAGCACATTTAAAAACGGGATAAACTTATCTGCATTATTTTCTTTTAATCCTTTTAAATTATTAAAATAAATAATTTATATGATTACAATTAAAAATAATTAAATATAATTACATATACATTTTTATATAAAAATCAAATAACATTTATTTAAATTCTTTTTTTTTTTTTTTTTTAGATTAAAAAATAATAGTATATTTATTTAAAAAAAACAAAAAAAAAATAGAAAAAAAAATTAGTTAAAATATCTTCTGAAGTTTTTGTTTTCAATTTTGTTGGAAATAAAAAATAAAACATATTATTATAGTAATAAAACGTATACGTTTTTTTTTAATTCTTACAAAATTGTTTGTATTAATAAAAATTGAAGATAAAAATGAATTAAAATATCTTTTGAAGCAAAGTAGCTAAATCTTATATATATATACCTATATATGAGCTTTTTTTGCTTACATATAATATGTATTTAAATATGTATGTGTATATATTTAATATTTATATTTAATTATCTGCCTAGGCAGTTAGCCCAATATTAATATTTATATTTAATTATCTGCCTAGGCAGTTAGCCCAGGGTCAAGGCTTCAAGTAGTACATATATATGTATATTGGTGTTAGTTCGCGCCGACTATAACAGAGGCTATGATATATGAAGATGCACAAGCTCTATTTAGCTAACATGAACTTTGTCTTGTTTATCATGAACATAGAATCCACTCAAATTTAATTATAATTGGAATTAAAAAATCGAACACATCTTTTGGTCAATTTGCTTGCTAAAGTTTAAGATCTGAAATTATACATTTTTTGTTCTAGAAACTTTAAGAAAAATAGGTAAATATTAGCCTTTGACATGAGCTTTAGCCGGAAGTTGAACGTATTCAAATTGAATTGCAACTAAAACTTATCACGACATTTGTTCCATATTTCGATTGTCCATTTCGAATGGTGTTTGCACCACTGTGCGCACGTAGATCGTGTAGCATAACTCGAAATTCAGTTGCCAGGCTCGTGCTCATTGCTAAGGGTGCGGCGGGTGTGTGGCTAAACGTGGCTGGCGCCGCAAGGGCTACGGCTGGATGATGACCAGGAGTGTGGGCTGGGCTGGGCCGGGGGCTGGGGGTTGGGTTGTGCAATGGTGGTTAGGGGGCGTGAAGTGGGCTGTGCGGTTGGTGGTGTGACGTTAGCTTAGCCATAGCGAGAGCAGCAGCAGGAGCAGCAGGAGCAGGAGCAGCAGCAGCAGAAGACACGACAACCGCAAGAGATTTAACGACCAATAAAGGAACAACGCAATGTTGTTTAAGGATGCTGTAAGGGATACGTAGGCGGTATGGCAACGCCGGACACGCGTTATGTGTAACCGGTAGCCATTTCAACGGCACTTTGATTGCCACTGAGGGCGTAGTAAGTGTGTGTGTGTGAGGGGGTGGGGTAGGCGTAACACATTTATGGGCATTGCGACATTACGTGGCAAATGAATGAAAACTTTGACTCGTAGACCTCTGGCTCTGGTCTGGCCGTCTGGCCTTCTGGCCGTTCCCTCTTCCTGCTCTTCTTCTTCTGCTTCAACTGGTCGCAAGTCTGGCAACTTCATTAACATCATTATCGGCGGCAGTTCCATTCAAATCAACCACTCTCCCCCCCATTAACCCCAACTCTAACTTCCCCTGCATTGGGCCAAACTGCATTTTACAGATGTAAATTTTCGTCCTTATTTTATTCATTTCCATAAAACACCCAAAAAAAAAGTAAGACAAAGGAAAAACCTATCGGTGGGAGAGTTCGTTTCATTTTTTTTTTCCACTCCCATTTTTATTGCGCTTAATGGTCGCAGCTGTGCGGGGCCTGTAACGGCAAATTACATTGACGACAAATGCCAGAGCAGCGAAATATGCTCTATGACGGGCATGCTCAATGGCAGAGATACCCTGCATAGAATTGGTTGATTGGTTTAAGGCATATAGTATATGATATCATAGAATGAGCGCTTCCCTTTTCACTGTTAAGTCTCCAATGATTCGTTTCGATTCGTTGCTTTTCTTTTCTTCCACTCCTTCACTCTTCATACGCTCTGCAGAGCAGCTTCACTTGATCTACCTTTAACGCTATGCTCACTCTCTTCTCTCTACACTTTTTACACTCTCTCCACTCTCAGAACTTGCTAAACTCTACAGTCTCCAAACTATTCGCTTTCTTCAGCCTCTTTACTCGCTCGCTTTTCTGCTTTCTCACTCTGTCCACGCTCTCAAGTCTCTCCACTCTCCATACTCTCCAAGCTTTTCTCTGCCTGCATCTTTTCTTCGTTTTCCAGTCTCTCCACTCTTTCACCCGTTTTCTCTTTCACACTTTCTCCACTCTAGCTAATCTCTCCAATCTCTCCATTTCCAGTTTTCTCCATTCTCATTATTTCGTGTACTTTTTCCATTCTCTCCCTCACTACTTTCTTCACTCTAGCCAATCTCTCCAAGCTCTCCACTTGCAGTTTTCTCCATTCTCATAATTTCTTCTACTTTCTACTTTCTCCATTCTCTCCACTCTCTCCATTCCTTACACTATCTCCGCTCTCCAGCATGGGCGAAAGATAGAATGGTTCTCTAATCTCTCCACCCTCTCCACTCTCTCCACTCTCTCCACTCTCACTCTTTACAGGGTATCAAAATGTTTAAGCATAAAAAATCAAAACAAATAAAATAAAAACAAAAAAAATCAATAAAATTGAATTGAAGGCAAAGCAAGAAGAAGCAGAAGCAGCAGAAGAAGCGCCAAACGTTTTTTATGACTAGCAGCACTTGCTGCTGCTGTTTGCTGAGAGAGGGCGAAGAGCAGGAAGGGACCAGCTGCAGGGGGATTGGAGTCGGACGGAGTGGGTGTCTACCCTCCCGGCTGGACAGAAGCTGTTTGAAGTGAAATCTGTTTTAATTCACGTTGCTTGACGGATTTTTATTTATTTATGCGACGGAAAAAGAAAAAAAAAATACAACACGATATATAAGTCGGGATGGATTCTATATATGTATATAGATATATATATATATATATATATATATATATATATATATATATATTCCAATGTATATGTATGTGTATATACTGTGAAGGCTCCATAAAATGGTTTGTTGCCTTTGGCTAGATAAGTGCTTAAGGGAGCTCTGGCTACTTAAATGCATTTGAAACGCTTACGCTCAGGGTGTATCGGCTTATATAATGTATAGAGATCTACCAATCTATTTGGATTATGAAAAAATTATATTTTGTAACTCTTACTGATTGCCAATTAAATATGTTTTCAATTTATATTTTATGCATTGATCGAATTTTTTTTCTCTCCTAGTTAGATTTAATAATATAAGTTATATCGATTATATCGAGATATGTAGCTCAGATTAGATTAAATTAAATTGGATTAAATTATTATGCTAATATAGTTGAGTCGCGATGATTCATACACCGCTAAATCGAAAATGATTCGAGAAATCAATATTTTCTCCTTGACAAAAATTTGTTCTCGATAATTATCGATAATTTGAATATCTGTTCAATCGATTTATCAGAACTCGACTGTATATTCCATAGCTATTGATAATAATAGCTGGATACATTTGTCTGAGCTTTATTAGTTTAGAGAGGATTGATATTCGATGAACTTATAGTCGATTCTATATATATGTAACTCTTGTAAGGAATTTTGAAGTTTCTATATATGAACTAAGAATCGGTTCTATACATAGATCATATTTTTTTTTTAGGAATTTTGAAGTTTCTATTCCAATTTCCCAATCTTCATAGAGAGCTTTCACTGCACTATCTCTCTCTGTGTATATTATATATGTATGTATGTCTGTCCCTTCCGACTTGCTTGACTTATTTATGTGACGCTAGGTGTGCGACGCTGCGTGGGTAACATTTGGAGCAGAGGCGTTGACAAACGCCAAGGTCAATAGTAAACCAATTTAATTTTGTTGTTGTTGTCAACGCCTTTTGCCCAAGATTTCTCGCAGCTTTCCCACTCGCCGCCTTTCTAATGCTCTCTCTCGCTCGCTCTCTCTCTCTCTCTCTCTCTCTTTCTGTGTGTTATCTCTCTGTGCTGTCTCTGGTCTTTGTCCTTATACTGGTTGTCTTCGTTACGCTGTGTGCGTTAATCCGCACGCCCAGCGTTTTGGCCCCGTCGATACGCAAGGGTTGTCAGCAACCCCCAAACCAACGAAAAAAAAAGAAGAAAAACAGAAGAAGAAGAACGGCTACCCTTATGCAGCAACTACTGCTGAAAACATTTGACAACTGTTCGGGCATTAGCTGTCATTTTGGCGCCACATATCCAGCTAGGTGGCAGAGCCGCTCCACACAGGACGCCTCTGCCTACAGTCCACTAGTCTACCCCTGTGGTACCTCCCCGTTCCTAGCCTAACCGGACAAGCTGAAAATAGAAATGAAGAAGAGAAATGCTGAAGAAAGTAAGCAAACTTTTAGCTTTAACTTGATGCGATGATTGGGTCAATAGTTCCTATGTCGCTGCTAAGCGCACCCTCTCCCCCCCCCTGCCCGTTGCCCCAACCTTCGCCATCGACTTTCGCTCTGGCCGCTACGTAAGCTGCAGATTAGTCGGGCATGCAAACAGAATAAGTAATGCAAAATCCATTGGGATATCGAGAAATGATTTTTTTCTCTCCCATCTGCTTTTGCTCGCTTCGTTATCTCGTTTCTATTTTGTTGTTGTTGTTGTTGTTGTTGTATTCTTTTATCGAGAGTTATTTGTTGCAATTGAACGGCTGATGGCGTCACAAGGTCATTGATAAGAAAATCTAACTTAAATGTAAATCAAATAAACGATTGGCTTTTATTAAATGTTATCGTTTATCGTTAGCTTAGTCTAATTGTTGTTTAAGTAACAATAAAGAACTATAACTGCTAATCCACGACTATCGATAGTTGTCGTGGTTGGAATTTCGTATATAGAGATGTTTGTTTAACTATGTATGTAAAATAGCTAATATATTCAGTAGTAATCAAAATGTAGTTATCGATATTTTTAGGTTTGGCTGTAGTTTTAAGTAGACCTCTTACTTGAAGTTTATCGAAACGTATCGATGTATATTGCTATAACTTATTAGATGATACTTTGTATATACCTCTCTATATATGTCTATCGATAGACATCCAACATAGCTATCGATTGTTATGTTGCTCAAGGCTTAAGATAAAAAGTATAGCATCAAAAATATATATGCCTATTTTGTATATTCATGTGCTTTATAAAGCCAATATCGTTACATTAAACTTCGATAATTGCTATCGATAACTTATTTGTGTTATTGTTTGAAACATCATATAATGCTTAATTGCTTTAAGTAAGTTGTTTATATTTAAGTCTCTACTAATGCAGCTAACTAAGCATAGCTATTAATGGTTTTAACATACTGTAAACCTTATGTTATTATGCAATGTAGAGCCTTAAGCTCTCTTTAATAGAGTATGTAAATGGTCAGCCCTTGAATGCGACGTTATGCAGAAATCATCGATTCAATTGTTTTTCTGCCGTTTGTCCATGAATATCAATTTGCATGGCTCTCTGGCTGCTGGGAGCTCCATTAAATGATGGGCAACACATGTCGAGCTGTGTGAATTCTGTAGTCCTTCTGTTTTCCTAATGAGCATTGTAATTCGCAATATTTAATAATTAATTGATTAATGTAGCTGCAATTGTGTGTGAGTGTGCGTGTGTGGGAGTGTGCGGGCCATAAATCGTGAATGTGTTTCCGAATCTTTGGCTGTGGCCATGTTGTGAATTGAAATTGGTTAAAGGACATCGAGAAATCTAATTGATTATGCAATAGTCATTCATTTTACGACACTCTTGCTGACGAGTGGCCGCCCATGGATGGCATTCAAGTTGCAGCAGCTGAGACAGAGGCAGAGACAGAGAGAGAGAGAGAGAGAGAGTGACAGAGTGTATGAGAGCAGACGGCAATTCTAAGCAATGTGGGCAGAGGACAAGGACATCTCGCTTGTACTTTGATGGCATTTCAAATAAAAATGCGAACATAAATGTGGAACTGCCTGCGATTGAGCGCAAATAAAGGCGAACAAAATCTCACCAATTGAGTGAGTGCAGAAAATGCTGGGGAAAATTCTGTAGAAAACTCCAGAGAGCTCAGAGAAGTGAAGAGAGATGAAACAGAAGAAAAAACGCCAGCCAAATTGGAGGCGAACGTTTTGCCATTTGCGTTTTGGTTTCAAATTGCTTTTGGCCAGGATTTAATGATGACACACTGCCCTCCACGTACACGCCCTCGACCTCGCCTATGAGCCATTAAAAAGCAAATATTTATATATGTGGGATATATGTATATTTATGTGACATTTGACCCGAAGTTCGTTTTGCGGACAATTTATGATTTAAGGCCATTTCGTGTCACTGCATTAGCCAGTCTGACACCAGTTCCAGCTCCAGTTTCAGTTCCAGTTCCAGACCCTTTTCAGCACGTATATTCTTAGTTAATTTGCTTTTAATTGGACTAGTTCCGGATGTGGAACTAGTTTTGTTTCAAGTTAAAGTTTCAGTTCGAACTGAGATTCTTCGAATCATCCAAAAGAAACTAGCTTTGTCTGTTATCATGTTCTTTATGTTTTGCTGTATCATTTGAATGAATCAATTGAATCAGCTCCAGCTCCAATTGCATTTCCAGTTCCAAAAGTAGTTTGACTCTCGGTTGAGCTATCTGGTCTATCTTCAGTGGTTGCCGTGTCAATTTTTCTCTAACTTTAAATCAGATATTTGCCTGGAATGACCCTGCTGAACAAGTTCCAGTTCCACTTATGTCTAGCAATACTAGGTTTGACTCTGTTTTAGTTACATTTTTGATATCCAATAATATATATATCTCAGCTATGACTTTCAGTTTCATGTTTAGCTCTGAATCTAGTTCCAGCTCAAGTTCCTGTTCCAAGCAATTTGAAGCATAGAAATGTGTTCCTCTTAGGCATAGTTATTCATATGTCGAAGATGTCTTTAACTTTCGTATTAGTTCCAGTTCCAGTTCCGGTTCCGGTTCCAGTTCCAGTTCCAGTTCCAGTTCCAGTTCCAGTTCCAGTTCCAGTTCCAGTTCCAGTTCCAGTTCCAGTTCCAGATATCAGTTTTTGCATTTAAGGCAATATGGGTAGCTCTGCCTTTGGTTGTAGCTCCACATCCAATTCCAGTTCCGTTTCCACTTTCAGTTCCAATGCTAGTTCCACTTAACATAATGGCATTTTAGCTTAGCTTCTGTTTTCTTACTTAATTCATGACTTGGCAAATATTCGTTTCAAGTGTCAGTTCCGATTCCGATTCCGATTCCGGTTTCAGTTTCAGTTTCTGCTCCTCACCTAGATTCGTTTCAGCCGCATGCATAATTCAGTTAGTTCTTTGTTATTTATAATATATTTCAGTGTTCACAAAGTTTTGGCTAAACAAGTGACCAAAATATACCAAAAAGGCCAAAGAAGAGCACGAAAAGGGATGAACAAAACCAAAAACAACAAAAGCAGAGTAACTGAAACAATAACAACAATGTGTAAAAAGGTTTTGCAGTTCGCGTAGTTCTGGATGTGTCTGGATGGGTCAGCAACAGTAACGATGTTGAAGGGTAATCAATATGTGCGCTGCTTTAACGTGTTCACTGCACACACACACACAAACACACTTACCCTGTTGAGTAAATGAAACGTAACTAACGCCCGCCGCATGTAAATGGAATAAACATCATTTATAAAAAAAAGAGAAGAGAAAAAAGTAGAAAAGATGAAGAGGATATATATACTATATAGAAGAGAGAGAGAAAAAAAAAGAAAATCTAGTTGGTAATTGCCGCAGCTTTGAATGTCCTTCAATCGAACCCATTGAATGCGTTCAATGCAGTTTTTATTGAACTTCTTCTCACTTGGGTTCTTTCTCTTTGTTGGTTTCCTTTTCATCGACGTTGCTCTTTCGATTTCGTTTTCGATTTCGACCTCAGCTTTGTCCTCAATGTTGCCTTTGCTTTAACTTCTTGTTTGCTTCACTAAGTGCGTTCACTTTTGATGCCATCTCTTGGCTGCAGTAATTCCGCCTTTATAAGTAACTCTAAAAGATTTTACTTCTTAAAGCTTTATCTCAATTTTGATCTGAACTGCTCTCGTCACTTCTTATATAAGTTGCCCGACAATTCCTTTCTGGCTTTATGCTTTTCGCTTCTTATTTTAGATTATATTAGAATATTATTCTTATATTAGAATAAGTTTTTCTTGTTGAGCTCAACTTCTTCTTCTTCTTCTCACTTCCTGATTCGAAGGTTCCTTACGCTAACTTCTTTAGTCGTTTCTCTTTTCTTACACTTCGGAATCATTTCTTCCGTTTTTCATTCAGTTTGAAACTTATCTTCTATCTTCTTTTCCTTCGGGTTCTACAATTCTTTCGTCGCTTCTCTCTACCCTAGTATTCCTTGGTATCTTGTTCTATCACACCTATTGTCGCTTCTCACTCTCCCTTTCACTTGACTCCACTCCATTAGCCTATCTCTCGTGCATGACCTTCAAATGAACTCATTTAAAACTTGTCTAATATTTATATAACAATATTGTTAATTCTTGTCGCTCGCTTGATTATGTCATCCCAGAGTTCTGGCTTATGGACACATTTCATAAAGTGAAAGTAGGTGGTAATTAAAATTCTAAATACTCCATCGGGCACGCAGCGACAGAGCACATGACAGAATGCTCTTTAACAAGGTCATCAAAAAGGGGGCTATCCCACTACATACATATACTATTGTGGTATACTCTCTCTATATGTATGTATGCATAGAGTAATATATAGTTTAGTACAGTTTCTAGTTAGCTATCTATCTCTGTCTAACGCTGTCTCTATCGCACAACGCTTTAACTCATGTGGCCCCGGATGATATTTTAGGGCCATGTCTGCATTCTCTCATTTATAATTTATACAACTTTAATGAACAACATTAATATGCGAAATATGACAGGGTTGAGCGTTTCAAGCAGGATTTCCCTTGCTAATACAATTTTCTTTTTTTTTTGTTTTATTTCGGCCAATTCGTATACCCCTTTAGCCAGTGAAAAGAGTGTATATTAGTTATGTATAGTATGATATTATGTGTATAAATTAGTGTTAAGCATTTGCTTAATACAATGAGAAGAGATATTGTATAGAAAATATAGAGTCGGGTATATGTGGCCTGAACCCAGAGAATGAAGCAACGAGGATTGAGCTCTTCTATAGATTGATATAAGAAAAAGTTTATTATATTGTATATAAGCCCCTTGGGGTTTGACACGATTTGAGAGCTAGGATGAATAGAAGACTACGATAGTTCTATATATAATATTAATAGTTTCAGAAATGAGTATTATGCAGTCGCTGAAGCCGGCTCACATATATTTTTTTGTTGCAGTTGGACAACTCTTTGGGGATAACATTGTAAATTTAATAATAATCCCGTAGATCCATTCACTGCATTACGCAGAGAGCAACACTAAGGCCTCGACCAACGGACCGACGGACGGACGGCAAAAGTGTTGGGATTTTGTGTCGTAAAAACAAAACTAATTTGGTATAAAATCAAATATGAATGCACAAAACTTTTCGCATAGAATATTATTTGAGGAGCTTTAACGCTTACAAATTTGTATAATGCTCGTTTGTTTCATGTTAAATTGTCGCACAGTGAAACTTTCGGGACTAACAGCTTCATATATAGATATAAACATGAGTATATATATATATATATTCCATATGCATATATCTCTACATATATGTATCTGTGTGGATATACTAAATTTTTGAGTGCTTGACAGTTGAGCTGGCAACAGTCAAAACTTTCACAAACATTTAGTGAGTTTTCGGTTCATGGGCATTTAAAGCAATTGAAAGCTTACTGGGTTCATGTGTTGATGTAAAAGAGATGCACAAAAGACAGGGAAGAAGAAGGAGCTCAAGAGGGAGGGATAGAGCGAGCAAAGTGAATAGATAAAGCTATGGAGATAAATACAGGCTGAAGCAGTAAGAAAGAGAAGGATAAATAGGTGTGAAGAAATGGGTGGTGAAAGGGAATAGCCAGAAGAAGAGGAAGGATAGAGCGAGAAGGAAGAGAAAGAGCGAGAAGGGAGAGAAAGAGCGGGAAGAGAGAGAGAGAGAGAGAGTAAGAAGAGAGTGAGAAAGAGAGAGAGAGAGCGAGAAGGGAAAGAGAAAGAGAGCGAAAAGAGAGAAAGATGCGATAGAAAGGCGGGCGGTAAGGCTGAAAATGAAATATTGAGAGAGGGAGACAAAGAAAAAAAGTTGCGATAGACAGAGAGAGTAGATATAGTGATTGAGAGAGAGGAGACAGAGAGAGAGAGGAGATAGAGAGAGAGAGGAGATAGAGAGAGAGAGGAGATAGAGAGAGAGAGGAGATAGAGAGAGAGAGGAGATAGAGAGAGAGAGGAGATAGAGAGAGAGAGGAGATAGAGAGAGAGAGGAGATAGAGAGAGAGAGGAGATTGAAAGAGAGAGAGAGAGAGAGGAGATTGAAAGAGAGAGAGAAGATTGAGAGAGAGAGGAGATAGATAGATAGAGGAGATTGAGAGTGAGTGAGAGAGATCCTCTATCTAAAAACTCCCATAGATTGATACTATTGCAAGTCTTAAAGCTGCCATTTCGATAGTCTCGCATACGATTTCAGCTTCTCATACGCACAACCACATGAAATTTAAATCGAATTTCAAGCGAGCTTAAAATTATTTGCTGCTGGTGAAAGCACTCCTTGGTCCGATGTCCCGCTGTCCCCGAGTCCCCGAGTCCCCATTCACGTACATTTAATGACAGCTTAGATGAATTCATCATCAATTATTCAATTGCGAAGACATTAGAGATGGAGCTGACAAATAACACTGATTGACCAGTGTTGCAAAGGGGCTAGATAATGGATTTTGAAATGCTTCAATTACAATCGATGGGGAGCAGGGCGATGGAGGGGAGCGTATAAGATAACAATCGACTCTTAATTAGCTGCCAATTACTTGCGTCTGTTTCAGCTGTCAAATTCACTCGCACTCGCATTCGCACTCGCATTCGCATTCGCATTCCAAATATGCCAAATATTATAAAATATTTCAATAATTGTGGCTTTAAGGCGTGTAACGTAACGTAGCGCAACGCGCCAGGGCCACAGCGGCCCTTCGGTTAGTTAATATTCTGTTGTAGCCTTTTTGCCTGTCAAATGCATTTATCAGCCCGGTCAGGCCCCCACCGAGCCGCTGCTCGGACGGGACGTTTTTCGAGCCAGCCCCATTTAATAATATCAAAATAAATATCAAATTATTTAGGACTGGGGGCTATGGGAGCTGTGCATGTGTGTGTGTGTGTGTGTGCGTGTGCGTGGGTGTCTGGTGTGTGGGCATATGTGTGGGTGTGTGTGTCCTTGGTTAGCTTTTGGCCTGGAATACCCTATGATTAACGAGTTAGCCATATTGGGCTAGGCCTTATTATTATTTGTCAGATTCATTTTCTACATATATACCCGATAGATTAAAGTTTGATATGAGTACGGTTTGATAGTCAAAATTCACAGATGCTTTCAGTTAAATAAAGTTTCGTCTATTGACTTTGAAATTTGTTTTCTGTATTTTTAATATTTTTATGATTTAAAATATAATTATTTACTTACATTTAAACAGTTCGAAAAATAACTAAAGTAATAAAAATACAGTTTATTTTTGTTTGTGCTTAAATTTTTTTTTAAGTTTCCAAGCGATCAAAATTTTTACGGAGCGAAAAATTGTGTATATTTTCGCAGCGTTTAATTTGTATATATACTTATACTTAAAAATAATACTTATAAATAATGAATTAAAATAAATAATTATAATTTCTTATTAAGATTTACGATTTGATATATATATATATAATTATATATCTATCGATTTAACAAAAGAAAACTAAATTATTAAATAATAATAATAAATAAAAAATAATAGGAAAAATTAATAAAAAACTTAATAACAAAATAATACAAAAAGTAATAAAAAAATAATAAAAAAATAATAAAAAAATAATAAAAAAATAATAAAAAATAAAAAATTAAATACTAAATAAAAATAAAAACTAAAATTATGTAAAATATAATAATAAAAAATAAATAAATAATAAAAAAATAAATAAATACTAAAAGAATAAATTAATAATAAAAAAATAATTAAATAATAAAAAAATAAGTAAATAATAAAAAAATAAATAAATAATAAAAAAAGAAGTAAATAAAAAATAAATAAACGAATAAAAAATGGCAAAAAATATATGTAAAAATTAATTTATATAGATAAAAAAATTATTAAACTAATAAATACTAATAGAATAGAAAAATTATGAAAGAAAAGAAGAAAAAATGCTTCAGCCCCAATTTGAACTAAATCTGTTCTATTTACTGACTGCAATTGATATGAGTAACGTTTAAGAGAAGTTGAATTCTGTTAGGTAAAAGCCAAGGCAATATTTGAAAAGTATTCTGAAAAATGTTGAATAAACATGTTGAATACTATGATATTCAACGCCATTCACTATGAATTAAATAAAACCTGAATCACCTGATGCTAACTGCAAAACTGACTTAGGGAGGCTATAGCTGCAGTAAAACAAATGAAATCTTAGTGATTTGGCAGTTAGTCGTGTATAAATTAAAAACGAAACTAGGCAGATATTTTTCTCAGCCTCTAGTCTATACAAGTAGTACAATAGTCGCTGATTAGTCCAAAAGTTATCGAAAATAAACTAAGATAAACACAAAATTTTGATTGCGTAGATTATGTATAAATAAATATAGATAAATATATATGTATATAAACACTATATAGATTTTATAGGGTATTTGGCAGCTGCATAAAATTGATCTATTTGATTGGTCTATGCTGCGTAGTGCTAGGGTTTGCCTTGGCTATGGCACGGATACTATGTTGTCTGTTTATGCACACACCAATTCAACACGCACGCACACACACACACACACGCACACACACATACACGCACAACATTTGACAATCAATATATCCGCTGTACATTTCCGTTTATCCAACATGGACGCTGCTGGGCGCTGCTGCGTCGTGTTGTCAGCTGGCCACATGAACAGCAACAACAACACAAACAACAACAACAACAACAACAACAGTGATAAAAAAGGTGTGTGCTGCCTGTTGTCCATTGTTGCCATGTCCATGTCGATGGCCCCGTGCTCACGCTCCTCCTCCTCCTCCTCTTCCTCCACCTCCTCCATCTCCTTCTCTTCTTTTGGTTGCTGCCGGCCTCAAGGGGTTGCTGCCCAATACAGTTGCCCGCTGACCGGCAAAGGGCGCGTTCGTAGAGTGAACTTCCAGAGCTGGGCTGGGCCAGGGCTGGCCGGCCGGTGGGGGTGGTAGGTGTGAAGGGGTTGCGAGCTTTGGCTGTTGCTGGTCACACGTCTATATTAAGTTTTATATACATGCAGATTTATATTGTAACCACACACACAGACAGAGAGAGAGAGATAAAGAGTGGGAACGAGCGAGACAGAGAGAGAGAGAGAGAGAGTCATATTTCAGGGCAGTAATTAATAACTAGCACTGGGCTGTTGTTGCTCTGTCATTTGATGTGCTGGCTTGTTATCGATAAATGTCTATCGATAATGTTGAAAAACGCAAAGTCATTGTTTCATTCTATTTGATTAATTTGTTATCGATAAGTGGTAACATCAATAGATAAAAATCTAGCTTTAGAGTTTTAGGCTACAACTGAATAACTTACTTATAGGCTACATGTGTGTGGTACGATTTCGATTAATTTGTTATCCCTTAGTAGTAGCATTAATAGCTACTTATCAAAATTTATTTTAGAGTTTTAAGAGTTAAATGAACTTAACTCGACTTATCGATTATTATTGACATATATCAATAAATATCGTTGTTTTAGAATGTCAAGTTTTAATTCATTTGTTATCGATTATATATGTTATCAATAAATATCAATGCTTATTTGAGAAACTCAAGTCTTAGTTGAAAAATTACCATTGCCCCATTACCATTTCGTACTACAATCGATTAATGTGCTATCGATTGTTATATATTGCAATTTCAAGTTGCTTATGAAAAGATTACTCGTCTCACACTTCTTTAAAATGCGATTTCGATTAATTTGCTATCGATTCTTGCTGACATTATTGAATATCAAGGCTGATTTCAGAGTTGAAAGCTGCAATCGAAACGTTTACCTGCTTCCCACTTGAACTTATCGAAATCAGTTTCACAGGTTTGCCTCGGCTCGCCTTTGTGGCTTGCTCTAAGCTTCATTTTCAAGTGTCACACTTAAGCGAAAGCTATCAATTAAGTGCATCTGACAGTCGAACGAGCGCAGTTACAAACGCTGTCAGCTAACTAAATTGTTTTTCAAATGCAATTCCCTTGCAGTTGTTGTTGTTGTTGTTGCTGTTGCTTGTGGTTGGCAACTCATTTACGCTTTATCCTTTTACGAACGCCAACGTCAATGTCATGTTGGCTGCTGTTGGCTGTTGGCTGCTGTTGTTGCCTGTTTTTAGTTGTTGTTGTTGCTGTTCTTTTTGCATCAACGCTTTGCCAATTACAACAACAACAACAACAACGGCAATCGCACTGGGATAGATAACTGTAATAGTGAGTGAACGACCTGAATATTACCTGTAATTAGATGCGCGATGGCTTGCGGCTCTATTCGATATGCTTGGACTTAATACAAGTAGTTGGTGTCAATTGATTACATGTTATCTGTAAAATTTATCGATATTTATCATTTAAGTAAACCTCGCGCTAATGTGAGCACATTGAGTAGTTCTAGTCTGTCGAATTGCCTTGCTATATCAATATTTAGCATTTCAAAGTAGAAAATAACGTTTAAAATGTGATATTAAAAATCGATACTTATCGATTTTTTTTTGTATATTTTATTTAACATTTGATTATAGAGCTTAATAGAAATAAAGTTCAACACTAAGCTGTTGACGCTGTGCTCTGTGGTATAGGTATCAAACACATACTGAAACTCAAAATCGATATTTATCGACTAGCAATACATAATAATTAGCGATGGAAAATACATACAAGAATACTAAAAATACTTTGTTATGCTGAACACATACAAAAATACTAAAAATACTTTGTTATGCTGAATGCATTAATAATAAATTTCCCATAATTCCACAATCGATATTTATCGATTGTACAAAAATTCATAAAACTTCATCCAGTGCTAGTAGAAGTGACTAGATGAACATTTCCATCGGCTATAGGGTATACGAGAAACAATAGCATTTGTTTTCTATATATTTTTTTGCCCACTTTATTTGACCATTTTTCCATTGTCTCGACGCATTGTTGTGGCTGTTTTTCCTAAGCGCCCGCTTCACTGGCTTGCAATGGCCACTGCGTGGGCCTTTGCCTGGACGTAGACATGAATGTGGACGTGGACGTGGACGTGGACGTGGACAAGGACATGGACGTGGACGTGGACATGCACATTGACTAGGAGCTGGTCCAGTTCTGGTCATGTCCTCCTGGCCAGCTTCTGGCCATCTGGTCCGTCTGGTCCGTCTGGTGCGTCTGTCTGACGGTTCAGCTGTCAGCTTTTGTATCTGTTGCATTTGCGGTGCGCTTAACGGATTCGTAATTGTTGTTGCCCGTCGACTATTTGCAGCCTGGAAGCCCGTCCATAAGTCTTTGCCTACCGGACACTCCAAGCTTTGATATTTGACATTGTGTGTTTGTCATCTTTAATAAGCTTGAAGCTTATGTGGTGTGCGAGAACTCTAAAAGGAATTCAGTTGAAAATAAATGCATATACATAGCTTTGCCAAGACTTCAATATAGAATTCCATTTCACTTCAGAGCCTCAGACGTTGAGACTTTGAGACTTTCGGACAACAACATGTCAAACATGTTTCACTTATGATTTATTGAAAAGTTTGCAACTTTGCCGTATTTAAGTTTGCACTCAGCTTCACTTCGTGCCCAGCAACAACTACACTATTGATTATTCTTTTCATTTATTTTACTGGGGCTCCTGACTGATTTATGTTTACATATACGAAAATACGAAATGCTTATGAATAAAATAGCAATTTTACCACATGTTCGAGTGCTTGTTTATTGACAGCCTTGGGGGGCATATAGAAGTTCCAAATATACAGCTAGAATTTTGGCTTTTTTTTTGTTATAAATGGAATGGAATTGAAAGCTAAAAGTTGACTTTGACAACTATTTAAAGTAGCCGTCAGTTTTGATTGAATTATAAATGCTCGGAAAGTGGCTGCAGCTTAAATAGGTAGTACATGATAGATGACAAATAGTAATAACAGAAAAAGAGGAAAAAGTTCTTGTCAACTTTGACAGATATATTGAAGTTTTTAAAAGCATATACAATGATTTTAAAAGATGAAAAATTTTAGAATAATACAATTTACAAATATTGGAATAGGTTTTAACTTGAATTGAACAATTTCTAGGCAGATATTGAGATGCTGGTTAAAGTTCCTGTTAAGTTTAACAGCACAATGCGAGAACAAGAAGCAAACAGTGAGATAGAGGAAAAGAAAGGTAGAGAGATAGAGAGGGAAAGAGAGGGGGAGATAAAACGAGAGAGAGAACGAGAGAGAACGAGTGAGAGAGAGAAAGAGTGAGAGAGAAAGGAAAACGAGAGAGAAAAAGAGAGAGATAAAGAGAAAGAAAGAGAAAGAGAGAGAGGGGGAATGAAAGAGAGTGAGAACGAGAGAGATAAAGAGTGAGAGAGAGAGAAAGGTCGAGAGAAAGAGACGGCGAGAAAGAGTGAGAGAAAGAGGAAAAAAAGAAATAGAGAGAGAGAGAGAGAGAGAGAGATCGAGAGATCGAAAGAGAACGCGAAATAGATATAGAGAGAGCGGAAAATACGGGACAGATAGAGCAAGAGAGAGAGAGCGAGAGAGAGAGAGTCATAGAGAGAGTGTTAGAAGGCGATATATTAGGAGAAAAAGAAAGAGACTTTGAGTTAGACAGAGAAACAAAGAAAGTTCGAGCTAGAGAGAGAAAGAGAGAGAGAAGGAGGGCAAAGCAAGTGGATTAAGCAAAATGTAGACGAACAAATATAAATCACAATTTAATTGAAATTTTCTTGGAATTCGCACAAGCATTGACGACACACCGCAGCACTGACACGCCCCCAAACGCCCACACACTCACACACACACACACACAGTGAGACACACTGTCGGCACTGCATTCAGCTATGGGTTGAACTTTAACCACTGACAGCTGTCGTTTGTTGAACCGCTGAACCGCTCAACCACCGAACCACCGAGCCACCGAACCACCGAGCTGGCGTTCAGCCATCGACGCGCCACGCTTAAAGTTTCACACTGGAAGCTAATTATAATGAAAATATTGTTAAGCAAAAAGGTCGTCAGACGCTGCGTTGTTAATTACAAAGTTTTTCGACTCGGACTAGAAAGCGAGAGAGGCGGCAGAGAGAGGGGAGGGCAGGGCAGGGCAGGTGGCCCATGGCATGTTTGTGGCCAAGGGGTGTGCCAATAGTGTAGTTGCAGCAGCTGCCATCAGATGGCGCCAACAAACAAACAAACAGCAAAAGGAAAATAATAAAAAAAATTTGTTAAAATATTGTTCCATAGTTTTTTGGTGTGAAGAAAAGTGTAGAGGGGCGTGCCATAGGGTTGACTGTGCGGAAAAGCGTAGGTGTGGCATTGTTGGCCGTATGGCAGCAGAGTTTCAAGTATGTGTGGATGACATCATGTGTGTGTATGTGTGTGTGTGTGAGTGTGTGTGTATGTGTGTGTGTGTATGTGTGTGTGTGTGTGTGCTTGGTGGCTACCATAAAATGTTGATTGATTTATTTAGGAATTTCGAGCTGTAGCTCAAACAGACTTTACACAACTTCGAACATTGATTATTGTGTTGGCTCAATTGAAATGTTGTGTATGTGTGTGCGAGAGTGTGTGTGTGTGTGTGTGTGTGTGATATAGAGATAGAATTTTGTTAATTATCTGTGCAAAGCAGTCGAGCGACTAGGATTATCTAATTATTTCTAGGGTAGCTAATTGCCTGAAGTTCCTTCGACAATTGAAGCAAGTTTATGAAACAACTTTGTATTATCAATTAAATGTAAATAGAACAGCTTAATTAAAGGGAAATCAAATTAATCACAGTCCGTCTTAGACATAGAAACTAATTAAACATACTCTTCTCTTCTCTTCTCATTTTAGGTAAGTGCTGGACAATTATGATAAACATGACGAAGAGTGCGATGAATCAAAGTGAACTTTACAACACTAAAATTTGCACACTTGAAGCTAAGTAGAACTGCTTTGGCAAGCGTATTTATTGAGTTAAAGTAATAGAATTTGTAAAGAATTTTCCGGTTAGGGTATATATGCGTCAGTCAAATGCTGAATGAATGTCGCCGTCTCTGTTTTGTTTTGTATATTAACTTGGCTCTCGTCGAGCTAAGCTCATTATAATTATCCAATCAATGTGCTGAGTGTGAGATAGTAATGCAACGGATATACAACAATGCCTAAGCAATGGAGCTACAGCCAGAGCTAGAGCTGGAGCCTGATGAATAGCCAGAGTCGGAGAGTCTATACAACTTGGTTGATGAATAAAAACGAAGCAGCGACTGTCGAGTGGCCAAAAAGCAGACAAAAGCCACTTTGGACAGCTGTGGATAAAGTTACTTGGCCCACGGCTGATTTATTTACTCAAAACAAAGAAAGAACGCAAGACGGAAAGACATAGACAGAGAGAGGGAGAGTGAGAGATGTTTAGGAAGAGGGAAAAACCAAAGAAATCAGCCAGAATAATAATAACAACAACTTAGGGTGTGTGTGTGTGTGGGTGCGAGGGGAGTCATAATAATACGTAATAATGAAGAGGTCGCTCGCGTCGTGGCCCATAGGCACAAAAAAAGAAAAGCAAAAGGACAAGCGGTGCGAGCGGTTGTCGAACAGGAAACGGAAGTGAGCTCAACAAGCAATGGCCAAGCGGAAAGACAAAATGAAACAGAAAGCACAGAGCCAGAGCTAGAGAGAGAGAAAGAGAGAGAGGTGGAGCAGAAGCTGAGACTGAGACTGAGACGGCGGCATAATGCCAGCCAAGTTCTGGCCTGGCAAAAGTTCTCAGGTAATTATGGCCTAAAAGCGCCATTTTTTCTGCTCAGCCGCACACACACACGCACACACATATCTCTCACTTTGTCTCGCTCACTCTTGCTTGTGTGTGTGTGTGTGTTTATTGACACACGCACGAGACGCGCAACTTTTGTGAGTTGTTGCTGCTGCTGCTGCTGCTGTTGCTGCTGCTGCTGTTGTTGCTGTTTCTGTTATACTTAATGTAATTAGACTAAATTGCTTTTTAAGTGCGTCAAGGCAGCAAAAAGTTACAACAACAATAAGAAAATCGCCCCGTGACAGACAACAAATGATGTGAGCGCGAAAAGAAAACACAAGACATTTTTGCACTGCCTTCAGTTTGCCGGTAACAAACGTACACATAGGTATATCCTTTCTCTCTCGCTCTCTCTCTCTATCTGACTCTGAATTGCCCAAGCCGTAGAAAAGTAAAAGTGCTTCAGTCTCAAGTGGGCGACTAAATGCTACCCTGTAGCAACGGCTGTTACATCTAAAGGTAACACACATACACACACACACATACACATATACATAGAAAGACACATACACACACACAGGCACACACATGTGCCAGAGTCAGCGTCAATTAGAGGAATGTTTCGGTAAAGCTATCGAGATAAGCTTTTGAGCGACACTAGGCATATCGATACTTATCGATATGTTAACGAAATTGCAGAATGAGATTTTTACTAAAGACCAGACTTTCTTTAGAGACGCAGCTATCGAAAGAAATACAAAAGGGAAAGTAAAGACGGACTAAAGCTTTGCGGATCTTGATTGAATATACTAAGAAATAATGGAACAAAATGTTACTAAATTTCAGTTTATTCAAGCTCTATAAGACATTTGCAAGCTTTATACAGCAAGTACTTAACTTGTTCGATCGATATATATATATATGTATATTTAATCTATATCGATAAAAACAATTAATGAAGAATTTAAGTGTAGGTTATGAAGTTTCAAGTTAAGTCGATAATTATCGATTAAACAATCAACGAAGTTTAGTTCACAATATGTGTAGAAGAAGCTAGATGGATAACTATCGATTTTAATTGTACTGCTACGCATATTCAAGTTAAGTCGATATTTATCGATTAAACAATCAACGAAGTTTAGTTCACAATATGTGTAGAAGAAGCTAGATGGATAACTATTGATTTTAGTCGAAATCCTGCGCTCTTCAGCTCGTGGTTCAACTACGACTATGATACCCAGCTCTGAGACGTTCGCTGGGTAGCGAGCATAACAACAATTGGATGGATGAATAAGTACGGCAAGAGCAACAACAAACGAGTTGCAAGTTGTTCAAACAAAAGTTACATTGTCAAGTCTGTTAAAATGAACACAAATGCGCCCAGTTCCCTTGTTTGTGTGTGTGTGTGTGTGTCTCGGAGACAAAGCAGAAGTTCGAGTCAGAGCCAGAGTCATAGTCAGACTAGAAGAAAACACACCTAAATTATATCTTTATGAGCGGTCATACAAAACCAGCAGCTACTACACTGAGCGAAAGTACGTGAAACAAAGCACGAAAAGAAAGGAACAAAAAGCGAGAATGGAGACTAGTTTGTAAAATATCAAAGAGGAACTCTAGAGCAGCGACGATTTGGTCTTACTTAGGCAGCGTGCCGAACAATGGTTGTTCGCTTCAAAAGAATTTATCGATAAATTCTAGGGAGAATTAGATCTGAAAAGTAAAGTGCTAAGAAAATAAGAGCTATGTGTAATATTTAACCCTTTCTATTTATGATATCCTCACGATGCTATCGTTCTGCTCTTCATTCAATTTAGTTTAGGAACCACTCTGAAAAAAAAGTTTCGTATTTTTTTGACTGAGGAATCCTAAGAAAAATGTCCTTTAAGCTGATGCTTAAAGAGTTATTTGATTAGTGGAACACTCCCTTAGGTCTATATGAATATTAGCTCACATCAATGACTGTATGACATATTATGGCGCTGTAATGTATTGATCAAGTGGCTCTTGGCATGAAAAAAGAAACCATTTTACAAGCTCAGCTACAGCTAGTTGATTAGAGACGAATTGTGATTGGGCCCAGATGAAAAGGATACCTTGAAAATGCGATATAAAAGGAGGCCGGCACGACACGACACTCATATGCCGGAATGAAATGTTCAATGGAATTCACAAAGAAGGCGCACAAACACACACGCACACACACACACATACACGCACACACACAGTCAGTCGCTGGCCTCCTCTATTGACTGCTCGCCTTGAAGTATGCAACATTTTTGTTCGTTGTTGCTGCACGCCCTTGTTGCGTTTTTATGTGATTTACAGTAAATTGCCAAATGGATTTCTGGCCCGAACACAACGACAGGCAAAAGAATAAAATACAACAAAGAAAAAAAGAGCAAAAAAAGAAATAACGAAAACAATGGGAAAGGGAAATGAAAACTGGCAAATAAATCAAATGAAATTTGCTGCGACGTTTAAAGTCTTCAAACAGGCGCACCCTGCCGCACCGCCCCCAGCTCCGCCCTACGCCCACACACACACACACACACAAACACACACATGGCCACATTCACATATCGCAGCACGAAATGCCACGCCGTCGACGCTTTAAAAGTCCACAAGTCAGTTGAGCAAAAAGAAAAACAAAAAGCTGAACGTGTGTGTGTGTGTGTGTGTATTTGTGTGTGTGTGTGTGTGTGTGTGTGTGTGTGTGTGTGTGTGTGTATTTGTGTGTGTATATGTATCTATAGCATTTTCTTTGACAACACAAAACGCTAAATAAATAAGAGTGACACATACACACACATAGATTCACACACACACTCACACACAGACAGCTGCCACTCTGCGCTTGTGTGTGTGTGTCTCTGTGTGAATAATTTGCTGCTGTTGACCTGCTGTACATAAAAAATTATAACAAATTCAATTACCAAATATGTTTTATGCGTCTCGCTTTTTCTTTTGGCTTCAGCCTACACACACCCACACACCCACACACACATGCACTTATATAAACATATATTGTATATGGGCATCAGATAGAGCCTAAAATATGCTCGCAGCTAAACGAATTTCACTATTTATGGGCAACAGCAAAAAGAAAATGTTAAATAAATATTGAAATTGAATTATGTCTGAAATAAACCTTTTCATGCTTGCTCTATTGCACAGCCTGATAGAGGGGTATATCAGTTTGTGGTCAGTATTTTTGAGTTGATATACCTATAAAATAGATAGCATATGGGAAGAGAGGATCTCACTTATCCAAAATATATATTCATATTCCAGAGTGTTCATCTCTTTCCCTATCTCTATGACTGACGAATATTTAAAGTTATCTGCCAAGATTTTGCATTATAATAGATAAGTCGACTTCAAAAGTGCTTAAAGCAATGCTCTTCTATTCGGCTTAGCTCTGAAAGCAATTGTCATGCAAAATTTCGTAGCTCCATTTCTCATAGCTGTCGAGTTACGTAAGACGCGACAATTGTTGCAATTACGTATTTTTATACATAAATTCTGTGCTACATTTTCCACTTTATGCTTCACTCGCTAACCAATTTCGAATTCCAAATTTCACTTCAAGATTTGCATATTGCCACCATAAACCATCAAAAAAATATATACATAAATATATATGTAGTCTTATGAGACATACAATTTTCCTCCTTTTTGGCTAATACAGTTAGCAACTTTTGATTCGTCTAAATTTGCGCCCCTAAAACAAGGTCTTTCGGTCGACTTTTACATTGACATTTCTCGTAGTCGTTTTGTTTTGTTTTTGTTATTTCTTTTCGCTCTCTGGAATATAAATTCTTTTTCTTGTTTTTTTTTTTTTTACTCATAATGCGCTTCACTTCGCTAATGATAATGATTATGATAATGATAATGATAATGATAATGACTTTGCGCTTGCCGCAAAAATGTTCGAATTTGGCAAAAAGAAAAGCACGAAATTGTTCTTGTTATGCAAAAACAGGCCCGAGGGGTAAGCAGCTTCAGTTACCAGAAAACTTTCGCTGTTTCCTCTGGCTGAAGGAGGAAGGGGGTTCCGCCACGTATGCAAATCAAAGTGTTGTGCAATTTTAATGAGCCCCGAAAGAAAAAAAAAACGAAAAAGGAAGAAGAATAAGAAACCCACATACATCCACACGAAGCTTGTGTAAAATGTGCGGCAGCCAAAAAAATAAAAGAAGGAAAAGAAAGGAAAAAAAGTTGACTTCCTCCCCCCGAAAATATGCAACGTTTCTTTCTGCTTTTTATCGATGCAAATCAAATGAGCCAAAAAGGAAATTCCAATCTCTGCTCGATGCTTGAATACTCTTCCTGGAATATGCACAATAATGATATCATCATCATCATCATTATCATTCAGATGGATAGCTAACGTTAATCAATTAATTAAATACCAATAGGATTTAATGTGCAACCAACTTGATTGTAATCACTAAGCAATCTCCAATGAGTCCTCCATCAATCAGCCAGCAATGAGTCATTCATCATACAACAAAGTCAATCGTCAATTATATATGTCATCAATTAATCAATCTGTTAGCATTTGTCAATCAATTGTTATTCAATCAGCTTAGTATAGTTTTACGTAATACGTACTGTGTATTACGTATGACGTACTGTGCATTACGTAAGACGTACTGTGCATTACGTAAGACGTACTGTGCATTACGTAAGACGTACTGTGCATTACGTAAGACGTACTGTGCATTACGTATGACGTACTGTGCATTACGTAAGACGTACTGTGCATTACATAATACGTAAGACGTACTGTGCATTACGTAATACGTAATACGTACTGTGTATTACGTAATACGTAATACGTACTGTGTATTACGTAATACGTAATACGTACTGTGTATTACGTAATACGTAATACGTACTGTGTATTACGTAATACGTAATACGTACTGTGTATTACGTAATACGTAATACGTACTGTGTATTACGTAATACGTAATACGTACTGTGTATTACGTAATACGTAATACGTACTGTGTATTACGTAATACGTAATACGTACTGTGTATTACGTAATACGTAATGCGTACTGTGTATTACGTAATACGTAATTACGTAATACGGTGTATTACGTAATATGTATTACGAATTAAACTTATGTACTATGTTTTACGTATTACGTTTTATGAACTGCGTGTTTTGTGTTAGTTATCCATATGCATATATCAGATATTAAATCTGATTTATATTCTATTCAATAATAATATCGTCTAGCAGTTCGTAAGGGCATTGCAAAACTAGACAGTCGAGTGGGGGTGCTTATCCGCTGCTAAGCTCCAGTAGACACACACACTGTGAGAGAGAGAGAGAGCCAAAAAAGTGGCAAATACATGCAAAAATAAAAACGAAGACGAACTAAAAACTTTTGCGGGCTTTGATGGCAAATCGAAGGAGCAACTCAAGAGGGCGCTCAAGTGGGCGTGGCTGTGCATGTATCTGTGTGTGTTTGTGTGTGTGTGTGAGCAGCAGCAGCCAAGCGATTTGCATATAAATGATTACGGAAATAAAAAAGGAAGTTGAAATAGACAGAGAGCGGCAAAGTTGTCGAGTCGTCGCCGTTGCCGTTGCCGCCGCCGTCGTTGTCGAGCCCTCGACGTTGGCACACGTTTTTGGCCCATGTCCTGGCGCTGGATACTGGTTTCCTGGCGCACTATTTGGCATTGCGAAAAGTAAGTTGTCAGCTAGCTGGTTGCCTGGCCAACCAGTTGCCAGTCGTCACTTGGCCCTGGCTGGCTGCAGCCTCAACTGGCAATGGCAATGCCAATGTCCTAGCCCTCGCCATTTGCCAAAACTGCATACATTTCGCAACATTACTCAAATGAGGCAGTCAGTAAGAGAGAGAAAGAGAAAGAGCGAGAGAGAGAGACAGAGACAGAGAGGGATAGAAGGACCAGTAACTGTTGAAGCACTGGCTTAAAATTTTATTCATCTTTATAAAACGCCAGAAAAGAGATGAAAATGAAGAAGAAGTCGAGAAAAAAAGACTCCAAATTTTACGTTCAACTTAAGTTGCAAAAACTTGCGTAAAACTTTGAGTACGGATTTTCAACCAAAAAAAAAAAGAAAAAAGGGAAAAATTACCAAAAATAAATAGAAATAAAACAACAAAAATATCTTGATGAATTCCTTGCGGCAAATTGTGCAAAATTTCGAGAAATGCAAAAATTTTTGCATGAACTAGCAGTTGCTCTAAGTTGATCAAATTCAGTTGAATATAGTTGTATATATGAAGCTGTAATTACACTATAATGTAGATTTATATAAGCTATAATTACACTATATCCATTCTATACACTATAAATTCCCTGAGTTACTCCTCTTCTATAATTTACTTGTTCCCTCTTTAGATCATCTCGTATCACGAGCTGGTTGTTCTATATTCGTCAAGAGAGAGCAGATCTACATGCCATCTCATTCTCCCACAGCAGCACCCGGGACTAAGGGCAGCCAGAGCTATATATTTGTCTCACTCTCATAGAGTATACGAAGAGGCGTACTTAAACCAAGTGGGAACTATTTGTAGGCGAAGTTTTTTAAAATATAGTTCAAAGCTGTATGACTAAAGATGATGATGATGCTAAGGCTTAGTAAAATATTATGTAATTAGTCCTGAAAATACGTAGCAAAGAAAGCAGAGTCAGTTCATGGTACAATATATATAGAGAGAGGGAGACAGCTCTAATTCCCTCCAGCTGTGATTTCACATGACGGAAAAGAAGCCAAATTGACAAGCGATTCGCTGGCAAACACAATATGCTCCTCAATGTAAACAATATATTTAGCTAGCGAATTAATAATTTATTTGCTTTCATCGAATCTGTTTTTGTCTATTTCATTGTTTTTCCTATGCATATTTATTTAACCCATATATTTTTGGATGATTGAAGGCAATTGCCAAAAATTGGCCAGAAATCAAAGCAAATCATCATTTCTCTCGTTCTCGCTCTCGCTCTTGCTCTTGCTCTCTGTTTATCTATTGTCTCGCTGGTTCTCTGTCGCACTGGCTTAATTTCCTTTTATAAGCGCCTTAAGCTGAAATCCGAATGTAAATATTTGATTTCTCTGTCTCGAAACGGAGAAAAATTTCTGTACAGAAATATTTATTACAAATTAATTGATCAAATGTAGCTGAAATCAATTTAGCTGCCACAAATGCCAGAGCTAATAAATTTCATATTGCATATCCTAGCTGAGAATATATATAATAAATATATATACAGATGTATATATATTTAGTATTATGTATATATTTGCGTAGATAAATCAAGAGAAGTTGTCGTTCCTTTGATTGCCAACAAGCAACAAGCAGCGTGGGAGTGAGAGAGAGAGAGAGAGGGCGAGGTGAGGGAGTAGGAGGGAGAGAGAGAGAGAGAGGGAGCAAGGTAGCAACTGGCACGGCACACTGCTTTTACCTATCCTAAAGGCCCTTCGATTCCTTTCTCTCTCTCCCCCTCTCTCTCACTCTCTCTCTCTCTCTCTTCCTTTTCTTTCTGTTTTTCCGCTGCCCTCGCAACAAAACAATTGCAAAAACAAACAAATGACATTGATGAATGATGCACGAATGATGAATTGATTCAGTGTGGAAGCTCGATGGAATGATGCCGCTTGACGTGGCCAATGAATGGGTACGCTTGTCTCCAGATTTTCTTTGGCTCTAGACAAGAACCAGAACAACAACAACAACAGCAACAACAACAACAGCATTCAGCCAAGCCACCCAAACCACCCAAGCATCCCTTTGTCGAGACGATTGAATCTGAGACGCGGCGAGCGGCTTGAATTGATAATGAGACGCGTTGGCGTTGCCTTTTTGCTTTGCTCTCGTAGTCTTAATTAATTTTCTGCGACGCCCACTAATTAAACACATTTTTTTTGTTTGTTGTTTTCGCCGTCGCAACTCCTGCTGCTGCTGCTGCTGTTGCCCAAAGAAAAATGGCCAACTGCTCGATTGGTAGCTGTAAAGCACCAACTTTTGGCCAACAAAACTTTAACTTATTTCAAATGTGGCAAATGACGATTTTGTTGAACTCTCCTCAGTCGGCGCCTCAGTCGGCGCCGGCATTGCCAGAGAGCGCCCTCTGGCTATTATTTTGACCAGCCGTTTTGGGTGGTGCCGTCTACCGGCTGACGTATTGTTGCCACAACAGCTCAGCTCCGCTCAGCCCAGCTCAGTCGCAATGCCAGTGCAGGCGAACTTTTAATTACCAAGCAGCAGGCGACGGCGACAGAAGTAAAAGTAGAAAAGTAGAAGCTGAAGAAGTAGAGGCTCTGCCTTTCAATTACGCTCGTGAAGCGTATGGCCAGCGGCCATAGCATCCACACACCCTACCGCACCTCAGACTCCTCCCCTCCCCCTCCACCTTCCCTCCACTCCCAAAAAGCCAGCCAAAAAACAACCCTCTCAACCTCTCACCTCACGACCACTCACGACTTTTTGGCCAGCTCCTGTCGTTGTTGTTGTCGTTTGCGGGCAAAGTTATTGCGAAATGTGGCACGGCGAAAAGGTGAAAAGGCGACTCGCCCGTCAACAAAAGAGATGAAAACCAGTTACCAGTTACCAGTTGCTAGTTGCCGTGGCACATGGCCCAAGTTTTTTGCTTAGACTTGGTAGCCCTGACAATCCAGCCAAAAAAGTACAAAGAGTAGGAGCAATACGTTCGGGGAGTGCTGACTGTATGATGCTCGCTTGGAGGTTGAAATAGAGATAGAGATGGATGTAGAGGTAGTGGTAGAGTTGGAGGTAGAGGTAGAGGTAGAGGTAGAGGTAGAGGTAGAGGTAGAGGTAGAGGTAGAGGTAGAGGTAGAGGTAGAGGTAGAGGTAGAGGTAGAGGTAGAGGTAGAGGTAGAGGTAGAGGTAGAGGTAGAGGGTAGAGGTAGAGGTAGAGGTAGAGGTAGAGGAGCGGTCGAGGTTAGGTAGAGGTAGAAGTAGAGGTAGAGGTAGAGGTAGAGGTAGAGGTAGAGTTAGAGATTTAGAGATTTAGAGAGCTAGAGAGCACCCATAGACATCGAAAATCAGCTCTCTCTCTCTCTATGAATTTTCCTCCAGCTCCTCTCAAACATAAAGCTTTACCGCACTCACAATCAATATGCTCCGTCTGCCTGCATCGGCGAGCATTGAAGGCAAAGGAAACGGAGTCCGGCTGGGCCGAGCAGCGCCCAGCATCCAGCGGCCCATGAATTCAAAATGAGACGCTCAAGTGGCCCCAAAATTGTATTTTCAGCGTTTTTATTTGCGCAAAATTAGCCCTGGCACGCCCCCCACCAGACGAATGCCGCCGCCGCCTACCTTTACACAGCCTCCCTACTGCAACAAAAAAAGAAAAAGAAAGAAAGAAAGAGAGGCGAGAGGGTGGGGGTTAGGGGAAACTGTCGTATTGCTGCTGTTGCTCCTCCTGCTCCTGCTCCTGCTCGAATTCAATACAAAAGCGCAGCGCACTAGCCGCCATTTTGCCTGCATACAGATCATAAGACAAAAACAAAATGGTGGGGTAGGTAGGCGGTTAGGTAGGGGTGGGCGTTGGTGCAAAAGAAAATGGAGCTAGGAGACCGGAGCATGCTGAATGCCCTTGCAGACATGAAACAGTTCTACCGTATATTCACGTTTCGTAGAGCGCCACACACAATTATGCTCCTCCTCGTGCAACTCAATTTCGTAACGATTGTGCCCCAAGGCGGCTACAGTGGAGCTGTGCTAAGTGAAACGATGCGCAGCTGATTGAATTGCAGTGTTTTTTTTTTTTTTTAAAGCAGATGATAGATATAGCTATATTAAGTGAAAATATAGAAGGCACTTTAGTTGTTGTTGTAGATTAGGAAGTAGTTAAGGTGGATGTAGCAAGCGGATAGAAAGATATTTGGAGTTAGATTCATCATATTTTTAGGCGAATAGTCTATTTGGGATATTGATAGGAGTTGAAAACAGTATTTGCAGATATGTTGAGAACCATATAGAAAGATGTTGAGTCTCGCTCTCTCCCTACCTCCCTCCCTATCTCTCTCTCTCTCTCTCTCTCTCTCTCTCTTCTGTTGAGTTGAACTGGGTATCTTTCTATAACTTAGTACTATATGGAGAATTGAATTGAATTTTGGATCACTTGATGATTATATATGTATATATAACGTATATAGTAAGCTGCATAGAGTCAAAGAAAATCTTGATAAACATTGGGCTCTACATTTGTAGAGTTAGAGCTAGCTGTGTACCATCCCTGAGAAGGTTCGCTAAAACTAAACTTGATATATATGTGAAAATATATATATATGTGTATATAATATACATTCTATATAACATCATTATTTATGCACATATTACAGCCTCTTTCTCTGCTCTTCAATCGAATGGCAATTGCAAATTTTTCAAATATATTTCACTCAACTCAGATTTATGTATATATGTGTATAATAATAAATGTCTATATACAGATACATACGTCTTATATGTGCACACATATGCATCAATATACACATACATATATTTGCCATAAAAAGTACATGCATATGCGGCATAGACCAAGCCGGACACGGGCCAAGTTTTTCGGCTAACGAAAAGTCAAGCAATGCCAGCAAATTGGAAATTTTATGCTGTAGTTTTTCCGGGGCTCTTAAAATGGCTACGTGAGCGGGCGCTGGGCGCCAAAGGCTGTTGGCAGGGGGCGTGGCTGCTGTGGGGCGGTTAGTTTTGCTCGTAATATAACGAAAATAACGAACTTTATGCCTTGTGCCATGTGCCTGTGTGCCTCTGTGTGTGTGTGTGTGTGTGTGTGTGTGTGTGTGTGCCTGAGTCTGTGTTTGTGTGCCGCAGATAAGCTGCAAAGGATGCTGATGCGCATGAAGGATGAGCACTTAGTCTGCCACGTCGCGGCCTTCCCTCTGCACTGGCCGAAAAATGGGGAGAGAAAAAAAAGACGAACAAAAAAAAAAAAAAGTTTTCGCAATGGGATTACGATAGTCGAAATGCACTTACTACTTATATTGCTTAACGATTTTTCGTTTTCCTTATATTATCCAAGCTGTTCTTAAGAAATTAGTTTGCTTTAGCGATCAATTTATTGGGCTGTAAAGTACTTAACATAACTGTTAAGTAAGCTATACCAGCTATATTTAAGTAGAGCACCACATGTTGAGTAACAGTTTGCCTAAGAAGCTCTTGTTGGATTAACAGTTGATGTATACATAATGTTAACTCTGTTATTAGCATTACAGTAAAATGTTAGGATTTCTATGTGTGCTATAGAGTTGAAGCATCATATGATTATTAATGAGAAAAACATTTGATAATCTTTGCCATTAAGATGTGCTTTTAACATACAGTTAACATGGCTACTCTGTTAAGACTATGTAAATATCAACAAGAACTGCTAGTAAAGCGTCTAGAAAGAGTGTATAATAATCATGTCTAGAAAACTCTTGACAATCATTCTCTCTGGCTCTTACAACACCCTTGAAACGCGACAAGCGTCTGCTGGAAGTCAAACAACGTATGCAAGCCCGAAACATGTGCTCGACTATGTGAGCGAACATTCCATTGAAGTTTTGTGTATGTTGCTTGCGTTTGCTACGGCTCGGACTGTCCGTCTGTTATGTTGGCTTGATTTGAGGGCCGTTTCGTTCTTGTTTCGTTAGCCTTGTGTTTCTTATAAATTATTAAAAACCCACCGAACTCTGGCCCATAAAGTTTCAGACTTTTCGACATTCAGCTGGTGGCTTTAAAGCGTCCGTCTGGCCACTACTCTGCGATAGTACCCAACCGTCATCGCAGGAAAAAAAAGGGAAAAACGAAAAGAAAAAACCCTTAAGACGCAGCTAGCATAACAAAAGGATTCGTTTGCGGCTGAGCACGAAGCCGTTGCTAAATTTAAAGGTGTTACATAAATATTTTATAGAATTTATCCGAATATACCTTTCCCCGCTACCTCTGATCTATGATTAATAAGGTTGATGCCATGGGGAGCAGGAGGAGGAGGAGCTGGCACGGGTTCCATTTTATGATTGAGCAATGTTTCAATATTTGTTATCGATAAACGATAAAAATGTGCTAAAATATTCAAGGTAATCAGGCTGAACAAACGCTTTGCCATAAACATAGAGGTCATACGGTGTATTTATATAGTTCGAAATGGGTCGGAACTTTTATACGGTTAAGGGTGACTGAAGTTTGAAAATAATGAAAGAGAAGAGGAACAGAGAGAATGAGTAAGACAGAGAGAGAGTGAGAAAGAGAGCGAGAGAGAGAGAGAGATAGGGAGAGACGGAGAAAGAGAGAGTGAGAGAGAGAGGAAGAGAGCGAGAGAGAGAGATAGAGAGAAAGAGAGAGAGACCAAGACATTTTAACGGATTTAAACTTCATGTAACTTGATTCATTTGAACAAGTTCATATTAGATTGCTTAGAGCCAATGTTAGATATCCATTGCTGTTCTTTAAGTTAGTTCATATGAACTAATTGTTGGTCTAGCAATTTCTTAGGGAGCCATAATTTCATTACCTATATATTCCTTTCAGCTGAACTACTTCAAATATATATTTTGTATATAGAACTAGTTCTAGTTATGTATGCTCAAAAGCATACTTTAATCTTTCATATAGTTGGTTATAAGGTTTCGGACGAATGCACAAGACACCGAAAAATACCAACAAAATACCGAAAAAATACTCTAAGTAAAGCCTCTGACTTTGGTAGTTCATATCTTTTGGACCTTTTATCCGATTTTCGAGTGGAATGCCTTGTTCGACGCGTATCTATCCGTAGTTGAGCTTGAGTCAGTTCATATAAACTAGTTCACAGCAACTATTTGAATGCAAGCATTTGCTAAATGCATCTTAGGAGGTTATACAAGCGTTGAGAGTTATAATAACTACGTAAACTAATTTTTACTTCACTTGAGCTAGTTCACATCGCTGTAGCCCACCACAAATTGAACTAGTTTTGCGTTTAATGCCAAGTTATTGCCTCTCATTCGAACGAGTTGAGAGTGTCGGTTGGAAAGCTGATTGGATTTTAAGGCGTTGCCATTGACGTTAATTAATGCTCTTTAGTTCTGTTTGCAACAATTTTCGGAATGCCAAAAACTTGATAGTTCCTTATATTCGTTTAGCTCAAAAATGTGTGAACTTTTTGGAATTCTGTCTGGCATTTCCGACCGAGTGGTAACACTTTATGCACTCTTGCCACATTTAAAGCTCTGGGGCTCAAGTCCTTTTTAGAGAAAACAGACCGCAAAAACCAAAACAAAAAAGCAAGAGAAACGACAACAGCAACAGCAACAACAACAACCAGAAAAAAAAAAAATAGAAGCAAAATAGAAGAGCTAGAGCAAGAGAATAAACAAAACCAAACCAAAAACAAATACGTACAAAATATTTGCCAGCATATTTTGTGCCACAGTGAAAAACACAAAAGCCCCAAACTCTGGCCAGAGAGTGTGGCAATTGTATTAACAGAGTCCGAGCCAAATGCTCTTGGATGCAGCTCACAAATTGCTGGCCATGCTTCAATTTAAGCCAACAACAGCAACAACAACAACAACAACAACAGCCAGCAAACATTGAGATGCACGCAGCTAGCTATATATGTATGTATGTATGTATATGCAAAAAGCAGCTAAATTTAACTCTGGCTCTCGTTCGGCTTCTACTTTGTTATTATCTTGCGCTTTGTTCGACGGCTCTGGCTAAAGATGTTGCCGCTGGCAAAAGCTAAAGCACCAGCAATAGCAACAACAGCAGCAACAACAACAGCAGCAGCAACAGCAGCTACTTCACAATGGACGTCAGCGTTTCCTGTTCGCCCGGCTAGCCAACTAGCCAACTAGCCAACATGCCACATATTCCCCCCCTAGCTTCCATGGGGCTGCTTCCTGTGTTGCATTGGATATTTCATAAGCTTATGCATTTTGTATGCGATCCAAACGGAAGCAGCTGGTGCGCAGCAGCAAACCCAAAAACTAAACCGCATTCAAAAAAAAAAAAAAAAAAAAAACGATAACCCTAAAATAAGACAAATAACAATATAACTGAATCGTCACTGAACCCACCATGAACCACTCTGATCCGCCATGAACCGTTCCGCATTCAAAATCTCAACTAGCCTGCACCGAAAGCAGGCAAATAAAACTCCAGACACTGAACATGAAGTTTTTCAAATAGTTTATAGCGAAATATCCATATATATGTATATATGCATCTATATAGAGTAGGTGTCTACACTGCGCCAAAACCTAGTTATATATTTATTGCAAAAGCCTGAAAAGTCCAGAATTTGTAAGCTATTGCCTATTCAAGTGAATTCACGAATATTTTTGTTGATTTGTAAAGATGTTCTTGGCATGAAATATATATCATATATATATATATATATATATAAATAAATACAATCAAAATAATTAAAATAAAAATAATTAAAAAATACAATAAAAAAAATAAATAAAATAAAAAAATAAATAAATTTTTGAATGAGTATTTATTTATTTATTCTTGTATTGTATTTTTTATTGGAATTTTTTTAATATTTTTAATTAAACATTTTTTTATTATTTTTATTTAAACATTTTTTTTTTATTATTTTTATTTGTAGCATATTTACAAACAACCTTTGTTTTACCGTCATCTGGCAACTTATATATATATATATATATTTTTTTTTTAACAAGTTTTATTGAAAACTATTTTTATGCATTTTTTTTTTTAGAAGATTTCATTTTGTTTAGGTTGCATTTTTTTTTTTAACTATTTCTTCTGTCTGTTATGTTGTTTGGTCTATTTATTTACAAATATTTTCAAACCAGTTTAATTTTTTTAGGCTTCTATTTTTTGGCTGTGTTGTTATTTTTATTATTATTATTTTTCGTTTGGAATTTTTAATTAAAAGTGTTTTCCTTACATATATTTATTTATTTTGTTTACGTTTTTATTTTATTTTTTATTTTATATTTTATATTTTATATTTTATATTTTATATTTTATATTTTATATTTTATATTTTATATTTTATATTTTATATTTTATATTTTATATTTTATATTTTATATTTTATATTTTATATTTTATATTTTATATTTTATATTTTATATTTTATATTTTATATTTTATATTTTATATTTTATATTTTATATTTTATATTTTATATTTTATATTTATATTTTATATTTTATATTTTATATTTTATATTTATATTTTATATATTATATTTTATATTTTATTATTTTATAGTTTTAACATTATTTTTTTTATTGTTTGAGATATTTTTTAAACCTGATTAATTTTTTTTTTTAATTTTTGATATTTCTGTTTAAGCTTTTTTTGTTTGTGTATTTTTTTTCTTTTTGTAATGCATTTGATACGCTTGCGAAATAGTCAATAAGGAAATCGTATCGAAGAATTTAGTAGGATTTTTATTTTTTTTTTTTAGTAAGGGAAGCCGATTTGAGGAGCATTCGGAGCTGTTGTCTGGCGTGTTTAGGGCTTAGCCAGTGCGCAGTGGGTGGCTTTTGGCGGGTGAAAATCAAAGTTTTGTTTTCGCAACTGAGCCAAACGTAGGAGTATTGCAAAACCTTTGACTAACAACTTTGTCATATGCATTGTGTGTGTGTGTGTGTTGTAAAGCTGCTGCCTTTAGTTTAGAACATTTATTGCTTGCATTGTTGCGGCTGTCGTTGTTGTTGCTGCCCGTGGCGCTTGGCCATTGTTTGTTGTATTTGGAAATGTTCAATATACTCACACAGCTTAGCTGAGAGAGCGAGTGAGAGAGACAGACAGAGTGAGGGGTAGAGCAAAGAAATATGAAGACAAAGAAGAAGAACAGGAAGCAGCAGCAGAGATTTTTGTCGTGCTGCCATGATGCCCTTGGCAGTGAGAGGCAGGGCGCAGGAGGCGAGGGGCTGGGCTTTGGCTTGGCTTGGATTGGATTGGATATGAATGTATAAGTAGGGTATAGACATACATACATGGCCTCCGGTGTTGAAAAACATATTTTCAATTACATTGCCACCAACTTATGCAAATTCCAATTCCTGCTCCCACTCTCCCCCCACTTTGTCTCTCTCTCTCTCTCTCTCTTGCTGTATGTCTATCGCTTTTGGTTGCATAACAATTGCAATAAGCACAGCTAGTTGTAATATTTGTAAGCGGAATATATATATATATATATATAGAGAAATGTATGTTTGTCTGTATGAATATTTATATATATACATATGTATATTGGTATATTAAGCACTGAAGTGCGAATGTCTTGCTGCTCTATAGAATTTAGCAAGTGCTTGTTAAATATGCATCGAAACCTAATCAAGAAGCGGAAATGCGTGTTAGCATTGAATAAATAGTTAAAGAGACGGAAGGGGGCGAGAGAGACAGAGAGAGATAGAGGGGGAGAGGGGTAGATTAAGAGTGAATAAGAGATATAGTGCTGGAAATTGCTAGAGGAAAAATGATAGGGAGATTGAGAGAGAGAGCGATAGAGAAAGACAGGCTAAGAGAGAGAGAGAGAGAGTGAGAGAAAGAGAGAGAGTGATAGAGAGAGAGTGATAGACAGAGAGAGAGCGATAGAGAGAGAGAGTGATAGAAAGATAGAGAGAGAGAGAGAGATAGATAGATAGAAAGATGGAGAGAGAGAGAGAGAGAGAGAGTGATAAAGAGAGAGAGAGACAGAGAAAGAGAGAGAGTGATAGAGAGAGAGGGAGTGATACAGAGAGAGAGAGAGAGAGAGATAGAGAAAGAGAGTTTAAAAGACAGAAAGAGAGAGAGGGGGTGTGTGAGGGATGAGGCAGTGAGAGGGAGTGACAGAGAAAGAGCGAGACAGAAATATATAGTGAGAGTGAGAGAGGTAGATGGTAAGTTGGAAAAAAGACTGTGTGAGAGAGAGAGTGACAAAGCTAAAATGAGTAAAGAAAGTTAGAGAATTAGAGTGTGAGAAATTATATTCTCTACGATGTCAATCATTACCTATTTAATCATAAAAGTTGTATTTGCCTCACTTGTGTTCATGAAAATCGCAGAGTGGGGCGCTAATAAAAAATAATATCGATTTACTAATCAAATTTTACTTTTTCCTTTCTCTTTCTAGGTAAGTTCTCAACTACATCTTGTTATATGATCAATGAAATGTAAGTGGATCAATGAAACTTTGCTCGAAATCTATTCACATCGATCAGACACGTATCTAGGTGTCTTAAACATCTATGTATCTACACATATATATATTTGTGTAGGAGGTAGAGGACCTCCTCTAGAGAACAAAATCGCGCAATTAGTTCAGTTTGATTGAAAGTTTAGAAAGGGCAAAGAAACGTGAATAAGCTAACTAAAGTTGTCAAAAATGATGTATATATGTTCCGGTTGGGTATGCTCAACTGAGTGATGTGACCTACTGTAAGTTCATATAGCTTATATTTTTTCTCGTTGAATACGAAATATTTATTTGACATATTCCCCAATGGCTAAAAACTAAGATACCCTTGCTCTTCCACTGTCCATTGCTGGGTATCAAAAAGTGAAATTAGTCATTTTGGCAACGCACTGAAAGTAGTGTAAAATGTGTGGATGGTGTGAAAAGGAATACATACATACATATATATATGCAAATATATCTGGGCTAGTGGCACTGGCTGAGCTTGTTAACGATTGACTGAGTGGACGATGGGCGGAGGATAGTCAGGGGCGAAGCGGGGGTTGGCTGGTGACAACGGCTGTTGCACATTTACCACACACACACATGCACACACATGCACACACATGCACACACATGCACACACACACAGACATACACTCGCAACGGTACTCCATTGTATTTGGCATTGAACACGCACATTGAATGGGTGTTACTTGTGGCACGCTCTAGCCATATGCATGTGTGAGTGTATGAGTGCTCTGCATGTGTGTGTGTGCACAATAAACTCTCCCTCACACACACACACACACAGAGAGAGACATTCACACACAGCAACAGCTCGACATGTGCGGCAAATGGGCGTAAGGCGCTTTTGTTGCTGTAATTGTTGCCATCGAGCCCTGTTGAACAAAAGGTGACACACACACACACACACACACATGCATATACTCTTCTGTCACACACACACACACACACACACGGCCCTGTTTCCGCCTGCGTCCATATATTAAATTGCATGCATATTAACGCCTAGATTGCTACCGAGCTACCCGCAGAATTCCAAATAATCTCCAGCTCCTGCTCTATCAGTCTCACTACCTCCCTTCCCCCGCCCCTCTCCCTCCCCCCTCTCTCTCTCACTTTCCATACGCACAAGCGTTCAATTAAGCTATGGAAATTCAAAAAATGTTTTTCGTTTTTGTTCTTATTTGACGTGTGAAACTCGCATGCGAAATCGCGCCTGAATGAATTCAGCATGCGGCTCGCATCGATCATCTATTGTTTGTCAAGCATTTCATAGCTGGACGTTTTTTGTCAGTATTTAAGCACAGCTGAAAAATCTATCAGTCAAGCAATCAACAATCAGTCAATCAATTGAAATAAAATTCGATTTTTTCAGTGTGAAATTTTTGATTGAGATTAAAAGAAATATGTAAATATATTAAAAATATATTTTTAAAAATATTTTAAAAATATAGTGAATTCATTTTTTTATTTTTATATATTTTTAAAATATTTTACATATGTATAAATATAGTTTTGGCATGTAGAAAATTGATTTTGCATGGCAAAAAAAAAAAAAAAAAAACAATAAATTTTGCATTTTAAACTCTGAAGTTGAACAGCATCAAAATTTGGTTAGTTAAATCGAATTAACACTGTAATAAAGTTAACGAAAACTTATTGAAAACTAACTTGATGTGGAGCGCACACACACACACACACACATGCATACATACATGCATGCTGTACATGAGCTTTGCAAGTTTGCGCCTTGCATGTTGATTCGTGTCGCTTTTGTAGCTGCTTTGTTGGCTGATTGGGGGTATGTGGGAGGGGGAGATGGTGGGGATGGTGGCGCTACAATCTAAGTCTTTATGAGTGCAGCTGAGCCTCAATTGTGGCGGCAGCTGAATGTTGTTGTGCATGTAAGTCAACACACACTGGCGCGCATGTGTGTGTGTGTGTGTGTGTATGTGTCGTAAATAGAAAAATGAGGTCAATAACAGGTAGATTATCAAATAAGCATTTGGCGAGTGCCTCAGCTGTAACTGTGTATGTGTGTGTATGTATGTGTGTGTGTGTGTGTGTGTGTGTGTGGGTGGCAGCATGGATTAGGTGTAGTAGCTTCAAATAGCAAGGCAACAGCATATTTGCCACAATTCCAGACACACACACACACACACACACACACACACACACATTGAACTTGTGCTAGAAATCCACATTTTGTGGGCATGCTCAAGACGTCATCGGCTGTCTATCTATGTGTGTGTGTGTGTGTGTGAATATATTTGGGCGAGTGGCTAGGTTTATATTGCTAGCAATCAACGGCTTGTCCAAGTCGCTATCCTCCCAACCTCTCCCCTTCCCCGCTCTCCCCACTCCCAAGCACCCCCTTCTTAAATACCTATGGCCCCCATACCCCCTCGCAGCATGCGTGAAGGTCAATTTATCGCCTAATGACGGCGAAGAATGACAGGCAAAGCAAAGCGTTTTCAAGCAGGCAGCATGCTTCATCATGCCACATACACATGCCGCACATGCCACACATGTGCCATGCTCTCGCATGCTGTTGGCTCACACGCACACACACACACACACACACGCACACCCCTGTCGTCGCCGCATCGAGCGATGGCCGATTGGTCCTGGGATTTTGCGGTTCTCAGTTTGGAGTTTCGGTTTCTTTCTTCATTTTTGCTGCCGTTGTTGTAGTTGTTGTTGTAGTTGTTGTTGTTGTGGTTTTTGTTTCTGTTTCTGGGGCCTTTCGACAGCTTTCGATTTAAGTGGCAAGCAGACATCCATTTTGGCTATTTGGGCTCAAATTTAGCGCACATTTGGTTTGATTTATCTGCCTAATATGCTCCGCTTGGCAGGCGTGCCAGAGCGAGAGAGAGAGAGAGGGAGAGAGGAAGAGGGTGGGAGAGAAGGATTTCGGTGTGACTGCTGTTCGAACAAATGCAATTATATTCGAAATTCGATTTGAGTGCGGCTGGGTTGTTCGTTTCAAGGAAATATCAGAGATTCGTTAGACACACATAAATCCTACTTGGACATATGTATGTCCGGGCTCTGCTTTGAGTGTATTCATTTAAATGAGTGCTTAAGCTGTTTAACGTCTAACTACAGTCATATATTCATTTAAATGAATATCAAAATATTCATATAATGAGTGTGTTGAGCTTGTGAGTGCATTCACTTGCTATGTTCACCAGTTGTTAATGAATATACATATGTATTTATGAGTGAGGTATGAGGTTATTTGTGAGTGTATTTGATTTGTATGTAGATTATTGTATGAATGTATTCATATGTGTAGACACTTATTATTTGAATACATTTTTTAAGTGTATTCATTCATTTTGTGAATACATTCGTGAGTACATTCATCTGTGATGTGATCAGTTAGTTATGTATGTATATTCATGAGTGTATACACACATATTTTGCTTGAGTGCATTCATGAGTGTATTCACGAATGTATTCATGAGTGTATTTAGCAAAATTTATTTTTTTCCAGTCAATTTAAATGAATCCATTCATATATTGGAAGTATTCATTCATATTATTCATTTTGAGCTATGAATAAATATTTTAATTATTCATTAAAAATATTTTATATAAGATTAATTGTGTTTAATCTTGTTGGTTTTCCTATATTAAATTTCGTGAATGTATTCACGAGTATATTCACTTATCTCATTAATAAACAAAGCAATTAGAAATGCAATTTGAATTCATAATGTCAATGTGCTTGCCTGCCCAATGTAATTCAACTTATTCAATTATTCAATATGAATACACTCACGCTAGTCTCATCTAACGGCAAACCGCAAATTAACTTGTTAAAGCAACTGCATTGTAATAAACAGTTGCTACTGAGCTTTTCAGTTGGCTATCCAATGCAGGCAGACTCAAACAGAAACACAGATACACACTCACACACACACACACACACACTCATGAATGTTGTTTGGCATTCGCTTCACATGGCAGCAAACATAACCATAACCAAGTTAGCAACATCCTTGTTCCGGCTATAGAAATGCGTTAAAGCAAACTGAATTGCTATGGAATTTGGCTTTCACCCTTTTGTTTTTTCCTCCTTCTGTGTGTGTGCTATTTTCTTTTGTTTTTGTTTTTTTTTTTTTTTGAGGGGGGGCTTTCCTCGTTTGTTGTTGCTTGTTTTCGTTTGTTTTGTTTTGTGCCTGGACTAGGTGAGGGCTCTAAATAGCACCAGCTGACCGAATCAGAGACTGAATGAAGTCAGACGCGGAGCAGCCCGAAGAACTTTTGCGCTGCCAAAAGCAAACAGAGTCAACTGACAGAGCAAACACTGCAAATTTACAACCAAAAAAACAGATCGACAGGGTCGAGTGAGAGAGAGAGAGAGCGAGAGAGAGAGAGGTAGCTAAAAGAGAAAACTTATTGCTTGGCAAAGCGTGAAATGTTTACGAGCGAGTGACGATGGCGACTCAAGAGGCAGCCTCGTAAAAAGATTTGTGCTTCTGTGTGCCTAGCGCAAATCTTATCCTCTTTACTAACTTCCCATCACAACTCTCTCTCTCTCCCCCCCGCTTTCTCTCTCTCTCTTTAACTCTATGTATGTCTGCCTCTGTCAGTGCCATACCCGTTCCCTTTCCATTTGCCTCTCTCGCTCTCTCTGTCTCTGTCTGTCGTTCTGTCTCTGTTTTGCTTAGCATTTTGCGCGCACTGTGCACAATTGTAAAGAAAATGTTATTAAGGATTTTCTATTATATAACAAAAAGGCGCACTAAAGACACGCACACACACACACACACACACTCACACTCATTCTGAAAACGAGATGGCGTTAGAGCAAAACGCAGAGACTGTCGCCATTATTTTGGGCTGAGACGCATTAAGCACTTGACATATACTGAGTTTGGCAGCAACCAGCAGCCGCACACTGCGAGAATATTTTGAGAAAGAGAAAATAATAGAGAAACTAATAGAGAATAATGGAAAATAATAGAGAATAATAGAAAATATTAGAGAAAATAATAGAGAATAATCGAGAGAACATCAATGGAAGATACGTATACACATGTATATATTATATGCTGTCGACTCTCGATAATTTGAAACATTAACGGCAGTTTTTTTTTTTATTTAAACAAAATATCAAATTATCGAAAACGATTTTTATTATCAACTTTATCGATTTATAGAGATTTTCGATTTAGTGGGTTACGAATTGTCGAGACTTTACTGTATATGAATATATTTATATATTTATTTATATATATATATATATATATATATATATATATATATATATACATTCATTTATGTATACCAGAAATACTAGAGGCATATTTAGGGCCGTTTCAAGCGAGAATTTCAGTCAAATCTAATCGAATTTATTTATGACATTTAGGATTAAGCATTAGCTTAAATTGTTTTAATAATATTTATAGCTTCCTTGGTTAATTTTTTCGTTCATGAATTAAATTCATAATTTATTAGGCCATATAAAATAAAATTAAAATAAAAAAATTAAGGCACATAATTCGAAAAAGCTTTCAGAAGTGAACTAACAAATTCCCAAATATTTTTGCTTCAGTGTAAAATAGAAATTGAAATATTCCTAACGTAAAATAAAGTCTCAGAGCTACAGAGTTGGCACTTGTAAACTATTCAACAGGGCACAAAGCTCAGTTTAAAGAATGAAATTCAATTTTCAAATAATGTAGCTAAAATCTCAAAATAGTTTATATATGTATGTATATTAAAAACTATATGAAATAGAGATAAAAATATGTTTAAAATATTTTTTCAAATAAAAATTTTGCTTTGATTTTTGGCTGTGCATGCTTATGTGCATATAATTTATATAAAACTCTTGAGCTATGAGTAAATATATGTATATAGCTATGTAAATACACTATATATATATGTATGTATATATATATATATATGCCTGCATCTTGGCAACATCATTATAAACATGCGTGTTGGTTCTTACTTTTTGGCTAAGGACTTTCATCTGCTTAGGTTTTCAATGCCTGTCGCCAAGTCTTGGGCGATGACGCGTTTCAGCCATGTGTGAAATGTGTGCGTGTATGTCTGTGTGTGTGTGTATATGTATATGCTCAAGGTTCAGCTGTAAACATTAGTCAACTGAACCTAAAATGAGCGAGCAACAAAAGCAGCGCCATCGCAATGAATGAGGAAGCAAGCGAGTGGATGGCCAAGTGAATAACTGAGTGGGTGAGTGTGAGTGTATGAATAAATAACTGAATGACTGACTGACTGACTGACTGACTGACTGACTGAATGACTGAATGAATGACGGCAATGCACATTATTATATGCAGCAGCCAGATCCTCAGCGTAGGCAGCATCCTGATGCTAACGTGCCTGAATGCACTTTTCTTTGCGTGCAAATGTTTTGATGCTCTTGAATGCGTCAGTTGTATGTGTGTGTGTGTGTGTGTGTGTGCAGGTGGTGTGAAGGTAGTGCTTGTGTGTGTGTTGTACAGTGGTATAGTTGACATGGCATACATCTCTGAAGATTTTCGATGCTAACTTCAATTTGTAGTCGAGCAAAGCATTTAGTTTGAGTTTCTAGTTTTGGTGAACTTCATAATTTGCATTGATATTTATAATTTTATTGATATTTACTCGCTGTAAATATTCATAGAAATATCGCTATAAAAATGTGTATATGGATTATTTACATATGGCTGAAGTTTGTACAAAAATTAAAATTTGTTGCACATGCTTTAATGTGAATAATTTTTCTAGTGTCGCCATTTTGAATAGAATGTATGCTAGAAGTTGTTCGTAGAAGCAGATAATGAGCACACTTGTATATGGATATGTGTATAGTATATATATATATATATGTATATAACTTTATATGTATATTAACTCTTTTCGCATTACCTCAAGCACTACCAAGAACATTATCAAATCTATTGTTATTTCGAATGCTTTTAAGCCCTTAGCTTATTGCATTACGCAAGAAAAACTCTGAAAGAAAATGCAGCATCATTCTCTATTGCATGGTATTTCATTCGAAAAACTACAAGACAAGAAAATTAGAGGAGAAAAAATGAATTGAACTAACTAAGAGAATAATACTCTAATTTTCTAATTATAGTTAAATAGATTATCAAATGTCAAGAAATGTTTTATATGTGTATATACAATATATATGCACACACACACATACATATATGAGAGTCGTTGCCACTGTGCTGCAGCAAACAGCTTGTTAAAAACATGAATTTGTACCCTAAATACCTTTGAAAATGGGAAGGGAGGGTATATTTGTTTGGGTTAACGAAGAGCTAAGCAGATCTTGCCTAGGTTGTCTGAACGTCTGTCTATAAAAACTATTTAAATATTCCTATATATTATAAGCAATTTCCAGAATTCACCTATCGATAACTCCCCGATAGAAATCGATAGTTTGTTTTGGCTATAAATCCTGAAGTATGAACTGTATGCAACTGAAGTTTATATACCCCAAAACAGTAGAATGTCTGTAAAGGCAGCTCTTCTTAGAGCTCAAGGTACCCGCTAGTTGGGTTTGCTTAGGGGTCAGGGTATCTGCTAGTCGGCCATTGCTGCCACTGAAGCGCACTTGTTTGTGTTTTACGGTTTTTTGTTTTTGTTTTTGTTTTTTTGTTTTTATTGCGCTCTTTTGGAACAATGTCAGCCATTTTGTTTGCTTTTGTGGCGCCGCTGCAGCAACCCAGTGGCGCCTCAAAGTATGCAAGGCAGCAGCAGCAGCAGCAGCAGCAGTAGCAGCAGCAGTGGCAACATCATCTGCAGCTAACTGTGGCAGCTGAGCTGAAAGACAAGAGCAACTGGCACAGACGCAATCGCATGGCAGTTGGGGTTAAATGCGTATCGCATTCAGCTTGTGCAATTGGATGTAAGTGCGCCAAGTCACACGCTCTCCCTCTCTCTCTCTCTCTCTCTCTCTCTCACTTTCGCTCGCACTCGCTCTCTCTCTGTGTAATTCTCTGTCTGAGTTTGTGTGTGTGTGTGCCGAAGCGTTGCAGCGTATTGTCTGATTTACGCGCTCGCATTACGCATACGCCGCATCAGCCGCACTCAACACTTGAATTGATTATTTAACTTGCGGCTGCTGCTTGTGCTCCATGTGAACAGCAGCTGCAGCTGTTGCCGTTGTTTGTACTGTGATTGCTGTTGCAGCAAGTACAGTGAAATCTCCATTGAGCGCACAGCGCTCATTGGGTAAACGCTATCCAGGAGATTTTCGGGTGTATTTTCAGAGCGAAATGCAAACGTTTGCATAACAGGCAGAATATATACATATATGTAGCTTAAGTTTATTCTAAGAATTTTTGATATTTGCCAAGAGATACAGCTGAACAAAGTCTCGGAAAAGTTAGAAACTGATTGCATAATACTGTTACTGTTACTGTTACTGTTACTGTTACTGTTACTGTTACTGTTACTGTTACTGTTACTGTTACTGTTACTGTTACTGTTACTGTTACTGTTACTGTTACTGTTACTGTTACTGTTACTGTTACTGTTACTGTTACTGTTACTGTTACTGTTACTGTTACTGTTACTGTTACTGTTACTGTTACTGTTACTGTTACTGTTACTGTTACTGTTACTGTTACTGTTACTGTTACTGTTACTGTTACTGTTACTGTTACTGTTACTGTTACTGTTACTGTTACTGTTACTGTTACTGTTACTGTTACTGTTACTGTTACTGTTACTGTTACTGTTACTGTTACTGTTACTGTTACTGTTACTGTTACTGTTACTGTTACTGTTACTGTTACTGTTACTGTTACTGTTACTGTTACTGTTACTGTTACTGTTACTGTTACTGTTACTGTTACTGTTACTGTTACTGTTACTGTTACTGTTACTGTTACTGTTACTGTTACTGTTACTGTTACTGTTACTGTTACTGTTACTGTTACTGTTACTGTTACTGTTACTGTTACTGTTACTGTTACTGTTACTGTTACTGTTACTGTTACTGTTACTGTTACTGTTACTGTTACTGTTACTGTTACTGTTACTGTTACTGTTACTGTTACTGTTACTGTTACTGTTACTGTTACTGTTACTGTTACTGTTACTGTTACTGTTACTGTTACTGTTACTGTTACTGTTACTGTTACTGTTACTGTTACTGTTACTGTTACTGTTACTGTTACTGTTACTGTTACTGTTACTGTTACTGTTACTGTTACTGTTACTGTTACTGTTACTGTTACTGTTACTGTTACTGTTACTGTTACTGTTACTGTTACTGTTACTGTTACTGTTACTGTTACTGTTACTGTTACTGTTACTGTTACTGTTACTGTTACTGTTACTGTTACTGTTACTGTTACTGTTACTGTTACTGTTACTGTTACTGTTACTGTTACTGTTACTGTTACTGTTACTGTTACTGTTACTGTTACTGTTACTGTTACTGTTACTGTTACTGTTACTGTTACTGTTACTGTTACTGTTACTGTTACTGTTACTGTTACTGCAACTGCTATTGCAATTGTTGCTAAGAGTTAATGCCATGCAATCTCGTCGCGCAATTTGCTGCGCTCTGATTGAAAAGCGAAATTAGAAGGCAGCCAAGCAGCCAGACAGTCGTCGCTGTTGGGTGCTCGTGTTTGTCCTTGCTATCTGGCAAGACGGCGCACCAGCTGCCCCGCCCACCAGCAGCTGCAGCTCCCTTTGGGCGGCGCCCAACTAAATTGCTTTCGAGTGTTGTTTGCTGTGCTTGAAGATTTACTGCTTTGTTGGTTTTCCATTTAATTTCTTTTCACATTAGACACGCGCACAGTCAACTTGCTTCTTACTATGTGCGTGTGTGTCCAGCTTCCTTACATGCCCACACACACACACACACGGATACACGGATACAGGCACTCCCTTTGACATTTTCAAATGCTAGTTAATGGCCCAGCCCGTTCGCTCGCTCGCCAAAAAGCTCATTATTATTATATAGCAGTTGGCTCCCAATTTCGGGCGCCGTCGCACACTGCACACAGCTTCGCACGTGATTTATATGATGACATTGGAGCCCATTTGCAATTTATAGCCGATATACACACACACACACGCACATGCACGTAAAGATAGACTACACCTGAGCGCGGGGCAGCTAGTACACACTTTATTAGATTAATGTGGGCTTTTGGTTAAGCGCCTTAAGCCCTGTTAGCGGTTCGCCAGCCAAGCAATTAGCAGCCCAGGCAATCGTAGACTTGAAGTCTTGAATTGCTCTCGAAATATACCTACATATTAGGTATGTATGTAAAGGCCTCTATATCTGTATTACGTTTAGTCATTGAATAATTGAAGAGTTGATATGAATTCAATAATTTGTGGGATTTGTTGTCTCTTATCTTGATGGCATGGAAATGATATAATTATTGGTTCATTATCAAAGAAATTATGTAGCATATGTCTGTGGGTGTGTGAATGTGTGTGTATTGAAACAGATGGATAAAGAGTTAGAGAGAAAGTGAGAGAGATAGAGGGAGTAAAAGAAAAAGGAAAAGGCATAGAAAGGGAACGAAGTGAAGGAAAGGAGAAGGAGAGAGAGAAGTTAGGGAAGAGATGGAAAAGAGGAAGAGAAGAAAAGTGAAAGGCAAAAATTGAATGTAGAGAGAGAACAGAGAAGAGGGAGAGAGAAAGGCAGAGAGAGGTGAGAGAGTGAGATACAGAGAGGAAATAGAGAGACAGAGAGAGAGAGAGAGATAGAGAGACAGAGAGAGACAGAGAGAGAGAGGTGAGAGAGTGAGGTACAGAGATGAAATAAAGAGAGAGAGATAGACAGAGAGAGATAGAGAGAGAGACAGAGAGAGAGAGACAGATAGAGAGATACAGAGCGATTTACAGAGATGAGACAGAAAATGAAGAGAAAGCGAGAAAAGGAGGCAACGATCAAGAAGGAGAGGAAGCAATTGAGAGCGAGAGAGATACCGCAAGATGATCAGATGAAAGAGAGAAGAGGAGAAAGAGAGAAGAGTGTAAAAGGGGTGACATGACGTGAGAGAGTGTGGAGAGTGAACGGGGAAATAGTTGAGAGCAAGAAAAAACGTGGAGAAATTAGAAGAAACGGAAATAAAGAGATTGAGAAAGAGAGAGAGAGAGAGTGAAGAATACATACAGAAAAAGAGAGCAAAATAAGAAAAGGCGAGAGAGAATATAAGAGATATAGAAAAATGTGTCAGTGAGACAAATAAAGTAGAAGGAATACAAAATGCAAATCAAATTCTTATGTTTATTCAAAAGAAGACAGCAGCCTTAAGTCGAGCACTCGTGTATCCGACATTATGTAAGCAGTCATGACGTAGCTATGCAAATTAATTAGTTCTCCTACGCTGGCTTACTTGACTATTCAATAAAATCATCAATCATACAAATGACTTAGAATTATTCTAATCTGCAATTTGCATTCAATATAGCGCTCTCGAGAATATCCCTCTCTCTCTCTCTCTATTCGTGTATATATATCTATTGAAATTTGCTTATACCGAGCAGCTCTATACCAATTAAGGCTGGCTTTGTTCAGCAATCGTTGCTCAAGCACTCTTATCAGTTTATCACTTGCAATTGCAGTTCCTCAGCTAGCTAACCCGATTGCCATTTCTCTTTGCTGTCTCTGTGCCGTGTCGCACTTATCACGGCTTTAATCGATGGCCAACACCTTGGGCAAACAACAGCTAGCCAGACAGCAACAGCAACAGCATCTAAACGCCACCACGTCAAGCACCGCCTCGTAGCACCGTCTGCGCCGTCAGCGAGGCGGCCAACAGCTGTGAGGCATTTCGCCTGCAGAGTTGTCGCTGTTTCTTTGTTGTCAATTCGTTTCATGTTTTTTTTTTTTGGTTTCCTACCGGTTTTTGTGTTACTTTATTGTTGTTGTACATTAGTTGCACAGGCAAAGTAAATAATTAAAAAAGTTACACAAATTACTTAAGAAGGCGTCGCTGTTGGCGAGCCACGCCTACGCAGACAGATTTTTAGTCGAGCACCCCAGGCAGGCAGCCGACTCGAATTAGGTCTCAGGCATTAAGCATTTTTTTTTTTTGGTTTTTGTTTTTTTGCTCATTTTTGTTGTGGCTGTAATTAAATGATGTTTATTAAACGCGCATTGTTGTTGCTGCCTTTGATACTGTTTTTGATGTTGCTATTGTTGTTGTTGTTGTTGTCGTTGTCACTTGCATAGGCGCACAATCAAAACGCTTGAGCTGTCGACGTCATCAACAGCAGCAGCGTTGCTGCGCATTTTGCGCCCACTTTAAACTTGAATCAGCGTCTCACAAACAGGAGAAAAAGCTAAGTCATAACGACTAACCGAATACCCTGTAAGAATATTTTGAATATAGAATTGAAGCATATTCAAATTTGTATGTGTTTTAGCTATACCTATAATTCAACTGAGTATTCTTAACAATCAGTGTTGAAAAACACTTGGGTAGTGTAGTAGTGCTCCACAGTGTAAAATAAGGAAACAGTGTTGCATAACGATCTATGCACTTGGTGTTGATGACATGTTTGTCATACCTAATAGCTGTCTTTTAACATTATAAGTCGCTGAGTTAGTCGGAAATTTTCTGTAAACCAGTGTTGTGCAACGCCTGCTCAAGTCCTGTATAATAATATTCATGTACTTTCCATTGTCATGTGATCCATCTTGCGTCATTAAAGTGTATTAAAAGCTGGCTACATATAAAAATATGAAAACCAGTGTTGTCTAACGCCTTTTAAGCTATGTATAACGAGAGCCGAATTTAATAAAATAATGCTCACATACAAAATTTAGCTTATTTATATATAAATATGGCAAAAGTCTGCTAAAAAACGTTGTTATATTCATTATCGTACAAGCCAGTGTTGCTAAGCTTCGTTGCATTGTCTGTGTCAAGACTATTTATAGTAGTAGCTCAATATATCTAAAATAATTAAGTTGCCCACTTGGTTTCGGCATTTAAATGGCAGGGCTTTAATTTGGGGTGATGCCAGCATGAGATAAGGCTGACGTCACCAGTGTTGCAAAAGGCCAATGAATGAGCGTGCAGAGCAAATATGCTGACGCTTGTTTAAAGGTCGCCAAGCGGCGACCGCATTGTTACATACCTTTTTGCCAGTGTTGGCTAAGGGGAAAAAATGCCAGCATGACACAAAAAAGAAAGCAACGAAAAAATGAAATCAAAGCGCCAACAGCAACAACAACAACAACAACAATAACAACAACGAGACACACAAACCACAAAAATGCCGCCAATGACTTTGACTTGGCATTGTTGTTGGCTCTTCTCTCTCCTGCACTCTTGCTCTCTCTCTCTCTCTCTCTCTCGCGCTTTCGCTCATTCCCTGATGTTGTTGCTGCTGCTGCTGCTGTCAAAGGCTTGCCAAAATTTACAACAACCACGAGAGGGGCACGCCTAACAGGCTTTGGTTAGCGCAAAGCGCCTAGCGAGGCAGGCGCCGGGTAGGGCGGGGGGAATTTCGCTTGGTTGGGGCTTGGTGTGGTCTGGGATCAGAGAATTGTTGTCTGCGTGTATTTGGGTGTTTTTTTTTTTTTTTTTTTTTTTGAGCACGGGCACTGGCAACACATCCGCTTGCCCTTGCGGCACTTCCTGTCGTTTCCTTCCGCTGGCACACACTTACCCTTCCAGTTGCCACACACACTTTAGCCTTCCTACCCACCCTTGGCTCTCTATCACCTTCACAGTCAATCCCCTTCTCCTCCCCCTGCTACTCCTCCTCCTCCAGCTCGCCGTGTGTACCGAAAAACACGCCAAACGCCGTCAGTTTATCTAACACGCACTCCAACTGCGCGTCTCTAATATGGCGCAACATTGTCTCTCTCCCTCTGTGTGTGTGTGTGAGGGAGAGGGAGACAACAACAACGACTTGCAACAACAATAGCAAACAACAATAGGGAACAATGCGAAAAAGGCTGGCCCCATCAGCAGCAGCTCAAGCGAAGGGGGGGGGGCAACTCTGGCGGGGGATAACATAGATCGAGGATAGATGCAAAAAAGGTTGCCCCAACAAGCAAAAAAAAAACGTAAATTAACAAAACCTGCCGCCAATCATGACTGCGGGACTGACTACGTCAAGTTGTTGTTGTTGCTGGCTCCCTCTCTGTGTGCGAGTGACTAGGCATATTGACAGCTGAAGCCAGGAATACACTTACTTCACCTTGAGTAGCGCACAGGAAGTGAACTTAAACGGGCTTTGCCTGAGTTTAAGGCGTATGGGAACACGGCCTAAACTACAAATTTGGCAGCGACATATGAAACTAGTAACCTGATGGAGAGAAAGCTAAATAGATAAGAGGAAAAAGTGAGCAAAAGATAAATAATTAGGCTAGATGGATGGAGAAGTAGATGAGTAGAAAGTAGAAGAGCAGGCAGTAATGGATAAATATCAATGGACAGCTATATGGACATGGATAAATGAGTGGAAATGAAAAACAAGAAAGAATATTGGAAACTAAGTATATCCAGGGATGACGATTATGAAAAGGTAAACAAATTGTATGTTACTTAGGTAGAGAGATATCGATAAATAGAAAGATATCGCTGAACACCTGTGAAGATGCTTGGATATATCAAATTATATGGATATGGCTAAGGAAATACACGAATAAACAATTTGTTTGCTAAAAATTTAAAGATAGATAGATAAATCAAGATAAAGAATTTATCGATAACCAAAATGACCAATGAGAGAGAGAGAGAGAGAGAGAGAGAGAGAGAGAAGTAGAACTTTAGCTATATCAAACATCCTATAACATTTTAGCTACCAAATATCTCTGAACTAGAGTCTGCATTTCAAAACTTGGTCTTTAATCTCACGTAAATTGGAGTATTACGCGTTATATCTGTGAAGATATTCAAAGAGCAGACATTTTCAAATTTGTTATCCAAGAATGTTAATTTTGGTTCACTTGGAATTTGTTCCGCCCCCATTACCCTCAGCACGTTCTGCACTCTCTATTCTGCACTCTCTTGAAGGTTCTTCCCTTACAAGCCTTGAGCATTTGCTCATAGACATTCAAGAGGTGACCTTCTATATCTCTGCATTCTAGCACATTTCTTACAGCAGTTTGTTGTTGTTGTTGTTGTAGTCACTCGATAAGCTCACTCGATTAACTAAAACTGTTGTTGCATCGCCGCAACAAAGTGGATTTTGTGTGTAAAGTGCAACAAGCTGCTGCTGCTGCAAAGAAAAAAGAGTGAGAAAAAAAAAACAGAGGGAAAAACTCGCATTTGCCATGGCAGGCAACAAGCTAAATTGCCGCAAGCGATCAGCTGCACACACACACACACACACACACACACATGCACACATGCACACACTCAAACACCCAGAGAGGGCAAAGCTGTTACAACGTCAGCGTTTTGTCACGCTCTGCCGTTGCCGGCTGCGCAAAGTGCTGTAGATTTGTATGTGCCACAAGCCCTTTTTGCGCTCTGTTAAATTTATAAATCATATCAAGTGTTGCCTTGACAAACAGCCAAAGCGTCATACTTTTTAGATAAGTTGCACAATTACCGCACCGAGCTCAGCCATTTGTTGTGTAAAAAAAAAAAGAGAGAAAGAGAGAGAGATAGAAGATGCGTCTAGGGTTGCATTCCTTATTGATAAGTTCATGTTTCTCGCTAATTAAAGTTGCTCGCTTATCAGAAACTCTGAATATTTTCTCAAGTTGCTGTCTGCAGTTGCCTTTTGCCTTTTGCCTTTCGCTGAGCTCGAGTTGGGCCCATTTCAACTTGAGTTGAGCCGTTTAAAGCTGCTCGCGTTTATTGACAACTTCTTCGTCGAGTTCAGTTAATTGAAGTTTCTCACCGAATAGATAAGTTACTAAGTAAGTCGCTCGACTTGCACTTTGAGATACTCTAACTTGTGTTTAATCACCTAAAGTTTCTCGCTTCATGCATAACTTGTTGCTCCACGGTTGAACTAATTAAACGTTCTCGCTGGGTAAATAAATAAGTTATTGCTGCAAATGAATTCGACTTTGACTTCTAAGTATTCATAGCTTTTAGTTCCCTTGAACAAATCGAATTGACTCTCTGAATAGATTAGTTTCGATATACATATCGATATACATATTTTTCGCGAGTTTGCCTTCAACTCAACTAAGAGAAGTTTCTCACCTTTTAGTTAAGTTGACAAACTCAGACTTTTGCATGGAGAAAACTTGACAATTCACGTTGGGAATATCAGGAATTTGCATTTTTTGAAACTTTCAGCCTCTGGTTCAGCCCTGAATCGAAAGTTAAAGTAAATAAAGCGAGCGCACGCTGTGCGCTTCTCAGATAAGTTCCCTAGCTGCATTTGATCAAAGGGCTGGCTTTGTTTTATCTTAAAGCGGTTTCGTTTAGTTACTAAGGGTATTTGAGTTTGGCAACACTTGCTGGCATTTTCTCTTTTATGTGGTCTGCCTTTTGCTGTTTTGCTTCCCTTTCAGTTTCCATTTTCATTTTCGTTTACATTTTGGTTTACGTTCGTTTCGTTTCGTTTCGTTTCGTTTTGTTCCTTTGTGTGCGCTGCTTTGACAGACGCCTCTCTAAACACGCACACAAAGGCAGCGGCTCTGAAAATTGAAAAGCAGACTTTGTGTGCGTGTGTGTGTGTGTGCGTGTGTGTGTGTGTGCGTGGGCGATTGCGTGTGCAGGAAAATTAGTTCAGGCAATGGGGCGCATTTTTGAAATTCATAAACTTACCGGGTTACGTGGGTTACCTCGCTTTGTGTTAAGCAGTCGTTGTGTGTGTGTGCGTGTGTGTGTGTTGGTTTTGTATTGTTGCATGCTAAGTATGTGTTAATATGTAGTTGACTCTGTGAACCAATTTAATTGGCCTGTCTGGCCCATCTCTGGTCCCTTGTGTACCCAGAGGAAACACGCACGCGCGCAAAAAAAAAAAAATAAAATAAAATAAACAAAATAGAAAAAAATGAAGGAGCAGCAGAATCAGAAGAAAATTACTGAAAATGTAACCAAACGGAGCGCAATCAACTTCATGCCTATGAATTAATGACGCGCGCAACGCTGCGTATGAGTAATGCGAGCATATGCTCCACCTTCCTCTCTCTCACTCTCTCTCTCTCTCTCTCTCTCTCTCTCTCTATCTGTCGCTGTCGAGGAAGTCCACATTTGCGTTGATGATGATTAAATACCCTTTGCAGAAATAAGAGCGTTACAGAGGAGTTACACATACCATGAGCTGTTCCCATGGGAACCATATAATATAGTCGTCCAATTAGGCACGACTTTCGGATGAGTGATACGTAAAGGAGTTGATGTTTTATTTAACGTATTTTGGGGGAAAACAAAGTTGAGACACACTCTAAAGAAAATGTTTGTTTGAGATTACGATATATCCACGTAATACACATATGATATAATATACAATATTCATATACGGTATACAAATAGGATATACAAATAAGATATACACATATGATATACACATATGATATACACATACGATATAATATACGATATACACATACGATATACAAATAAGATATACACATATGATATACACATATGATATACACATACGGTATACACATACGATATAATATACGATATACACATACGATGTACACATACGATATTCACATACGATATACACATACGATGCAATATACGATATACACATGCTATATAATATACGATATACACATACGATATACCTGAGAGACGAATTATGCAGTTGATATGGGTTGTAGGGTTACAATAGCATTTTATGTTTACTACCGTAAGTCAATATCAATGTCGTATAGTTAAAGGTGCGATATAAGTGAGACACATAGTTTTGCTATAGATATATATACATATATATCTTATATATATATCGTAACCTGAAATCCTCTATCTACAGTTACGAAAATAATATGAGAGATAAATGGTTTATTTAGAGGGCATCGGTATTATATCACAACAATTGTAAACGCTGATTTACGATATTCAAATAGTATATAGTTTATACAGCAACGACATCGCTTAAGCTGAACAAAGGGTATTCACTGTAGCCGAATTGCGGTAAATGGTCTGGCAACGCCTTGACAAAGAGCGTTAAGAAATTTCACATTTGCTGAACAATAAGAAAAAAAGAAAGAGGACAAGAGTGAGTGAAGCAAATTAACTGCGAAGTGCAGCTGGAAGGAAAAAACCAATTAAGTAAATTGGAAAATTGAGTGCAAGCCCGACTGAGCAATGCTCTACAACGGCTATAGGTACAAGCAAGGCTATAAGGAAAGGAAGACATCGATTGGATGAATAATGGCAATTCATGTTGCAATTGAGAAATGGTTCTAGAGCTAAGATATCGGGTTGAGTTTCAAACTAAACAAATTATAATAAAACTAATAAAATAAACTATTTTTTACTAGCAATAAGATGCATAGCTAAAGTTCAAGTATATTTGAAAATATCGTATATATATTATATAAATATATATAGTATAGTTGTGCATTAAAACAATGTATAAAATTTACGTCTGATTGCATGCATAAAATGCATTTAGCTATGCTTCCCGCTGGCATTGCTGGGAAATTTTATCGATTTTGCAATTTCTATTCGCCATCTTAATTAGATTGAGCAATGCAATTATTTATTGTAAAATACGAGAGTTCATATTGAACAGGCAACAAATGATTCTTACCCAACGACTTTTTCTTACCCTCCCCCTCCCCCCACACACACACACACACATTAATGTGCTGCAGTGGCGTGGAGTGTGGCCAATCGTTGGAATGCTCATAATCTTATTAGACATTTAATCAGCTCTTACCTATGCCTTAAGTATGTCCAACTGTAAATATATATTATATATATATTTAACAGTATGTAACATTATGTAAGGCATTGCTGCTATTGAAATTTCTATTCCATTGTGAACTGAACTTTGCATAACTTATTGAGCGATTATTCTTACACAATTGATAATATGATTGAAGGCGATTAACTAGCTATTATATAGACACGTAATATAGTTGTTGGCATAGACTAAAGCTTCCCATGAGTTATGTTAATATCTGATCTGGCATCTCTGTCAAAAGAAATAAGGCTGCCAGATGGGTCAGTCGAATATGCACAATCCTGTATAGCTATATATGAATATCCACTGTGGAATCCGGTTATAACGACTCGCCTTATAGCGTCCGTATGGTTATTGCGACGATAATTCAGGTCTCTAGGCAAACCTATATGAGTAAACTTTAAGACGATCCCTTGAGTGTCGCTATAAGCGGATTTCCCTGAAAATATATACATATATCTGATAAGTTTTCCTCAGAATGAATTATCTTGGCTTATTTCTGGTTCATATTCAAGTGACTGAAAAATTGCTTTAAAAATTGATGCAGAAGTGATTTCACTTCCAATTGGATTTTTTTTATATTTTTTTTTATTGAGTAACAGTGAAGCCATTTTCATTATAATTAAATAATGATTTCACTATTGAATTTCGTGCAATATAAAAAGCTACATGTATGGGAATGTTATTTAATTTATTTTTTATATGCATATACATACATGTATATGTATATATATGTATATATTTGTAGCAATATTTGCGCTATCAAGTTGTCACTCATTAAAAGATTTTTTACTTTAATCAAAGCTGAAATATTGCAATTTCAATTGAAATTGCTTTCCTTTGATCAACTGAAGAGCTGCCAATCAGTATTATAGTGCTTTATTCATGTTGTAACTGAAGAGAAGGGGTCGAGTGAGTGAGTGAGATAGAGACAGAGAGCGAGAGAGAGGGAGGCAGAGACTGAATGAGTATTTCAATGCATGAAATTACATTCACACAGATATGCAATCATAATGGCATAATAAATACATTGCAAACACTTCATTAATCCTACACACACACACACATACACACTCTCTCATATACACAGATTTCATATATGTATATTACTGTAAGCAAAAATGCAATTTTAAGTCTATACAATTGCAACTTTCACACACACACACACCTGGCGATACTTGTCTGATAAAAGTTTCCTCAGGTGATTTGCGAGCCCAGCAAACTTATAAATAAATATAAATGTATAATTATATATGTATATGTATATTAAATATATGAATGCTTCCAGCACTTACTCAGCCTTATGCAATTCGCCTGCATCTCCATCACTCGCGTTGTCCAACTGAGGGAGCTCACTTTAACTAACAAATTCATTTGAATTGCGAACTTCAGCTGCTTCGTTGTTTGAGAGCGAAAACAATTTCATTTCTTTCTCTCTGTTAATTTGTTGATATTTCATTCCTGAATTTACAGAGAATTTCCCTTCTCCATGCTTACTTAGATTGTATTTCGCTGTAGCTACTAAATCAGGGTTGCTATGAGAATTTCTCGGATTTTGCAACACTGAAGCTGAACTGGTGTTGTTATCTTGACGCTGGTAATGACTCAAAGAGTTGGAGTAAGGTTAAGTGAAAAAAAAAGGGAAGCAGACTAAATAAGTGAAACTAGGTAGAGCTTTTCTCTGTTGATAAGGAACTAAGTGAACCTCCACTTGTATATAAATTGATATTTAGTATAATCAAAAAAATTTTTTGACTCTCATTATCTACACGGAATCTGCCTTTAAGCTCACTTTAGCCAAAGGTTCCTTGACTAGCTGCCAACTGTTTCTATTCCCTGTTAGTTCCGCCATTGTCTTTATTAGCCACTAGCTAAATACGCCCATCCAGTGTCAATTTATTCACTTGAATATTGGCATATTGCTAAAATGCCAAATCATAAATATATGTTTTATAATCAATTTACGCACACAACGTTGCAAACATCATTTTCACAGTAATAAAAAAAATGGCTTGTGCCAAAATAAACTAAAATTTGCATAACTCACACACACACACCCACATACACTTAAATAAACAGTTGTGTGTGTGTGTGTGTTTACCCGTTTTCTGTGCTCTGTTTGCTTTAGCCAACGGAAATTTATTGATACTCAGCGCATAAAAAACAAAACACATGAAATGGGAAAGGAACAGCAACAAAAAGTGTAGTCTAACGCTCTAATTGGCAATGCCCAGCTAGGGAATACCCTGCCAGCTCTGCAGTTGTGCTATCGATTATTGATCGATTTTAGAGCGATTTGTTATCGATTATTTTTAGCTAAGCAGTCATATACATGTAGAAAGATGTGAAAGAGTGTTCATTTCTAGTATGGGTAGTATTAGTGGCAGTACTATTCCTATTTTTAGGAAGAGTATTGCTGGTAGTAGTACTACTATTTTTATGAAAAATATTACTATTAACTACTACTATTTTTAGGAAAAGTAGTATTGAAAGTATTTCAACTATTTTTAAGAACAATATTGCTAGTAGTATTAATACTATTTTTAGGAAAAATACTACTGTTAGTACTACTACTATTTTTAGAAAAAGTAGTATTGAAAGTATTGCTACAATTTTTAGGAAAAATATTACTGTTAGTACTACTACTATTTTTAAGAAAAGTATTACTACTACTATTTTTAGAAAAAGTAGTATTGAAAGTATTACTACTATTTTTAGGAACAATTTTACTAGTAGTATTAATACTATTTTTAGGAAAAATACTACTGTTAGTACTACTACTATTTTTAGAAAAAGTAGTATTGAAAGTATTACTACAATTTTTAAGAAAAATATTACTGTTAGTATTACTACTATTTTTGGGAAAAAGTAATACTGAAAGTGTTGCTACTATTTTTAGAAGAAGTGTTACTGATAGTACTACTACTATTTAAAAAAAAAAGTATTACTGAAGGAATTACTACTATTTACTATTTTTATGACCAGCTGCATACATAGAAATAGTAGTAGCGCCCCTACTATGCTTATGAGCACAGCTGCATGCACATATATTCCCCACACATGTAGTCAAGCAGGCCCCCTTGTGCATCACATTTACTGGGTATACACAAACAAAATGTCAACAATAAGAAATACCTTGTGCAAAAAACTGTGGCAATATTTGGCTGTGCGAAACGGCGCACAGGTGGGTTCGCCCAAATATGGCTTCGCAGTGTGTGTAGATACGAGGACGATGGACGGTGCGCGTCGGACGGGGGTGCAGAAGGCGTGGGCACGGGCGTGGCTAACGCTATTTTATGGCCAAGAGTCGCAATTGTGTGCGTTAAAGCATTTGTCAACAAAACGTTGGCAATTTAACAATTTGAGCTACCAGCTAGCAGCTAGGAGCTAGCAGCTACCAGCACCGTGTAGCATTGACTTTCATCTGCTGCTTCGTTTTCTTGTTGTTGTTGTGTGTTTTTTTTTTTTTTTCTGTTTCATTTTATTTTTTATAGTTCTTGATTTTATTTACTATTTGTTCATGTGTTTAGCTAGTACTCTGGGGTGACTCCGGGTGGCTCCGGGTGGCAACTGTAAATTGTGTTCGCTGCTGTTGTTGTTGCTTAAGAAATTGGCTTTATTTTTATTGGCATTCAAGCAGGTGACTCGCTCTTGCTCTGGCACTTCACCTACTCCTCCTCATCCTCTCCCTGCTCCGCCGCCACCTGCTCCTCTCGGTCTGTCTCTGTCTTTTTGGATGTCGTCTCGTGTCGATTGCGACAACTTCGTTATGCTGTTTTATTTTGTCGTTGCCTGCTCCATGGAATACATATATACATATGTATTATATATATATTTTTATATGTGTGTGTGTATATATAAAAATACAGCAAAAAATAACTGTATTTTCTCGCTCGCAGTGAAGTCTTGCCATTTTCATTTGCCGCTCGCTTCTTGGCGTGGGGCGTGTGTATTTGCTCACGTAATTCCCTAATTAAATACTTAAATTGTAATTGCTTTCGAACATTTCATGACACCAGCTCTGCCCGGCCGAGTAGCCCGCCGTAGCAGAGATCCAGTTGCCGGCTGCTGCCTGTCTCTGCCGTTATGTGGCTCCAGCTTCAGCTACGGCTACGGCTACGGCTACGGCTACGGCACTGGCTACGGCTCTGACTCAACTTAGGTCCGGGCATCATTAAAACGCGCACAGGTAGCACCAGGTAGCACACACACACACACACACACAGACAGGGACATATGCTATATGGCTTGTTATACACATGGTATATACGTAGTTACATCTTAATGATGCAGTAGACCCACACACACACACACGCTGATGGAGTGTGTGTGTATTTTATATGGTTTCAGTTTGCAGCGGCAAAGGAGAGCATAAAAAACATTCAAGCGAAAAGCAATAACTTTGCTCTGCCACAGATTAAGGACTCTATATATAAGATATATAATCTTGATAGCTAAAAGATGTAGTGCCTTATAGACCGATTAACGTGGCTTATCGATTGACTGCGATATTTACATTTTAGATTTAGAATTACTCTAACTTTTGCATATGCTAAAGCAATATTTGTATAAATCGATCATTTATCGATAACATGCAGCTTGACTCGTGTGTGATATAGTGAGGCATACCTAATAATAATCGATATATTGGTGCACCTGAGATGCCAGAACATGCATTTTCGATATGTATAACGTATCACTCTGAGTACATGGTGTTATCGATATGTTAATCGATAGCTGTGCATTGCGAAAAGTGTTTTTAATGCTTTCCTCTTATAACACTTACTTCTGGCTATCTAAAGTGTCGCTGGCATTATCTCACCTGCTCTGTGTATCCCATTTTCTCTCTCTCTCTCTCTCTCTCTCTCTCTCTCTCTCTCTCTCTCTCTCTTTCTCTCTCTCTCTCTCTCTCTTTCTCTCTCTCTCTCTCTGGCTCAGTTTGCTGTGGCTTGCGTTGCACGTTAAGCTATATAAGTCATCACTTTAATTTAATTGTGCGCAGCTAAGCTGGCCGCACTTACGACCTGCCGCGACACGCCCCCCTCTCGCGTAATACGCCCCAATCAAACACACACACGTGTGGCGATTGCACGTGGCTTTTGTATTGTACATATGCTGACCATGTTCTGGCCATGTTCCGGCCACGTTTTTATGTGCTTTTAAGTGCGCAATTAAAGGTCAATTGCAGTCGAAGGTGGCCCAGAAGTATGCTATAAACTTGCGCAGACAAAAACTCTAACACACTCACACACACACACATATCGAAGTAGGCTTCTAATTGATATTTGAGCAGCTGGACAGATATTTCACAGTCTGTAAGCATTTGTCAGAACAATTGATAGCAAAAAAAAAGCAGAAAACAAAAATTAAACAGAACAAAAAAAAAGCAAATAGATCTAAATTTTTCGTATTAAAAAGTACGTACCAACATATAAGCACCCACATAGACACACTGGATGCGAATGAGAATCACTATGTCTATTCACATCCGCTTCAAGTTGTGTTGGTAGATCAAGCAATACAAACGGACTACGCTGATATCGTTGCGAACGTTTGCGAAGCGCCCAATCCAGCGAATAATCAAATTGGATCTGTTGGCAACCTCCAAAACAATGCAAAGGCAGAGGATTCCACGAGCGAACCGATTGGGCGCGAGCCGGAGCCAAGAGAGACGGATGTGCAGAGCTATGCCGGAACTGAGAGCATATCGAGCATTGGTGCTGGCCACGCACATGGACTAATTCTACCGCCCAAACCAGTTGGCCAAGAGCACTTGCTGGAGTTTAAGGCGGGCCGCATGAATCTGATCGACAAGCAGGTGAAGCCCGATATACGGCATGGCGTGATCTATTTGTATTTGGATGGCAGTGAACATCTTCACTTCTGCTGGAAGGAACGTCATGCGAAATATCCAGAGCTGGACATTATCACTGATCCGGGCAAACTTGAGTTTCTACATATCGAGTCCTGTAAAACCGGCCGGATCTATGTGCTCAAATATAAGAATGCGATAGATCGATATTTTTTCTGGATGCAAGATCCGAACCATGAGCTAGACGCGAGCATCTGTATGCGTGTCAATGATCTGCTTCAGTGTGGCAAGCCAGTGGTGGATAGTGATTCGGATAGCTCTATCCCTTAACAGTTTTACAAACGGCTACGGATTATACGATTTTACAACACTCATTTATGTAATTTGGTATGTTTTATAGCAATGCCAGCCAATGGCATTTACAAACATTTATATGGAAATTTTCTGCGACAAAAGTCTGAAAAACTTTCAATAAACGCTCCTGAAATGACAATTCGATATTTTGGTACTAGCTTGAGAAAATCGATAAGCAGCTTCGCGTGCAATATCGATAGCTAAAGTGTATATAGGCTAGTATATAATCGAATTTGGTTTCTTAAATTTTTTGCTGAAAAACTTAAGGCAAAACGTAGAAAGTTTTTGTTTGATGCATATTCGAAAAATGCAAGTCAAAACTTTTAGCCCATAGGAAAACTTTTTGAAGCTTCAACTACAAATTTCTTCTATTTTTTTGTGTTATTTTTGAGGCAGAACAAAAGGAAAAAACATTTCTGTTGTCCTTAAAACTATGTTAGAGAGACAAAGAGCGAGTGAAAGAGAGAGAGAGAGAGGGGAAGAGAGTAAAAAATTGCAATAACTGCCTGATAGCTCACTCACTCTGCCTCCCCCCTTGCTGCTGTCCGCCAGTCTCGCCAAGCGCAAAAGAAGTTACGAAGATAAATGAGATGGCATAAGTTAGACGACAAGTCGAGCAGAGGACGTGCAAAGCAGCAACCGACTAAAAAAATAAAACACTTAAAATTGATATAAAAGACTGTAGGAAAAGAAGAACAAGCGGAAGGGCATACCAGACATTAAGATATCCCATGCTAGAGAGGAAAAGTTATACATATATAATGTAAATCATATCGAATTTGCTTGGCTAATAGTGAAAATCTTTTGCTGAGGAAATAAGCAGCAAACATACCAAATCTTATATTTCTAGTTCTTACAGTGTTCCATTTCGATGGGTTAATATCTAACATAGAATATCTAATAATATAATTAGATTTTCTATATCTGATCAGAGTTAAGTAGAGCTCACACCAAAATTTTTCTTTTTAGCTCTTATAGAACTCGAGTTTTGTTGGGCTATACTTGCAGAAACCGCATGAAACTTAAAATTTATGATAGTAATATATTCCAACCTCTATTTTAATGTTAAATTTCTTTAGTTTAAGCAGAAAAGCTCAGGCATTCCAAATGATTTCCTGTTATCTATTATGGATCGCGAGTTCATTGGGTTAAATTATGGTTGATATGACTCTTTATGGCACACACTGCCTGGTAATATATAAAGTTCTTCAGCTTAAGATTCAAATGCCTCAAATACCGAATTCGCCATGTCCAAGTCGTTTAGTTATCGAGTTCAATGGGTCCCTGGAGAAGTATCGGTAGCACCTGCTGCCACTGCCATTAGACATTGATGGGAATGCAGGGTATACGCATATAAAAAGGGAATTTCTCCCACTGAAATTGTAAAATAGTTGTAAAGTGCACGTAAGCCAAAGGGTTCTGGGCGTACAGTGAGGTTAAGTGCGGCAGCGGGAGGCGTGGCAGGCGCCCAGGCATGCGACAGCAGCTATGTAAAAAACTAAATTTTTGTTTGTGTTTGGTGCATTTTTTTTTTTTTTTTTTGTTTTTGCCTGCATCATTTGCGCGCGCTTTTTGCGCTTTGCTTTCAATTGGTTTTTGGTTTTCGTAGTTGTTGTTGTTGTTGTTGTTTTTGCTTTTTTATTGTTTTCTTTTATATGGTGGCAAAATGAAACTAAGTGAGTGGAAGTTTTGAGTTGAGGTGGCCGGAACCAGGGAGCGGGACTGGGTCCGGGACTGGGGCTTGGGCTGGGCTGCTGGTAAAGTCGGCAAATTGTGATAAAAAACGTGCGCTGTCTAAAGTGCTGAAAAATGCGAAAATGCGCGCCAAACTAAACAAACAAAACATTTTCGTGCATGCCAAAAAAGGAACAGAACGAGATGAGTCGAGTACGTTGAAATTGTTGCATAATGAAAGGGCATGAAGTGCGCACACACAGGCAGACAGAGAGAGGGAGAGAGGAAGAGAGAGAGAGAGAGCTAGAGGGCGACTGCCGCATACACATGTGTGTGTGTATGTGTGTGTGTCGTTGCCTTGGGGCGTTTTCTCTGTCATTTACAACTTTGGCAAATTTAAACGCATTATTAGTTGTAATTGAGTGTGTGTATATGCGTGTGTGTGTGTGTCTCTCTATCTCTCCCTCTCTCTCACACACCCTTTCTGAGGCTAAGCCTTGGCAAGTTCTGGCAATTGCCTCATGCTGCAAATATCTGCAGATATTTGAAGCGTTGAGCATTTTGGCCTAGTGCCAAATTTTGCAGCTGGGCCAATTTCGCCCCGATTGCATGCAATATGGGCGTGGCACACAATCAATCAGCCAAGCTAGTCAGTCAGTCAGTCATCAGTCAGTCATGAGCAGCTGCTGGCTCGAGCAGACGTTGGTTTGATTGCTCTTTGACTACTTATTGACTCATTAAAATGAACTAGTTCTTGGGTGAAGTGGAATTTCTTCATTTTGAACTGATTCATATGACATGCGTTAGAACAATGGTATTATTTGTAGCAGCAGTACTAGTATAAGTGATAGCAGTTAAAGTAGTAGTAGCAATAGTAGTACAATAAGTAGTAGCAGCAATAGAAGTTGAAGTAGTAGTAGCAATAGTAGTAGTATATGTAGTAGCAGTTAAAGTAGTAGTATCAATAGTAGTAGTATATGTAGTAGCAGATAATGTAGTAGCAGCAATAGTAGTAGCAGTTCAAGAAGTAGTAGCAATAGTAGTAGCAGTTCAAGAAGTAGTAGCAATAGTAGTAGCAGTTCAAGTAGTAGTACCAATAATAGTGGCAGTTGATGAAGAAGTAGCAATAGTAATAGTAGTATCAATAGTAGTAGTAGTAACAATAGTAGTAGTAGTAACAATAGTAGTAGTAACAATAGTAGTAGTAGTAACAATAGTAGTAGTAGTAACAATAGTAGTAGTAGTAACAATAGTAGTAGTAGTAACAATAGTAGTAGTAGTAACAATAGTAGTAGTAGTAACAATAGTAGTAGTAGTAACAATAGTAGTAGTAGTAACAATAGTAGTAGTAGTAACAATAGTAGTAGTAGTAACAATAGTAGTAGTAGTAACAATAGTAGTAGTAGTAGCAGGAGCAATAGTATTAGTAGTATCAATGATAGTAATAGTAGTAGTAACAATAGTAGTAGTAGTAACAATAGAAGTAGTAGTAGCAGGAGCAGTAGTATTAGTAGTATCAATAGTAGCAGTAGTAGTAGTATCAATAGTAGCAGTAGTAGTAGTAGTAGTAGTAGTAGTAGCCGGAGCAGTAGTATTAGTAGTATCAATAGTAGCAGTGGTAGTAGTAGCAGGAGCAGTAGTAGTAGTAGCCGGAGCAGTAGTATTAGTAGTACCAATAGTAGCAGTAGTAGTAGTAGCAGGAGCAGTAGTATTAGTAGTATCAATAGTAACAGTAGTAGTAGTAGCAGGAGCATTTGTAATATCAATAGAAGTAGCCGTGGCATTATTAGTTGTCGTATTAACAGTAAAAGTAGTAGCATGGTGGTTTTCAGCGGTATTAGTAGTAGCATTAAAGAGCTAGGAGCTAGAGAATAATAATATACGCATAATAACAGGAATGTATTATATTGGTTCCAATTTTAGTTGATCTCTATCTCATTTTATGCTCCTCTTACTTAGTCAGCCTATGTCTCAGTTGTCTTCCATAGAAGCCTTTTCGGTTAGATCTATTTAAAAATATGCCCACATCAATGCACACAGCTATAAAATCTACCAATACATATGTATGTATATAGTATATATAGGTTTCTAGTGAATTCTTAATTAAATGAACCAGTTCAATTGGCCAGCTCAATTTGAGTGTTGCTCTTGCTGCTGGCCACGAGCCTTGTCCTGCTGTTGATTATTATTTTCAGTTTATTTGTACTGCTCGTTAGCCAAGCTAAACTTTAGCTGATTAGCAGCTGGATTCGGCACTTGCATTCGAAATGCCTTTCCGCAGTCTTTGGCTCAGCTTCATGTGGTCGCAGCACGTTGCAAGGTTGCTCCTTGCGCTGCTCGTTGCCAGCCCCTACTCCTGCTGCTGTCCACTCCCTCTCCCCCTCCCTCCCCCATCGCTGAAAAGCAATTTGCTAAGCTGGCATTAGCCGAGAGCAGAGTCTAACACATAATGTGGCCAAAAATGAAGCATTCTCACTCTATATGCAGCCTAATACTCTTGTTACGTACCCGGAATTGTATATATATGTGTGTGTGTGTGTGTGTATGTATATGTGTAGTAGAAGAAGTGCTATTAAAATTACTTAAAACCAGCCAACAATAAAAGGGGCTTGAAAGCAGCTTAAATATGCCGCTTATTGATGCTGAATAGCAGCAGCAACAGCAGCAATAGCAACAGCAACAGCAGCAACAGCAACAGCAGCAGCAACAACAATTCCTGCTTGTGTGAAGGATATGTTGACACGACTCCTTAGCACGCAACTCACATACCCGCAGCAGAGTCCTTACTCGCCTCCTGCTCTGGCATTTGCCCCCTCAGATGATGCTGCTGCTGCTGCCGTTGCTGTTGCTGTTGCTGTTGCTGCTGCTGCTGTTATGCGTGTTGCATACTAATTTCAAAAATTTGCCATTACATTTGTAGTTCGCACTGCGTCCTGTTCGCATTGCCACGCTGCCCCGGCCGGGCTTTGTTCTGCCTGTTGGGCAACTCGCATTACTTGCAATTGGTACAAATGTAGTTTGGCTCTGTTTTCAGCTTGATTATCAACAGCAGCAACAGCAATAGCAACAGCAACAGCAATAGCAACAGCAATGGCAATGGCAGCAACACAAATCCAACAAATTGTTGGCATTTATTTCTAGTCAAAGGTGTCTTAACTACATATAACTTACACACACTCACACATATGTCTAGTTGTTGCTGCTGTTGTTGTTGTTGCTGCTGCTGCTGTTGCTCCTGCTGCTGCATTTGAAGATCAAAGTAAAATTTTCATACGCAGCCAGTGCAAATAAAACTTTTTGGCCTGTTTCACTTCAAGCAGCCCACACAATCTATCCTACCATCCCTGCCTACCCCCCCTCCCCCCTCTCCCTCTCCAGCCCCTGCTGCGTCCCTTGTGTTCGCTTTGCCAGCAAGTTCTTTTCGCCCTTGAGTTAATTGCCAAGTATTTGAGTTGGCAACATAACTAAAAAACTTGCAAGAGAAAATAAATTAAGAAATTTTATTTTAATTTCACACAGAGGCCGTCAACAACAGCAAGTTGAAGACGAAGAAGAAGAAGAAGAAGCAGATGATGATGATGATGATGTTACTGGAAATGTGTGATAAATAAAATCTTAATTACGAACTGTTGAATCGCATGATAATAGTTACGCTTTAATTGGCGAAGACTTTTAATAAAAACTGCAGTGCTTGTTCGGCACTTGGGGAGTGGGCTATACGTAAATTGAATTATATTGGGAAACTTGCATTGTGCATGGCAATATCAAAAAGATTGCGTAAAGCAATCAGTGAAACGTTTGATGGGAAAGAATATCAAGGAGATACCTGAAGTGTTGGGAAAGTAGACGTAGATAAATGACATAGAACAGCCAATTCTTACTGGAATAAGAGAAGAAGAACACAAAATAGAAATTCTAGGAATTGAACGGAAAATTCAATAAGATATTATATGGGTAAATTGGTAGATAAGATAGGGAAATTCTGGAAAAAGTTGTGTAGGGCAATTGGGAACGTTTGGGAAGCTGAAACGTTTGAGATGATGGAATGAAAATGTTGAGCAAAATGATATTGAAGAGACCATAAGAAGTTTGTAGAAGAAAGGGCAAGTTACTGAAAAGAAAGAAGCGGCAGATAGAGAGAAAGAGAAGAGTCTGGTAGAGTGAGACAGAGAAGAAGGAACAAAGAGTATAATATGGCCATGGAGAGAGCGCCTGTGGAAGAATGTGACAGAAGATTAAAACATGAGAGAGAGAAAGAGAGAGAGAGACAGAGGAAGGCAAAGGAAGGCAGAGACAGAGAGAAAGATAGACAGATAGAGAGAGAAAGAGAGACAAAAATACAGAGAGAAGGAGAGAGAGAGACAGAAAGACAGAGAGTTAGATAGGTTAGGAATAAAGTCAGAGAAGATGTTAGACAGACATACTGCATGCCTGCCTAGATATAAGATAAGAGAGAGAGGAGAGAGAGAGAGAGAGAGAGTGATTAAGTGAGTGACTGAGAAAGAAAAGGAATTCTTTTATTATGAAGCGCCAGAGCATCTTTTTACCCTATTATCTCGAAAAGGCAATAAAAGCAAAGATATCGATAGACAGATGAGAAATACTATATACAAATTTTTATACGAGAGATACAACAAGAAAATCAATTGAGCAGAAGAGAATATTGTTGAGCTGGAGACTAACGGTGCAAAAGCCTGGGCGGTCACGTAGTTGGCAATGGGGACGCAAACGCTCGCCAGGTGGAGCGCAAAACGCAATGCATGACAGACTTTCTAATGCCCGCATTACAAAAGCTAAGAGGTCTTTGAGGAAAAGTATTTCAGCTGCGCGCTCAAGAGACCTGTGCAGGGCTTAACGCCGCTACGGAAACCTTTAAATTTGTCAACCCAAGGCACACGTACACACACACACACACACAGACGCACAAAGGCAATGCCAAGCGCATGTCATAATTGTCAATGTCAAGTGCGCTTTGGTTGCCCAGGAGCTTAGGGGAGGCCTCAAGACGACAACTGACCCCAGCTGGGCAGAACGACAAATTATCCATATACATATATACAAAGTATATATATATATGTGTGTGTATATAGGTATATATACGTATATTAAATCTAGTTTCCGGCAAGCGGAAGTGCGGCATCTTTAAAGGCATTAAGAGGGCGAGAGCAAAATGATTTTTGATTTGTTAGCCAATGGACTTGACATTGTCGCATAGAGGAAATGTCAGAAGGCATGTGAGAGATACATATAGAGGGAGAGGGAAACAGAGAAGGGAAGAGAGAGTGACGGGAAGACTTGAGCAAACATTTGTAGCAGCAGCCATGTCAGACATGTGTGTGTGTGTGTGTGTGTGTGTGTGTGTGTGTGTGTGCATAGGCTGTAGCTGTCATGACAGGCGCCGCAAAGTATGCAATTGCTGCAAAAGCAGTTTGCCAAAAAGGCCAAACGTCCGACTGGCGTCCTGTTGCCTGTCGCCTTGTACTATCCATTACAAGCCATTGCCTTGCCCCGCCGACCGCCTTTGGCCCTGGCCATAGCGCTCTTCCGCATCCGTATCCTGGCCTAGTTCGCATTTAAGCATTGCGCCGGGCAATAATTCAGGCGTCCGGGCGCAAAGTCGCATAAAAATCAAATAAAAGTGCCAAAAAAAAAAGCAGAAGAAGAAGACGAAGAGGGGAAAAAACATGCAGAAAATTGCTCTGTGCAAATGTACAATAATAAAATGTTAGCTGCTAGCTCTCATTACTTCACACTCTCCCCTCTCTCTCTCTCTCTCTATCTCTCGCTCTCCCCTTTCTGTCTCTCTCTCTCTCTCTTGTATAGATAAGCGAGTCAAAGTTAACCCAGTTGCTCGCTTTTTGGCGCAATGAATAAATTTTCGCTTAGTTTTTGTGTCGCATTTTTCAATTCTCAGCTTTCAGCTGCAGTTGGCTTCAAGAAACTATGAAAATATATCCGCATGGACTGCAACAACAATCAAATATATTGAACAACGCAGCAATACCCTGTTGTGAATGCATTCTCACTGTCTATCAATATGTTATTAAATATTACCAAAGCTCGAGAGCTTTCAAGGGATTAGCTTAAATAAATAATAAAATCTTTCATATATAATCAAAGCATACAAATTGAACAATATTAGCTGCTATATTAAGCAGAAGAGATACTGGAACTTCTATGCTTTAGAGCTGACTTGGAATACAACACTGCAGACCCTTACTCCCCTAAGAGGCTATAGGGTATTTGAAAAGTTTCGAGTAAGAAACAGAAATAGTTAAGCAAACATAACAAACAAAATATTGTTGGCTAACGATACTTTTGCCAGAGCTAAAATTGATAAGCGTAATTAATTAAAATTTGGAAAAGTGCGAAAGCAAACAAAACGAAACGAAATGAAACAGCGCAACGCTCTGTTCGCCATTGAGTTGGCACTAAAGTTGATTCCATATTTCACGGCATTCGGGATTATGGATTATGACAGGCAACAAACGTGCCAGCCAGCAGGAGTAGGAGCTGGAGCAGGAGTAGCCATGGGACTGGCCAAACAAATCCCAACAAATAGGTCGACCAAGTGTGGGCAAGAACTCAGCTTAACTCTAGCAGCCAAAAAAAAAAAAAAAACGAAAAAAAGCAAAAACAAATAGCGAAAAAAGAGAGCAAAAAACAGAAATAAATGTGAAAAAAAAGAATGGAATTTTTTTTTGGAACAAAATTTAATGAAAATCTGCAAAGTTATGGCAGCAAATTTTGTGGAAAATATTTTATGCCAGATCATAAATCAGTTTGGTTTTAGTTTATGCTTCCATTTGTTTCAACTTTTCTTAAAATATGAGCTTAATTGTAGCAACTCTATGTAATTCTCAATTGGCTAAATAGATGGAAGGAGGCAAAAAATATGAGGGAGAGGGAGAGAGACAGAGAGTGTGTGTGTGTGTGTGCGAGTGAAATGGGGTAAGGAGAGTGGTATGGTTTCAGAGTTTGTGCTACTTAAGCTTATTCAAAGTGTAATTAGTGCATCGCTAATAAGCTAAAGTAAGATAAAGGAAAGCTGATTATATAAAATAAAATGATAATATCATTGGTTAGCAAAAGTAGCTCTAAATGTGAAGGAGATGTAATATCATAAATTATTTCTGATCTGATTTTGAAACGATAACGGAAAAATGGATATAGCTATCGGGTTTTTAAAACAAACTTGAACAGCACGCGGTATAGACGGACTTGCAAAAAATATTTCAAGTCTTTAGCTCTATTATTTTCCGAGAACGATGAGTTCAAATATGCAGACACAGGAGCAGAAGAACGTATAGACGAACGGGACTAAGTCAACTAAGTTCATCACTCTGATCATGAATATACATATATACCTTATGTAGTCTGTCAACCGTAATTATTTATCGATAGATCAATATTAGCGATCATTTCGTTGATATCGATTATTCCATAAACAGAAATATCTCCCTAAGACACTTGTATTGCTCGGGCATACAAGGGTTAAGGGCTTCAGGCACGATGTGGTGGCTTCAGGCAGGAGGCCTGGTACTTGGGAACGGTTGGTAGTGTTGGGGCATGACACAAGTGCATTTAACAAATTAAAATAGTGACCAGACCGACGATAATAAAGCTGATGATGCCATTGGGTCTGCATGGGGCTCTGCTCATGATGATGATGATGATGGCGATGATGATGATGGCGATGATGATGAGCTGTAGGTTGGCTGCAGCTGGTGTTGTTATTGTTGCTGTCGCAAATGAGCAGAGCTGAATTGCAATTCAAGCCAGAACTGACACGCACAAAAGGATATATAACATTTACTAATAAATTTCATATTTATGTACGGACATTGCCGACGACCGCAGGGCCAAAGTGGAGCTGTGACCCGGACGCAGACCCGGAACCCAAAGAGCGCTGAAAATCAACGTGAAATTGCAGCGGGGCTATAACGCTTGTGTGTGTGTGTATGGCGTGTGTGTGTGGCGTGTGTGTGGGCGTGGGCGTGGCAATGGGACAAAACAGTGCGGTTGGCAATGCAAACAGCAGGGCTGGCCAAATGGAGAAGCAGCAGCAGAGCCGCTTGAAATCACAGCAGGACATAAAAAGGATGCGTGGCAATAAAAATAAGCGAAAGCAAACAAACAAACAAACAAACACAGAGACGGGCAGGCAAGCAGACAGACGTAGACGGACGGACTGATTCAGTAACTGGATGCAGGACGCAGCAGCACATATAGTAAAGGGCGAAGGCGCGGGCGTCAGCGTGGGCGTGGGCGAAGGGTATACGGTGCCAGGAACAGGTCGCAATTTGCTGTCTGGCTGGAGTGCATTGCTCTGCGAGTCGTTGCCAGTGCAGCGGGATTCGGGATGGGAAGGGGAGATGGGAAAGTGATGGGGAGGGGGGAGGGGGGGATTGGGTATGTGTCGTTGGGAAGCAAATATAAATATTCTTCAGCGCACACAAGTCAATTAGTTTAAAGCAAAAAGGAATTCCAAGCGTATCACAATATCCAGTTTTCCCGATATCCATTTGCTCATATATGCAGCTATATAAATAAATATGTGCATGTGTATATATGTTTGTAGAGAGCGAACAAACTGTTTGTCCGACTGATTGCTCATCGAAAGGCAGCAATCAGTCAGCTCTATATAGATATATACAATATCTCCATGAAAGCGCACATTTAAAATATGTGAAAATGCTCAGCGAATATATATATTTTTTTTAATATTTCTTCATTTTACAGTTTCATAATTAAACTAATAAAAATGCTAGCGAAATATTTATAAAGCAAAAGACTGTACAAAATTAATTAATTAAATTTGCAGACTTAGTTATGGTCAATTTTTAGCTCGTAATATTCTTAAAATATTAAAAATAAAAATAATAAAAATATTATTAAAAATATTCTTGGTAAATTTAGACTGTTCTTAACTAGTTGAAACTGAAAGTACTATTTATTGATTCTCAATATAATATTTGTGTATAAATATTAAATTAAATTTTTAATTTAATCAACTAAAGCCTGAGAATGATATGTTATTGAAATAATCAATAGAATTTTTTATAGGAAATTTTGTATTTTTAATAGGAATATTTATATATGATTTTGTTCTTCAGTTCTTACTGTATATAAAAAAAAATATACATATATATTTGAAAACTCTTTTACAGCTCAAATTTACTTGTACTATCTGGTTCAATTTTTCAAATATTTTATAAATTTGCTTCAAGTATTTATATAGTAGAAATCTTTAAAATTCTTCGAACTTTAATTAAATTTGAATTGCTAATGGAGCCTAGAATAAAGTTTTCAGCATTTTTATGGATGTGTACTCATGGTTAGGCTAAGTACAGCAGGCAAACGCGGATATTTACATAGAATATTTACCATCATCGTAATTTCAAATGCAAATCTAAATGGGAATCGGCCCAATTTGAAATCCAGCAAACGGCTGCAGCTAGACAGAGAGTTGAACAATAATTGGAAACGACAAAATGAAACCGAATCGAAAATGATTTCATTTCAAATATAAATTATCAGATTTGACACAATAATAATTATAATGCGATGGGTATAGCGACCAGACACGTCCACTCACAGACACAGACACACACACACCTCCATACATACACCTCCATACACACACGTGCAATTGCATTAAATTTGCGGTCGTTATGCATATGTATCACGTTTTACATATCAGCGCAAATTATCCAGAAACGTTTCCAATAAAACTCGAAGTGATAAATATTAAATTACATTCTTATCATTTCGAATTGCAATTCAATTAGAATTATACGCTAACCGGCTAAATGGTTCGCATGAGCCAAACATTTAATCAATTATGCCATGGCTAGAAGTGACTAAGAACTGTATTAGATATAAGCTCTTTAGCTTAATAACTGTACGTAGTCACAATTGGCTGTTTGTCTTCTTAAACTTTTTTTATTATTATCAGATTTCTATATGTGATACTGTTAAATTCTCGTATTTATATACAATTAACTTTATATAGAACGTCCGTCACCTTCGCTTAGCTCATGGTCGTGTACTCTCGAGCACCGTCCTCCTATTACTCAGGCTACACGAGCATCCACTTGCTTTAAATTGTAGCTGTGCTTCCGGCTATTTAGTCTAGTCTACTGTACTCCCGAGCACCGTCCTCCCATAGCACAGGCTTTGTTTTGAGATACAGCTCTGCTCCTGGGTATCTTCTAGTCGTGTACTTCCGAGCACCGTCCTCCCCTTCTTCTAGTCGTGTACTCCCGAGCACCGTCCTCCTATTACTCAGGCTTCACTTTAAGGTGGAGCTCTGCTTCCGGGTATTTTATAGTCGTGTACTACCGAGCACCGTCATCCCATCCACTTTGTTCATCTAGTCTAGTCCAGTGTACTCCCGACCACCGTCCTCGCATGACACAGGCCTTGTTTCAAGATGTAGCTCTGCTTCAGCGAGTTTTCTCACCATGTACTCCCGAACACCGTCCTCCCAATGCTCAGAATTTGTTTGAAAATGCAGCTCAGCTACAGCGTATCTCCCAGTCGTATACTGCCCAGCACTGCTACTCTTTTCTTTTTTCTTTTTTTTTGTTTAAATGAAATATTTTTTTTGATATTCATTTATTACAGTCGGTCCCCTAGCAATTTGATGCTATTAAATGTGACAGCTGTAAAGTGTTGGCGATTGTCCAAACTCATAATGAGCGGCGCAAATATTGAAATCACAAATAAAACGCGAATTAAAACAAATAAAACATAGCTGTGAATGTGTGGTTGTCTGTCGTTCAGTTTGTTTAATTTTGCAGTAAATTAAAAACGGAAGGCATAAAAATTATTTATATGTACATATATATAAACTTAATGAATTCAACAATTTTGTAATTTGTTGACATAGTCTAAAGACAACTTCGAATGCTTTTTTGTATTTACAAACATATATTTTTTAATTTCAATTTGCTTTCATAAATTCCAAAAATAATTATTATTGGGATATTATTTACAGTCAATTATGCGAGAGTTTAAACCTAATTGGTTTCAATTAAAGAGTCGCATGAAAAAGTTGAAACCAACCAAAAGTATTTCTATAATACAAATCTACTAAAGCCCAAAAAAGGGCATAAAATCGAAATAAAATTGAGCTGGGAAACTCAACCAGAAACCATTAAAAATCGTTAAAGTTTAGCAAAAGTTTTGAGAGTCTAAGGCTAAAGAAATTTTTTGGAACTTTGCGGGCTTCATGAAATTGTATGCAAAAATTGTGATACGCTTTAGATGATGTTTAAAATAGAGCTTTATAAATAGAAATTTCAGTTATTATTGTGGCTTAAATAGGAAAAGTTAGGGTCTATTTTGATGAAATAAAATCTGTTTTGAGGTGAAGTAAATTCAAATAATTTTCATACTGGACGCAAGACTCCATATGTGGATAAATATGAATATAATATACATTTCATCTGATTAAATAAACACATTAGACATTTTGATACACATACAGGAGAGTAAAGTGGGTATAATTGCTTAAGACTTGAAATTTGAATATAGATATATGTACGTATCAACCCTCGATCCATATACTAGAGGCGTGGCAATTGTCACGTTCTTTCTTGTTGAGCTTAAGCCCAAATTATTCTAGTTGAAGTTTTATGAAAAAAAAGGGATATATGCATACATAATTATATATGTATATCACTTAATCTTCGAATAGTCCCCACACATATCAGCGTTATAATCTCTTGTAGTCCGACTGAAGGCATTCATTGCTCGCACAGCTGCTCATTAAGTCGTCGTTGGATTTGCTTGGTTCATAATGCTTAAGTGCGCTTCCTCGAGCCTCAATAATTATCTAAGCATATTAATATAACTGTTTATTTGTGTGCTTAACGGGCAAATGTTGCCACTCGACAATCGATTGGGCAGCTTTGGTTACTTTGGGCAAGGGTTAACCTCACTCCATTCTAAATAGTAATTATATCTGTTCTCAGTTGACCTCACAATTTGCACGCAATTTGACAAGCAGAGATAATATATTCCGAAATTCGTCAAATGTATTTCAATTATTAATTGAGGCAATGATACAGACAGAGATGGAGATGGAGAGAGGCAGAGGGAGAGGAAGATGCATGTGTGTGTTTGCCTAGGCAACGAAATTGGCTTTGCTCGAGCAGCGCTTGACAAACTAGCCGAGTTTGGCAGAGAGAGAGAGAGAGTAAGAGAGAGAGAGAGAGGGAGTGAGTAGGGTTGCCAAGTGTTTGCAAAAGCCAAACTTAAGCACTAAGCACTTGACATTTCACGCTTCATAGCAATATCAATGGCAATGTCAATCGAGTCCGCAAATTCCCAATGCCCATGCTGACTATTTACTTATTTTCGATATTCGGCTTGGGACTCTGAGCAGATACTTGATTAAACATTTGTGTTATGATATAAATACGTTCATATCTCTCACTCTCTGTCTCTCTCTCTCTGTCTGTGTGTTGGCATGTGCTTAGTGTAGGTGTACTTACAATTCGCTTTGATTGCTATTTACCGCCTGACTGCATCCTTTTAGCCTTGCAGTTTTGATCCTTTAATAGAATATTTAATTTTAATTACAAACATTTGATTTCCCACTTCAGTCGGCGCTGTTGCCAGCGCTACTCTATAGCAACCAGCTACAGAGTGAGTGGGAGTGGGAGTTGGGGAGTGCGGGGGGGATGGCATGTGACTTTAAAAATGCATGACATATGTCGCTCTCGCCATACACAGAATTTGCGCTGAATGGCAGGCGAATTGAATGCGTGTCTGGCTGAATGCAGGCGTAAGCCCGCCCAAGTTGTGGAACTAAGCGTGACAGCAATGGCAACGGCAACGGCAACGGCAACGGTCGGTGGCAACGGCGATGGCGATGGCGCTGCCGACGTCGAGACGACAAGACCAAGTACTATATACGCCTTTGTTAATGCCCAGACTGGAGCGCTGACAGCGTCTTGAGTCCTTGCAACGAGGGTCTCCTTACAGCGCTGAGAGGGCACGCACTACGCAGACAACATTTAAAGCAATTTCCTATTATAATTCGTAATCAGTTTACGGTTGCAAAAACAATTTAAGGTGCTGCCCAGCTAAATGAAGTTGGAGTTGCAATTTGTCTGGCAGCATGAAGATCTCGTCGTGTGTCTGCCGATATGTTGTGTCTATCGATAGCTGTGGTAGATGCTGGCAAGATTTGATATCTCAAATAGTTGTACAACTATGCGTTTTCTCTTATATCGAACTATGTATGCCTATCGATATACATCGACAGTTAACTTGTTTTCGATTCATTAAACTGTCTATCGGTAGTTCCATATTATGCTTAGTCGATATTCTTTTCTAATATCATATATCTATTAATAAATGCTTATACATTCGAGTCCCGATAACCAACACATAACATAACAAATTACCGATAATTATCTAGAACGATATTTTTTCCAGGGGATACACCTTATTCAATGTATAGCGATTTCAGATTTAACGGGGTATAAACTATCGAGAATAGACTTTATATTTATAAGATATACGTCGATATAAATATGTAGTTATCGATAACAACTTATGCAAATGCCCCAAAATTTAGAAAATCAATATATGAGGAACGTATATGCATGGATAATAAACATTTGTTATGGTATTTAGCATACTACGTGTCTGCCTATCGATAACAAATATTTGATTCGATATCATGTATACGAAAGGTGGGCCTATAAAAAAATTAATAACTTCTTATGCATAGAAATCATAATGTAGCCATCTATAGCTGTTTACATACTCTATAGAATGTGTTATATATATCTACTTATCGATATACATATATGTATGATTATCGATAGCTCATTATGGCTTCAAGAGCATGGATAAGATATGTGAAAACCCTAAGGAATAAGAGATAAGTCTAGCTATCTATCGTTAATAGACTACAGCTGTAAGCTTTTAGACGTAATTAACTTGCCTAATAGACGATAGATTGAACTGTTTGGAGCGACCCTCGCGTAACATAAGAATCGTGTGCCCCATGCAGCTGCCACATGCAGCGCTGGCTGCCTTCTATGCTTATTTGCGACTGCTCGCATGTTGCACTTTATGAGCCATGCCTGTGGGATGATGATGATGATGATGATGATGATGATGATGATGATGAGCTCTGCGTATGTTGACTGAACAGCAACAGCAGCCGAAAGAGCTTAGGGCTGCTTCAGCTATATGAAGGACTATTCAATCCTTTGCCATGCAGCAGGCGATTGAAGAGTCATAGCAATGACCTTAGCTGCACTTGGCTCTGTGTGTGTGTGTGTGTGTGTGTGTGTGTAAAAGCAAACAACATAGCATAGAGTATAAAATATGCAAAATATGAAAAACATGTCTAATAATGATTTCCCTTTCTTCCATCCATTGCTCTCTTTGCAGGTGAGTAGACGTATGCGTATTTGGCATTTTCAAATCCCAAACATCAGTCAGTGATGTGCACATGTTCCATCCCAAATAATGTCTGTATATATAGTGGGTAAGTAGTCAAACAGGGTTGGAATGAGCATTAAACTCATCCAATAAAACACACACACACACGCGCATACATACACCTGTGCACCAGCAGTCACATTGACAGCCCATCGATTTTGCAGTCAAAGTCGGAAGTTAAAGTTTGAATACGATACTTCTTGCCCTCGCCTCGCCTGGCTTTGCGCTAAGTTCGGCGTTTGCCGGTCGCGTTCCATTTGTCAATGTGGAGCACGTACTCAATCTTCTGGCTTGTCAAACTTCCCAATGTTTGCGGCCAAAATATCAAAAAGAAAGCACCAAAACATATATATATGTATGTATAAATAAATAGGAATTTCGTTTGATGTTTCCCTCACATTGTGGGCGGCTGCAATTGCTTATGTGGCTGCTGCTGTTGCTGTCAGTGACGGCTTCTGGGTTTAGCAAATGTCAGCTTGTCTTGTATATTGATATACAAGTATGTTATATACATACACACACATACACACACACAATCACGCACACTCACGCTCTCTCACACATCATACCAGATATAGCTACTTAGCAAAATAGATTCGAGTTGAGGACACGTGCTGCTGGCAGAACATGACGAACAGCAGCGATAACGTCGGGTTATCGATTGCTTATCGATAGGCATGGGCTGCCATAATATTGGTCAGTTTTCATGAGCTATGACAGAGTTGAATTTGAATTGATGTAAACAAAGTAGAGGCAGCGTTGCCTAGCTCTACAATGTATCAGCAGTATTTACCATGAGCTAGCACATTGTAAAGTGGCTGATAAGGCAAGCTGAATCAAATTGCGAACTTTTGGCAAACTATTAGCTAGTTTGGCTTAAGGTAGGGAACCGTAAACCCAATATCTAGAAAAGTTTATTGGAGTAGGAATAAATGTCGACAAATACAAACATTCCTTAGGCAAAATAAATTCTATTTTCAATAATTCTACAATCAGGATTTAACATGAAGTATGGTAAACTAAATATTAAATAAAATAAGACATTAATATAGACATTATGTTCTACAACATCCATCATAATTTGAGAAGAAAGCTAGCATCGCTACTGTCTTTAGCTGAAGAAGCTAGCTTGTAAATGTTGCCAGTCGCATTTACCATGAACTATTAAACTAAAACCATTGCATTAATATTCGAACTCCACTAAAATACACACATTAACAGATAAAACCTAGCTAGAGCAAAAGTTATCAGCCGTGCTTGTCGGAAGGACGGAATAATGTATTAAAAGATAGATCATATTCTTCAACAGGAATTAGACTTGATTGTGAACAGGTTGGAGTAGAGCAGCATAAACTAAAGACTGAAAAATATATATAATTTTGTGCCAAGTACTGGAAAGTTACGGCAAAAATACTTTTCGTGTCACGAGCACTGCGGAAATACTCGTAGTATTAAATATCATATGATTCTATTAGTAAAACAAACAAAAGCAAAAGCACATGCTCATGCACACGCACACTCTTAGCATACCAGAACACACCGATATATATTTATATGTATGTATGTATGCATGCATGCATGTGTGTATTAAGTATTGTGTATACATATCCAGCCACTCACGTAGCTCTTGAGCTCTTACTCAGCATCGTTTGCTCGACTCTCTGTGCCATAACGAAATTACGAAGTTCCTAACTAAACAAGTTGCCAATACATAATAATGCACACAATCCACAGCCAACAATGGGGCTGGCATGGCTACGCTTTTGAACGGGGCGGTGTGGTACGGGTACGGCCATATGGGATAGCTGCAGCGTAAGCCAAGAGGAGTTTTTTTTTTTATTTTTTATTCGCAGCTGGACAAAAGAGACGTCAGTCGTTTCATTTGACTGATGTGTGTATGGTCACTAGTTGTATGCCTCCCTCCTCCCCTGCCCACTTTCTCACTCTCTCTATCTCTCTCACACACTCACACACTGCGCAAACAGGTCTGGTACCCAAATGCTTTTTACAGCCGAGTTGCTCCAATAATTCAAATACACAATAAATAAACGTGCATGGGTCTGCATCAACTCCAAATGGAATATCAAGCACTTAGGCCCAGTAGGTCCTGATGCAAATGCAAATGCAAATGCGATTGCGAATGCCAAAGGAAAAACGAACGAGCTATTCGCCTAGGTCAGAGCACTATGAAGCTCATTTCTAATCACTCGTAGAGTACTTGAGAGTGCGAATTGATGCGTAATTAGAAATGAGCTCGCATAGAGCCAATATACTCATTTCATGCTCGTTCAATACTCTGAGCTATCCAAAAAACACACTCGTTTGCAATTGCTAGGAAATTAACTTTGATTGAGATCAATATTGAATAAGTACTGTATAAATACAACTATGGTCATACAAATAGTAGCAGAAAACAATTAAAAATTACCAAAAAAAAAAAAAAAAAACGTGAATTTAAATGTTTATCAATTATTTTTAAAGAACAAAAATTAAAAAAAAACCTTTAAAATTAAATATATAATAACGATACTGTTTTATATAAATACAAAGCTCATTTATATCAAGGCACCAGTTGGCTGTAGTCTATTCTAAAATGTATTGTTCGCTAATAAACTTCATAGCATACCAAAAACTATATTTATTTGGATTCCTTATCGCTGGACTGTGGACCCTAAGCCTAGCTCAAAAGGTATGCTAAGTTTGAACAGGAATAAAAATATTACGTATAAAAAAATCTATCATAAAATTCCTCAAAATGTTCCCAAGAGCGTCTCATTCATTGGCTTGAAATGTGAAAAGAAATCCAATAAGATATCAAACGTTTCCTGTATTTTGGAAAATAATACCACATTTACGGTGGAAGCAACGGCTGGCGACAAGGATGTCATCAGTTTGATTGGCTTTGTGGATATGCAACTCAATCACTATCAGGCCAAGGGCATGCGAGTGAGTGGAGGTCGTTTGGATATATGCAAGATGCTAACATCTGGTGTGAGACCCTCATTGTTGAGCTTTCTCTATGCCGGCATACAGCAGGCTGAGCACAATTTACCAGAAAAATGCCCCTTTAAGAGGGTGAGTAACACACACACACACACACACACACACACACACACACACACACACACACACACACACACACACACACACACACACACACACACAGAAAGAGAAAAAAAGAACTGATCATGCATCGCTTACAGAATGTGAAATATATACTGCGACGCCTGAAGTTCAATCCAAATACTTTGCCCATGTTCGTGCCCGAATATAATTTTACGATTTCGATCAAATTCTTTGGGAATAATGCGAATCTGTTTGATTTGCGTGTCTGGGGCTCTTATTGCGAAATCGATAATAAAGCTTGTTTGGGCAAGAGAACCAATTAAAATCGACTGCGATTAACTGTGAAAACTTTGCTATGCATGAATAAATTATATAAAAAAAAAAAGTATAAATAAACGGAGTGATTAAAGCAATTTGTAGATCTTATCTTGATGGAATGTGAGCTGATTACGATAGACTTCGATGTAGTTATGTCATAGGGTTTGTATAAACTAGGGCTGTCGAATATTTTTCAAAATATCCTATCGATGATATTTTAGGATCTGAAAAATATCAATATGATATTTGATATGCAACTTTAAAAATATCGATATATCAAAATGTTTGGGTTTTTTTTTATTTTATTTTATTTTTTATTTGTTTTATTTTTCAATATGATATTTGATATGCAAATTTAAAAATATCGATATATCAACATATTTTTTTTTGTTTTATTTTATATTTTATTATATTTTTTGTTTAATTTTTTTAAATTTATTATTTGTTTATTTTTTTTAATTTTTTTTTTATTTTTTTAATACTTATTTTTCTCATAATAAATTTATAATCCGTCCCAAATTTGTAAAAAAGAATTCAACATTTAAGCAAAAAGAAAATATTACGATAAAAATATATATTTTGTTTAAAATATATCGATACATTGATATGTTGATATATTTCCAACAACCTTAATATAAACATGACAAGCCAATCATTCAATCATATACTACAACTGTATATAACATGGACTATACAGGTATATAAATTTGTACATATATAGATAATTATATTTGGTATAATTTTCTCATGAATTTTGCTAAGTAACGCGACTTTCAAGTCGAGTCCAAGAGTTGCTTAGGAATATGGCTGAAATATGATATCAAATATATTCCTCTACATATGTATATATATTTATTTATATACATTTTTAGCTCTGCTCTTATAATCACCTGCCATGGCCATTATAATGGCAATTACTTTCAACTTTTTGGTATATAATTTATCATGTGAACATCTGCATCTGGTGTTGCTCAGTGTTCCAGTTTCGCCCATCATTGCCATTGCCTATTTCCCATCGCCCATCGTCCATTTCCCATTTTCAATTTTCCTTCGTCAGCTTTCAACTTTTCGTTGTGTGTCTCGTGTGTTTTTGCGCTAGGTTTATCAATTTGTTATTTGGTAAACCTTTTAGCCGGAACATGTGCACAAATTTCCATTGTTTGGCTGTCGTAATTCAAAATTGATAAACGAAATACCGTTTTACCATTTTACCATTTTACCATTCTGCCCGTTGCCATTTTCCAGTGGCGTGTCGACCCAAAAAAGTCAAAATAATTATACCCAATATAAGCTCAATGCGCGATAAGTGTTGCATTTAACATGAATGTCTATTAAGATGACATTAGCCCAGTTACAAACTTTTAATAGCAAAAACTTTTCTTTCTTCTTTTTATTTATTTTCACAATTTTCCACTGAAATACTATAGATTTTAGCCAGACGAAATTTTGTTCGCCTGATTGACTGATTCGTATGCCACGTGTGCTTTTTATTTAACCAATATTATGGTTGAGTGGGTTTTCTAGTATTTTTTAAATACTTTTCTTGGAACAGCTGGAAGAATTTCTAGGGATGGGCTGTGATTCAGCTAGGATTCAGTTTGGGTTTTCTATGTCCATTGGTATTTTGTGCATATAGAATATCGTGTATTTTTGCCAATAATCTCAATAATCTCGTTTGAGGACCTTCATCTGAGTTTTATGATCTGCTCAAGTTTGGCTTCAGTTTTATCTGTTATCCTGATATCTACTGCCTTTTCGTATATCTGGTCTTTAATCTAGAAAATGTTGCTCCTTTTTAGAGTATTTTTCACATAGTTTTTGGGCAAATTGTAAAATTTCATATGAAATTCATGTGAATCCGGTTAGATCTTGTTCTAAAAGTGTTGCTATGTGATTAAGTTTTATTTACTACTCAAGTCAAACTTCAATTTTCGCAGCTTTAACCTTTTCTCACCATTGGCTGAGTTTTCGCCTTGGGCTTTAATTAAGTTTCACTTAAATTCAGTTTCACTTTAATTTACTTGACTTTTAATAATTATCGCCTTTCCATTTCCCTTGAGTTTGCTCGACTGTGCCCATGTTCAATATTTTAATTGCAGGCGGGCTAATTAATTAATTGAAGTGAAATGAGCAATTGTTGCCATTGCCTTTGCCTTTGTCGTTGTTGTTGTTGTTCTTGTTGTTGTTGCTGTTGTTGTTTGTTGCTTTTGTGCAATTTGTTTCGTTGATTGTTCGATTTGCTTATGCTGCAATTTTCATTGTATTTGTATCCTTGCCCCGTTTGAGGCAACTAGCACTGGCCGCCAGCTGGGGGCGTGGTCGTCAAGGGCCCAGCAGCACATGTGCCACAAACAGCGGCAACAATGCATGCCATAGCCTGACTAACTGGCTGGCTTTGGCTGGTGTCTCAGCTGTGACACAACCTTGAGGCACGACAGCAACAACAACAGCAGCAACAACAGCAAAATAACAGAGAACACCCACTTGCCACACACACACACACACACACACCCACACACACAAAGGGAGAGGCACACATACTCAAGGCTCGTATGTAAATTTCATATGCCTGCTCTGCATGCGCCTTCGGGTGGTTATTGATTTTTGTTGCTTTTCAGGGCATTTTTTTTTCTTCTTCATTTTTCTTTATTCTCTGCCTCTGCCACTGCCTTAATCTGCTGCTGTTTCCTTTGTTGTTGTTGTGCGCGCGCTTAAGCATTATTATTATAATAAAATCAACAACAACAGCCTGTCTAGCTTCATACCCTAGGCATGGCTGCGAATTGCCATGGGTTCGCCTATCGATGGCATCTGTTGCATGCTACGACTGCATGATTATCGATATTTATCGATATGTTAGTTGAGTGGAGTGCAAAGAAAATAGGCATCAGTGGTTTATATTGCTAAGCAAATAAAAGATATCGTTTACTAATCGATAAATATCGAATTGGTCACTATTGTCGTACAAGGAATTGATAATTGTTATACATGAAACATTTTCAATAGTTCCTAATGCCAAGGGAATGTTAGATATCGCTTACAAATCGATAAATATCGATTTTGGCTGCATTACAGCATACAAAATATACAGTTATTATAGCTTAAGCATTACATAGAGCATCTTCCAAAATTCACAGTGCCAAACGAATAATAGACAGCGTCTATAAACCGATAAGTATCGATGTTGGCAGTATTACATTAGACGAAATATATAGCTAAGGCAATAAATATAGCATCTTCAAAAGTTTCTTATGCAAAGGAATAATAGACGATAAAGGAATAATAATCGATAAATATCGATGTTGGCAGCATTTACAGTTATTAAAATATACAGCTGTTATAGCACACATTACACATATCACCTTGAATAGCTCACAGTGCCAGACTAATAATAGACATCAGTTATGAATCGATAAATATCGATGCTGGCAGTATTAAATTAGATGAAATATATAGCTAAGGCAATAAATATAGCAGCTTCAACAGTATTTAATACTAAACATATATTAGATATTGGCTACAAATCGATAAATATCGATTTTGGCAGCATTATACAATAGTATATCTTGAGAAATGCTGAGCTACATTAAGTATGGGCTCTAAGATATTCACGTGTCTTAGACCAAATTCCTTGAGTATATAAGTCTATGTATATATGAATACATATATATGTATGTGTATACATCAGCTGAGAATCTTTGTAGAATAAACTTGGCTTTCATGTCTCGAACATGTGTCTGCCAGCCACCCACACACACACACACACATACACACATACACACAGTTACCTTATCTCTCTTTCATCTTCTGCCCACCTAGCTCTCTCTGCCTCAGTGTACTGTGCACTGGCTGACCCTCTGTCATTTATTACATATTTGTATTAATTTAGTTAAAGCTGCTGCTACTGCTGCTGCTGCAGCACGGACAAACGGATGCCAGGGTTATGGGGCAGGCAGCTCATTAAAGCGGTCGTGCCTGGGCGCGTGTACAACTTGTAATTTCAATAACTTAGTTTGCCAGTGGCCCATGGACGACGAGAGACGAGTAGCGAGAGGCGAGAGTGGAGAGTTGAGAGTCGCTTTATCGCACTGGCAAGCTTCGAGGTCCTTCGCCGTGTGGTTTGCCTCGTTTTGCTCCAATTTTCAAAGCATTATGCTTATGAGAATTTATGTTATGGCCAGACATGTGTGTGCACACACACACACACACACACACACACACACACACATGCTAAAGCACACCCACAGTCACATGCCAGCTGGCCTGCTGGTATGTCCTGTCTGCTTGCCTGGCTGCCTCTTACGCTGCCATCCCCCATCCTGCGGCCTAGTTTTGCCACAGCTTCGCGCGCTCCTGCAATTAGTTGAGCATGATATAAATGTTGCCCTGTTTGCTATGCTATGCTGCCATGAATTGCCTTTGCACTTTTACCAGCTCATTTGCCGCGATTTACCTATCTACACACACGCACACACGCACACACACACACACACATTTGTTGCTGCAGCTGGGAGCTAATGAAGTCGCCAAGATTGCCAGCTGCCGTTGCTGTTGCCAGCCCAGCTACAAGATAAGAACTGACACTGGAGTGCTCTAGTCAATTGCTTTCGACTGGCGTATACCCTGTTGCTGGTCGTATGCCCAAAGGGTATAGCAATTGAGCTGTGTATGCAGACAGAGAGACAGGCAGACAGAGGATAGATAGATGAGCTGTGCTAAGTCGACACGGCTGTTGATTTTACTGGTCGTAGTGTATATAAGTCCTATGAGTTCCGTTATGACTCCTGCTTTCGGAATACCCTATATGTTTGCATATAAACAAACTAATATAACGGGAATAAAGATTAGCTAGTTGATCGAAACCTGACATGATTCAATAGTTGAGCATATAAAATGCTTAGAGTTCCTGTGCAATATGTATCTAGTATCAGAAAGAGTTACGATCTCACCTATGCATATAAAACATATGTGTAGATCTTTAAAAAACTTTATTAACCATCAGTACCTAGTCTAGCCTACATATAATAACGCTTTACCTTTATAGTACTCTCACTCAGACTAAGTCTTGACACAGCTAGCTTAGTAGAGCTCCATTCGATAGTTTCTACAAACGATGGCTGCAAATATCTAACGTAACGATAGTTACATAGACCTTAACACCGTATTTAACATGCTGAGACCCAACTCGAATAGATTTATAGGCATAGGGTCTCACAATGCTAGCAACTCTAACGCCTCTACAGTGTCTTGAGTACCGTCATGTGACGCCTGGTAGTGCCAGTAGCGTCATGTAACATCTCTGCTGTAGTTGCAGCAATAATTTCTTTGCACTCACTGGCCATGGCCTCGTCGGGCTCAATTAGCCCTGGTTAGGGTATGCGCCAGCTCTACCGTAGTGCACTTAATTAATTATGTGATTTGTAGTCCTATCTCTAGTGGCAGCTACATTAACCAAACCAATTGTTGTACCTGTCCCGTCCATCCAGTCATGCAGCACCGTCTGCACGTGTCCGCTCTGGCTTCCATTCAGCTGTCCTGCATTGCCACTGTGTTGGCTTGGCTGGCCTGCTGTTTGCTCTCTACCGCCTCCTGCCTGCCTGCCTGCCTGCCCGCCTGCCTGCTGTCTGTTGTCTAGCTGCGAGTCGACAACAATAAGTTTTCAGCTGATTTCCAATATGGCCTGCTGGGCATACAAATGTTTATCTTGCTGGTTTCTTGTTACTCGGCTGCTGTGGCTGCTCTGTTCAATTGATTTCAAGTCAAAGTCAAGGATGAAATCGAGCTCTGCATAATTGAACTGGAAACTTTGTATGTTTTGCATGCTCACAATACTCACTCAATTCATTTTCTAGAGCATTCTTATGTAGTCTCTATAGAGACTATTTTCGACTGACAAATGGCGGCTAATTAGCATTGAGTGTTGAGTGAAGATAGATATTCAAGTTGCTTAAGAGTCGTAGATACAACTTTCACAGAGCTTTTTAAGAAACTTGAAATAGCTGCATGTGCTTTGAAAGCTCACTCAGAAAGCTTTTATCAACTTTGGAATTGATCGAAAAGCTCTTTAAGACTAAAATCTAAACTAATTGAAATATATTTATTGTTTAAAACTTGAATTTAGTTGATTAATTAAGACAATGCGCTTACTGCTTGCCAATCATCGCATCTATTTTCTATAAATACTTTGTACACATGTGAAGATATTCGAGCTTAATTGACCCAGTTAAGAGGCCAGCTTACACTCGACTGCACTTTCACTTGACTCTACTAACACATAGAGGGCTTCATTGATATTTAATATGTCTGCTCGAACAAGAGTGCTTTACACTTCAGCTAGGACACGGGAATAAACAAATATATAAAATAAAATTAAAAAAACAGAAAGTAAAACCAAAATAAAAAAAATAAAAACAAAATATAAACACTTAAGTATTCAAATGAATTTAATAAAAGCAAACTTCAGGCGAGTAAAACGAGAAATGCAAAGCGAAGAATGAAATTGAAATCAAATTGAAATTGAAATTGAAATTGAATTCATTTATTCATTTTTATAGGGATTCATCTTCCACAAACATCTCAAACTTCGAGTTTAGCTGTTGTCATGGCGACTTAAATTCTTTGCTTGAACTTTTCGATGCTTTTTTCCTCATTCGCTTGACTTCTTCCAGATGGGAAGCCCTTTCTCTCATTTCTTTTCTTTCCCTTTTTTTTGCCGTTGCTCTCATATTACTCACTCACACCGGCTTGTGCCAGAGGTATTTCAATTTTGTTATTATGCGCGAAACGCTTGAATAGCAGTGGAATCGGATTCCTTTTAAAAATCTAACATATCCTCGTACTAGCCTCAATCAGTTGTCATGTTTGCCTCACCCCCCAATCGTCTGTCTGTCTGCCTGAAGGTGTTTCTATGTGCCATAGTAGTAGATAACAAATAGATACCTGAAACTTTGCATTACTTGTTTGTATTGTGTTATTCGTGTATGTTGTTGTTGTTGAGTGAATACAATGAAATTTATGCACATAGGATACATGAATGTTAGTGAACAAATGTAACGGTAGCTGTTAAGAGTTTTAACTACAGCAGCCTAATTGAATTTTTTGAAGATTTGTACTTTAATTTTTGATTCATTTTGAATAGAGTCTAGAGGGTTTCGGCTACTAAGCTTTGACTAGTATCTTAGATCTTATTATAATAAGATATAAATTGAGTTATAATTTAAGTTGATCAGATTCTACAGCAGCTCAGAGGATTTCATCTATTCGATAGAGTCTATTTAATATTCTATTTAAAAATACATTTCAAGTACATCAGATTCGATAGATTTTAATTTATACGATAGATTCTATTTTATCTTACTATATTCTAAAATATATTTCGAGCTCATCAGATTCTTATAGGCTCCAAAGATTTCATCTATTCTATAGATTATATTTTGTCTTATTCTATCAAGTTTATCTATTCTATAGATTATATTTAGCTCTACTCCATTCTAAAATATATTTCAAGTACATCAAATTCTCCTGCGATCCAGAGGATTTAATCTATTCGGTAGATTTTATTTGATCTTACCACATTCTAAAATATAATTCGAGCTCATCAGATTATCCTACGGTCGAGAGGATTTCATCTATTCTATAGATTATATTTTGTCTTATTCTATCAAGTTCATCTATTCTATAGATTATATTTAGTTCTAAAAAATATTTCATCAGACTCATTCGACTGCAGTAGCTTGAAGATTTCGAAAATTTTAAGTTGTTCAGCTCTTCAATTGAAACTCGCTTATCGTAAAATTAAAACTTGAGAATCTTTTCCATACCGCCATCGGCTTTACTTTCACTCTCAGTTTTCTCTTTCACCTTTTTGCCTGTTTTACATGCGAAACCATTCTCAGGGCTCACTTTACATTTTTGTGCTGCTCCTCTTTGGCTGAGCGTTGTATTACTGATTCACGATGAAATATCATGTGGTACTATTCCCACTCGAGTTACTTACTTTAAGGCGCAAAGCATTCTTGAAGCTTTCGATTGCTTCTGATTCTATGTGACTAAGCTAAGGTATTTGGCTTAACAATCTAAATTAGAAGACTAATTAAGTTAGTTTGTGTAAGATATGCTAGGAGTGCATTCCACAAACAGCAAAATGACCAATATAATTTGAGCTTTTTGCTAATAATAATAAACTAGCTCGAATGGGTTTATTATTTGATTGGAATTTATTGAGATATTGATTTTAATTAGACAACCAATGCGATTCCTCACAGCCACAAATATAATCTAGCACTCTCCCTCTCTCTCTAACTTATTGCCTTGACCTAGATGAGCAATATGTATAATTGGCAGCATTGTAATTTCCATAGAAAATGTCTTTTACAGATATTTCAATGAATCTTGGCAATTAAGAGTCGAAGGCATTTAGCTCGAATCACATATGTGAGATTTGTCTGCGGTAATTGTTGCCATAATTCGATTTTCTACTTTGCTCTTTTGTGAGTGCATTCAAAAATTCATGGAAAATGTTAGTTGTCTGAATTTTACTTGGATTATTACGAAATTTGATGCAGAAGTTCATTGATCAATTAAGTTCGACTTTTGACATTGCGCACCCAGGGTAATGCTAATGCAATGAGCTTCAATGCGACTGTGGATGCTTCGATGAAGGCCGGCCGTCCCCAATAGGTCAAATCACACCCATTTGGGGGAGTTCTCTTAAAGGGAAGTCTATTTAGAGTTTGCTTTTGCTTATGGTTTATTCAGTCAGCAATGAAGTCTGTTGAGAATGATTTAAAGACAAGTTAAAAACAAAAGCGAATAAGTTATAGATGAGCGACATGATTAACAAATTTGCAAGCATGCTAAGAGCGAGCACACACACACACACACACACAGACGTAGACAGAGCAGCTGCTGGGGTAGTTTGTTTTTTTTTTTCTTTTTTATTCCAACATAATCATCTACAGCTAAGCTGCCCGAAAAAAGGAAGTGGAAGTGGGTGAGGGAGAGGCAGCGGAAGGGGAAGGGGGACGGAGAGGGTGAGTGGGTGTGGTAGAGCGGGAAAAAAGTTCTTTATTTTTGCTTTTTTTTGGGGGGGAGTAGCGACGAAATTTATGCAAAGCACAGCTAAAAGAGAAAAAGAAAATATATATAGAGAGAGAGAGGAGAAAGAAAGAAAAAAAAAAGACAAAGTACATTGCGTGAGTTCGGCGGGGGAGCGGCTGGGGTGGAGCGGCAGTGGGTGGGTGGTAGTATTTTTGGAGCTGCGTGCGTTGCTGGGGGCGGGGGGGTGTGGCTGTTGTTTGGCATTCCTGTGTGCGGCAAATGCTGCCAAATAGAGGCGAAAGAAATTGTTGAAAATCTTGCATAAATTGCGTGACGCATAAAAGTATGCAATAAAAATCACAACAAACATGTGCGTAAAAAGCAAAACCAAGCACCGCCCAACAGGCCACACCAGTGACAGTGGCTATGATAGCTTTAAGTGTGGGTGTAGGTGTAGGTGTAGCTCTAGGTGCGTGTAGGTGCTCCAAAGCATAAAGCGAACGGCGCATAGCGACACGCGTCAGAAACTTTAAAAACTATGCAACACTGAGCCTCAGTCCTTCGACCACTGTCACCCATGCCACATGCCAGCGACCCCCACAGCAGCCACCACCCCCGCCCTAGCGCTAGCCTCTGCCCTTGATCTGCGCCTCTGTCTGCTTGCCTATTCATCCCTCGGTGCTGGCAACTGCGACCATGACGCAGCTCTTTGGGGGGCGTTTTGTCACGCCCACGTGCGATGCCATGCTTTAGTGAAGCTGCAAAGCTTTTAATTAAGGCATTTGCATTTTATATCAGACAGACACACCCACACACACACACACATGCACGCACAGTCAGACGTGGAGAGGGCTGACAGGTAGCTGTGTGAGTATTTCGGCCACAAGCGCGCCGCAAGTTATGCAACAAAAATGCGCCGCGCCGCTCGACGCCACGCCCCCTGACGCCCCCACGGCCACAGCCACCAGCTGCTGCATACCTTGCGGCCAAGAGATTTCACTGGCAACGTCAGCAGGCAGCAAGCAGCCAGCTGCTTCACTATTGTTGCCACCCCCCTCCCCCTAGCCACGCCCCTTGCCAAGCTGTTCATACCCAGTTAATATACAAACTTCCACAGTCATTGCACAGGGTATATGCAATTGTGCCCTTAAGAGTCTTAGCTACAGGACTGTTTTTTCTAGCAGTGTAATTGTATATCGTAAGCTGATGGGCTTGATGGCAATGTAAACATGCGTTCGTACGCAATACGTTATTGGATATTGCATATATGATATTCGAAAGTTGCTGTAGTTATGCATTGACGATATTCCACTTAAAAATACCTTAAAATTGCTAGGGTAAGAATTGCAGTTTTATGTTGTTCTGCACGTATGCAAGATCGTAATACGATATTCGATACGCGATACTCGACTAATAATTGGAGCCTTCGCTTAGGCTAGCGTTTCTCTTTCTCTCTCTCTCTCTCTCTCTCTCTCTCTCTCTCTCTCTCTCTCTCTCACTCTCACATAGGAGCGGGACTAATCGTATTTTTGAGGTTTGTCATGAATATCGAAAAACATAGCTGATCTATCGCTCACAGCCTCTCTCTCTCTCTCAGTCTGTTTATATCTCTTTCTCTGGGTCTGTTTCTCTCTCTCTCTCTCTCGATATGTTTCCCTCTCTGTTTCTGGGTCTGTTTCTCTTTCTCTCTTGCGATATGTTTTTCTCTTTCTCGATATGTTTATCTCCCTCTCTCTTTCTGTCTCTTTTTATCTCTCTCTCCATCTCCCTCTATTTCTCTCTCAGTCTTCTTATATCTCTTTCTCTCGATATGTTTTTCTCTATCTCAGTCTGTTCCTCTCTCACTCTCTCTCTCACTCTCTCTCTTTCTCTCTCTCTATCTCACTCTATTTCTCTCTCAGTCTTCTTATATCTCTTTCTCTCGATATGCTTTTCTCTATGTCAGTCTGTTTCTCTCTCTCTCTCTCTCTCTCTCTCTCTCTCTCTCTCTCTCTCTCTCTCTATCTATCTATTTCACTCTCTCTATCTCTCTCTCTCTCTATCATTCTATGTATATTTCTCTCTCCACGTTTCTCATTAGAGATAGCTCGTTAATAATAAGACTAGCTTGCTCTAGTGCTTTACCTTTACCATTAAATCGTAATACGATATTCGATATTTCAAACTTGCAAGAGTTTTTTGAGTAAGAGGCTCTGCTCCTTGTACGATATTCGATATTTGACTCATAAATTTAGCCTGGCCTTGGTTTAAGTTGTGGCCTCTTTCCATTAGGAGTCTATCCCATCAATATACATATCAAGCTGGCTTATCCTTGCAGCTCTCTCTCTCTATCTCTCCCTCTCTCTCTGTCTGATCCACACCCCCAAGGCTTATATGCCAAGATATAATATAATCATATATAATTCAGACTCCCGGCAGGGTATACGATATTCGTGCAGTTAGAGTTAAACACATGCCAGCACGTTTTTTCTCTTGAGCGTTTGTTTTTTTTTTTGTTGCGTTTTTTGTGTTGCAAAGCGGCGTGCGCTTTTGTGCTTTAATTGATTTTGGCGCTGTGTAGGTGCGTGTGTGTGTGTGTGTGAGTGTGCCTGTGTGTAAGTGTGCTAATTTTATGATTTGAATAGTTGGACAAGTGAGTGTGCGGGTCTCTCGCTCGATGGGACTGAGTGTGTGTGTGTGTGTGTGCGTGTGTGGGTGCCTGAATGTGTGCAATTAAGTGAAAAGTGCACACAGCAATGAAGTAGCGGAAAATGCAATTGTATTTGCGAAACGTGTTATGTGATGATGTTTAATGGCGGATGTGAAAACTGAGGACTGAGGACTGAGGGCTGCATTGGGGTTGGTTAACGTATGATAAGCAGTTGCCGCTTACCCAGGGGCCAGCACGTAATCAGCAATGATAATGCATATATTACACGCACGATAAGCGTGACGACGGCGAAAAAAAGAAAAGTTCAATCAATAGAAATCGCACCGAAAGCGAATCAAACTCAACTTTAATGGGCTGAGTGTAGCGCATAGAGAGATGGATGTAAAAGCAGTTAAGGGAGCATCAATAGGTAGATGTGGAGGAATGTCTAGAGCGAGCTGTGGTAATAGAAAGAGCTGTAGATGGATGTATATAATGGAGTAGCTGACTCCGAGTGGGTATGGGGAAAGGCAGAGCAAAGAGCAGCGGGGTAAATAAAGCGGTGGATATACATAGGTGAAAATCGGAGTATATAGAAAAGTTGATAGAGGAGTCAGCTTAAGAGTAGATATAGGAGAATATTTTTGATTTTGTATGGATGTATATAGGGGAATGTATATGAGAGTATCTATAGGAATATGCATTGGAGAATACATAGGAGCAATGATAGAACGTTACATAAAATTATATATATATATATATATATATATATATATATATATATATATATATGGGAGTAGAATAGAAAATAAAGAAAATATATACAGGACTACACATAGTAATATTTATAGGAGTATGTAGAGGAATATATATACATATGTATATAAAGTAGTATATATGGGAATATATAAAGGAAGACATAGAGAGTACTCATAGTAGAAGGAATACCTATAGGTATTAGTAGTAGATATACATATTTAAATATGAAGAGGAGTATACATACATCAGTATATTTGGAATTATATAAAGGAACACATATAGGTGTAATCATAGTAAGGAATATTTATTGGAGTATATAGAGTAATATATATATATATATATATATATATATATATATATATATATATATATATGTATATATATAGAAGAATATATATGGGAGTATATATAACAACACATTCAGCGTATTCACAATAGTAGGAGTATTTATAGGAGTATATATAAAGGAGTATATATAAATCAGTATATAGAGGAACACATACGGGAGTATTGATAGTAGGAGATCATGGAATTTATAAGTCAAATTATAGAAGTAAATGCAGAAGTTAGCCAATACAAATAATCAAACAGCAAAAAAAAGAAATTCGTCTGCTTTAAATTATGATAATTTTTAACGGAAATTATTAAAACTCATATTCAACACATTTATTAAAAATAAAAATATTAAAAAAAATATAAAAAAAATGTGAAGAGTTATTTTTACTGTTGGAAACAAAAAAAAACATTAATTATTTAAATTATTGTAAACTCTTTATCAAAAGCTGAACGAATTTGTGGATAATCAAAAATAAAGTAAATAAATTAGAAAAAACAAATTTGTCAACATTAGTATAAATGGCATTTGGCTTGCATTATGCGCATAATTGAATTCTTTTCACTAATTAAGAGCGTATTACGAGCGTAATTAACGGTAATTAGCTTTAACTACTTGATTCACATCGATAGCTGAGCTGATGTGCGCTGTGAAAGGCTGTGAAATGTTTCACTGAATGACGATTAAATTGACAAAATCGAATTAATTCAGCTCTGAGCATATATTTATACTGCTCTCGCTCCCGCTCTCTTTCTCTCTCTCTCTTTCTCTCTCTCTCTGCCTCTCTCTCTCTGTCTCTCTTTGTTTTTCTTATGCTGTTGCTCAGCGTGTCAGCGTTTGTCGTTCGATTTGTCAGGCATTTTTGGCAGCTACTTCAAATGCCAGCCCAAAAGTGGGCAACACACAAACTTGTGTGCGTGTCCGTGTGCGTGTGCGTGTGTGTGTGTGTGTGTATTTGATACATGTGCATATTTAACTTGAGCAAAGCCATGTGCATATTATGCCTGTCAGGCCATTCGGGCGCTTTTGCTCCCATCCGCCTCTGTTGACGAAGTTCAGGTGACAGACGTTAACTGTCGACTTTGTTGTTTGTTGTGCTCAATTCTAGTTGCCTCATTTGTATAGAATCATCACACACACACACACACACACACACACGCACACACATTCACTCACACATGCACAACTGCAGCACACGGCATCTAACTTAATTGCAACTGTCTGGCCGGAATGTCGCGTGTGTTTATGCATATATGATATGCAAATATTGTGGTATCAGTATAGCCATCTACACACACACACACACGCACACACATGCACACACACACTGACACACCCAGATATATGCATGTGCGTATAAATTAAATTGCCTGCGTTTGGCTTGCGCCACCCAGCGGGAAACTGAGTGCATTCAATGGCTCGATTCGAAGCCAACTTAAAAGTCATAAATGTTTTATTTACTTTCGTATTAATTAACATTCATTAAGAGTGCATAAAAAAGTCGGAAGCACTTAAGCATATATTTACCCAAATATGTATAATTTGTATTCTTATTGGAATACCATAAGAATCCTTCAATATATTTGAGCATTGAAAACTGAGAAAGAAATTGTGAATATATATGAAATATTTGAAGAGTATTATGATGGTATATAAAAATTAATAAATGTACTGAATTCTGGTTTAATTGCCTTAAGTTGTACGTACGCCAATCATACTGAATATTGTTTAGGTATTAGATATGCTTAATTAATGTAAGGTACTAAAAATACTAAAAGTATTTATAAGTGCTGTAAATACTATGAATTCTTCATGCTACATATGAATTCTTATATGTGGTGTAATAGCATAAATATTATAAATTTTATAAATAGTAAAAATATTAAAAATACTATAAAAGCTATAAATATTATATGTACTTTAAATACCAAAAATACTATAAATACTATAAATGTTATAAATACTATATATACTATAAATATTGTAAATATTATAAATGCTATGAATATTACAAATACTATAAATACCATAAATACCATAAATACTATAAATACCATAAATACCATAAATACTATAAAGATCATAAATACCATAAATACTATAAATACTATAAATACTGTAAATACTATAAATACTATAAATACTATAGAAGTTAATAAATATGACAAATACTATAAATATATAAAGATTCTTAATACTCCAAATACTATAAATGCTATAAATACTGTAAATATTACAAATACTATAAATATTATAAATATTTAAATACTCTACATACTCTAAATACTACAATACTATAAATATTATAAATACTATAGATACTATAAACACTATAAATACTATAAATACTCTAAGTACTACAAGTACTATAAGTACTGAAAATGTAATACCATAAATACTATGAATACCTTTAATACCATATTATTTTAAATATTAACAATATTGAAAAAATATAAAAAGTATGAAAAATACTAAAAAAGCTACAAATGCGATAAAAACTATAATTATGGAATCATATATAAGTTCTCTGAACTCTCTGAGCTTGCAACATTTATTTAGAATCGCATTAGAGCAGTTCTAAATTAGTTCCGATTGCAGTTTTGCAGTCATTTATCTCTCCCAGAGGCCTCAACTGAGACAGGTGCCAAAGGAAGTGCCTCGTAACTGGGTTTCGCATGCAGTTTGCTGTTGCAACTGGGTGCTCTGGATGGGTGCGTCGTCGTCTGTTGGCTGTTATATCTTGAACTTGTAGCTCGTAATTTTTGTTACCACTTTGTTGTTGGCTCACACACACACACACACACACACGCGCACACACACCCATTTGGTAGAGGACGAACAACAACAATTTATGCAACACATTTGCTTAATTTATATTTATAACTTTGCCCCGCGCGCGCAGCAGGGCACAAGCAGCTCGTGTTAACTCAGCTACTGCTCAGTTACGAGCTGCCACGCCCAGCCACAAACTTGAGCACACATGTTGTGTGTGTGTGTGTGTGTGTCTTTGGCATTTGCATAATCGCTGCCAATGAGCGCTTGCAACTGGCAAACCGCCGTCCAAAGGCCTCCCACGGGAGCTGCTGCGATTTGCACTCGCTCTGTGTCTCCCTCTGCCTTTGGCATATTTTTATCTACTCTCTCCCTTTGCCAACACTTTCGTCTCCTGTTTATTTATACATTTTTTTTTGTGCGCTTCTTTTCCACCATTATTCAGCATTTATAATTGCAGCTGTTTTGCGTTTGATTTAAATATTTACGACGCACACAAAGCGCAATTAGATGGCAGCCATGAAATTGAGCAACTGTCAGCGATGACTGACTGACAGATACCCTGTTTTAATATATATTGAGCTTGAATCAATTTTGTAAATATATATGTATAAAAGATTTTATAATTCATTTGAATGGCAATTGAAAAAATTTAACAACTGTGAGTGATGACTGACTGTGAGATACCCTCTGTTTGAACTTGAATAAATTTTTTAAATTTAAAAGGAATATTTTATAATTAACTTGAATGACAATTTTAAAGTTGAACAACTTTGAGCACTGATCGGCTGTCAGATACCCTGTGGCATGAACATATTAAATAATTTTGCAATATATTGAGCTCATATATTTTTAAATATTTTCCATATACATATATATATATATAAAAAATTGTATATTATAGAATTTTGAATATAACAAAAAAAATTTTATATTATAGAATTTTGAATATAAAAAAAAAATGTATATTATAGAATTTTGAATTTACTTTAAGTTCACTTTAATTTCACTCTAACTTCACTTTAAAAATTCCTAAATATTTTCTTCATTCTTTTTGTCACGCACTCGGCATACCCCTTAGACGTTGCTTTTGTTAAGCTACTCGTAAAAAAGTGCTTATATTTTCATTGTGGTCCACAGTTAATGTCCAGATAGCATTACAAATTCTGAAAACAATTCCGGTCCTCTTGCATAATAATGAAGCTTACAATCGCAAATTGTGCAAATTGGATTTATTTATTTATTTTGTATTTTGCTGATTTGTTTTTTAAATTTTTGGTTTTATTTAAATTTGTAATTCATAGTTGAGCTTTGTGAATGAGAAATGTAAGAGTCGAGATGTTTGAGTATGTTTAACAAATTCAGTTTCTTGGGCTAGTTAACAACAACTTGGACAGGAGCTTTGATTGACAGTGTTGCCACACTAGATCAATTATAGTGGGACCATGGTGTTGCCAGATGCTCATCAGAGTTGAGAGTGTGAGAATCGTTAGACTTGTTGTGGCCAGTTGTGGCGTTGCCACTTGTTGTAGTACACTAAGATTAAAATTCCAGTTCTGTAATTAGCTGTAATTAGCGTTGCCAGATGGCTTAGTGCTGCCAGATGGCTTAGTGTTGCCACTTTGTATAGTGGCAGAAGCGCTTTTAAGTTGACATCGTAAATTAATAGTTGTTTTGGTCCTTTGACGTTGCCAGACATGGGCAACTTTACCTTGGAGTTGCCAGATCAGGCGTAGTACTGTAAAGCTTAGTCAGGATTGTTCTTCTCGTTTCGCTTGCAATGCTATATATAATACTCAAGATGCCAAGGCACTTGTTGTTGCCTGGTTTAGGGTTGCCAGACCTGGAGTTGCCACTCTTTGCATTGCCTGAGCGAGTTCTTTTATTATTATGATGACGCTATTAAGTTGGTTGTGGGTCTTGATCAACTTGGAGCTAGAGTTGCCAGACTTGGTGCTGCCAGACTTGACGTTGGCAAACTCGGTGTTGCCAGATCTGCAGCTGGCAGATGAAGCTGATATTGTTATTAGTTAGTTTCTCCTGCCCGGTAGTGCTGCTATTCACGTTATGCATAGTTTGCTAGAATTTTCAGCATCACAAGAAGTTGCCAGACTTTATACTTAAATCAAAACCGCTGCCAGATCTGCTAGTCGTTGGCTCATCAGCTGAGATTTAAGAACTCAATGCTGTTGGACGTGTTAAGCCGATGCGCAGCGTTGCCACACTGCCTGCAGTCCAATGCTGCCCCTCCTACTCACAGTTGGGCGAGACGAAATCGCATTGCAACTTAGCCAAGAGTCAACGGACATGAAAATCAGTTCACATTTGGACTAATCTAATTACGCTTTGCATTTCTATGAGCTTCAATTTTTCTCTCTCCCCTCATCCTTTGGCTCTGTTTGGATTTGTTGTTGGGATTTAAAAAAGTTTTGGAAACAAAGTGGATTGCGCTCGGAGACTGCGTTAAGCACGAGAATTCAGCACTTTTGCCGATTCTTGTCGAGGCAAATGGCAAAGGCAAAATTATTTTTGTTGTTAACTGAACTGGACGGGACTTTAAAAAGCCGCTGCTGCAACTGGGGCCAGTCGCATTGATTGTGTGGGGCTTGGCTTGCCTTTGACTGACGGAGGAGGTGGGCGGCGGTAGACGGATGCTTGGGGCGCAGCAGCAGTCGCACTTTAAAGAGCCAGCCGAACGGGTAACCGCAGCAGCAGGCACCACAAGCCGTGGCTTCAATCCATTAGTCATTCGTGAATGGAGCCACGGATGGATGGCAATGGGCTGGCCCAAAACACTGGAGCCTGGGCAGCTTGTGGCGCCACTTGAGACGAGAACTTCAAAATGAAATTGCCGTTCAGCTCAACTCATCGTTGTGGCTTTTCATTGTTTGTTTGCTGTTTGTTGTTTGCTTTTTGTTTTTTGTTTTTAATTTGCCTGGCTGTGTCCAGTTGCCGGCTCCATTTGCAGTTGGGGCGTCTCATTAGCAGCGCCTGATGCAACTGCAGCTGCAGCGGGTCTCTAATGATGCAAAAGAGCCTGATGAAGGGGCGAGCAAGTCATATGTATGTATATACATACATACATTCGCATATACACATATACATATATAAATTTCGTCTGGCAAATGTAATTACAACAAATTGTTGGCGTTGCCAGACCTGCTGTCTGCCACGCCCTAGCCTCAGCTGCAGCCGCAACTTTTGCGCAATTTTCAACTTCAACAGATGCAATAAAATGTTCGGAATATCAAAATTATATATATTTGTATGTATAAATATATAGTATATATATTTATTTATTTTCTCTTTGCTGTTGCTCGTTTTTTTCTCCTTTTTTTTTGCATTTGTAAATAAACCACAAAGCGCAGTCATTGCTATACAATCACCCCCAACTGCCCCTACCGGCCCAATTGACCCTACCACCTCTACTGACTCTACCGGCCCTACTGATTCTACTGCCTCTACCGGCCCTACTGATTCTACTGCCTCTACCGGCCATACTGACTCTACTTCCTCTACCGGCCCTACTGACCCTACCACCTCTACTGCCTATACTGATTCTACTGCCTCTACCGACTCTACTGACTCTACTTCCCCCACCTGTCCAACTGACTCTACTGCCTCTACCGCACCTGCCTACTCTACCGCCCCTACCTTGCCCAACTGCCCGTATCTGGCATCCGAAACCTTTGTGCGAGGCTCGTTTTTCATTTTTGTAGTGCGGTCTTTTGGATTTATGCGCGCACTTGAATTTGCATTTGGTCAAACAAAACGGCGGCGAGACAAGAGCGGGTCCTATACGACTAGTAGATACCCTGCCATGTAACTAAGAAGCTCAGCTAGAGCATTCTGCTGTCTATAAATGCTATTGTCTTGAAAGAAGAGAGAGAGAGAGAGAGAGAGTGATAGAGAGAGAAGCTAGGAAACCCCTGTAAAGGTAGTGGTGGAAGTCATTGAGGGGGTGCTGTTAGCATAGTAAAGCATAGGCTGAAATATCTTTTACTTCTCGAGTGATGAAAATCCATACAACGAGAGCTCATATCTCAATATCAAGAGTCTAAGCAGTCAAGTGCTCTCAAAACTTGGTCTTAGGTTAGGTCGACATAAAACGTTGGGAGCAGCGAGTGCAATTGGATTCCCCTAGTTTATGACTTTGAGCATGTACTCATGTTTCATTAGTTCTTTAACTTCAGCAGCATACCTCTCTTGGCCCGTCGTTTTAACAATGGGTATACGAGTAACATAAATACTCAGCTCCAACAAAGCGTTGAACAAATTCTGTAGTAGAAAGTAAAATAAATATGAGTGATCATTTTGCAGTCAATCATAGCCGACTGTAGGATACTCGCCCACAGCTATATATTCTCAAATATGTGTATATATAGGTGTAAGGAAGGAAGGTTCCCTTTCAGTCAAGTTTTACCTCGAGTCTCTCCCTGTAGCTCCCTGTTTTATCTCTTCGCTCATTCACTAGCTCATAGTACAGTCATCAGTCATCAGTGTAGCCATTTTGAATTTGTAGTGTTCACAAAGAACACTGATGTAAATATCGATAGGTCATTCTACTCTAAGAAGAAATCTAACTGTTATATACATATCTACAACATGTGCTGCTCATGAACATTAAATCTAATACTTCCCATGCCTCAAGTGACCGTATTTTATGACTAAAGACTTCGATATGAGATGAGAATTATATAGTTTCAATATGCATTCGTATATATCCCTAACTCTGACTAAAAAAAGCATTGCTTTGATTAACTATGCATGTACAGTAGAGTCCGGTTATAGCGACTCTGCTTGTAACTTCCATCCGCTTATTGCGACGAATATTCTCTGTCTTCGCTGGTCCCTAAAAACTTATGTGAAAGAGCCTTCGCTTACTGAGAGAATCCTCCGGGTAGACCTCGATTCCTTGGAGCGTCGTTATAACTGAATTCTACTGTATATTGCTCAAAGCCAATATACTCCATTTTGACTGCCTGAACGGACAGGATTGCCCCACCTGCGATGCTGTTGTCCCGCGCTGCAGATTAAGCGCACGGTCTGTCCATTTTACAGACTTGCGCTTTAAAGCTAAAACCGTTTAAAGCGTCACACGTTGCGTATGATTAATATAAATGTTGCCAATTCCCGCACAGAGATAGATAGAGAGAGAGACACGCACACACACACACACACGTAGACAGACAGTTTCTGAGAATATTTATTGCCCTTCAATTTGCAATGGCCGCGCCATGGCAGTTCCCTGCACCACCCCGCATTCGCCTGCATGTCCCTCAATAAATGTCCAGCTGGAGCCCGGTTTGGCTTTGGCTACGGCTATGGCTATGGCTTTGGCTTTTGGTTGGTTGTTTGGTTAACCGCCGCAACCGATAATTGAATTCCATTGCATTTAAAAGGGCTGCCCAACAGTTCGCATTTAATGGTAGAGCTCAAGAGCTAAACACTGAAGTGGATGCACTTGAAACGTTTGCCGGATGCAGAGCACAGCTGAAGTGCAAAAGGACGCCAGGAGAGAGAGTGAGAGAGAGAGAAAAAGAGAGAGAGAGAGAGCGGGAGAGTTGAAGAGAGGCAGAGTTTATAATAAATTTATGTAAAAATTTAAATGATGCGAAAATATTTAGAATCTTGCATGTCAAATATATATATAGATACAGAGCGGACCAAGTTTCTCGGCGCACGATAGCTGAGAGTGAGGGAGAGAGCGCATTCAGATGCTGAGCTAAGTCTGGTCGCTGACTGAAGAAGTGAAGGAGAAAGGGAAAACCGACTGAATAAGTAAAGCGAGTTGGAACAGTCAAAGACGAAAGTGAATAGAACTTGACGAGCTGAAGCGACAATGGGGAATGGAATTCAGAAGAGTTACTCTGAGAATATGCAATATATATACATATATATTACAACAGGAGGCCTTTTTGTCTTTAATATATATAGGTTTTATTGCTGTATAAGGATTGTACATATTCAATGAATCTATCTGGCAAGACCTATACCTTTCGATATAGACGGATACGTTACGCCGTAGAGGCTGAAGGCGACCATTTGAGAGATATTACATTCGTATACAAAACCTGATGACAGCAAATCTAATTGAAACCACATCAAATGATTTTTACTGTTAGCATAAAAAAATGTAGCATGGGTTTGTTGAATATGGTCAATCTTTTGGGGTTGCCAGATGGGTACGGCAACTATGGACAATCCTGTGCTGCAGCTCTGGCTTTGATGCGAAGCAAATGTCAAATCTTAATACGCATTGATAGAGATTTTTGTGGTTCTTTTTCTCTACTACTTGCTATTACAATATGCTAGAGTTGCCAGATGGCTATTTTAGGGTGCTTTTTCTTTACTATTTGCTATGAGCCCTACAAGAGCATTTATTTAGTAAAAAAGTTTTCATTAAGGTTTGTGGGATCGTGAGTTTGTGCCTTGTTTTCCTTTGCATATAGAAAAGAAGCGAAGTATTATTGAAATATCAGTGCTTGGAGGTTTCATTGGGGGAATCGTACAGTGGATCATGGAGTGGATCTCTTAAACTCTAGAGTTTTTTTTTTGTAACTATTATAGGCATAGTGCCCATGCTCATACTCAAGATCGTTTTGATAGTGCTCGCAAATTATATTAAAGATATAGCACATGCATTTAACTGAGCTGAAGAGTAAGTACAGTCCACGCACGTTCCACTAAAAAGCGTACGCACATGGAATTTCCCCCCCGCTCAATTTGAATGCCAAAAATTTTGAATGCATTTAGCTAATTTTGTATTTTATAAATGATTTGGTTATTTGGTTAGGACAACAACTGAATAAGCCTTTGATGTGTATGCGTGTGTGTGTGTGTGTGTGTGTGTGTGTGTGTGTGTGTACGTGTGTGTGTGTGTAAGGTTAGTGTCTATATGTGCCCTCTGCGCAGCTCTGTTTAATTTATGGACTATTCATCGAGCCCCCATTCGGGCATCCCGTTGCGCATTGAACCAGCTCACTCAGTGGGCGTGGCAGTTTAGTGTTCAGTTGTTCAGTTGCTCCCATTGCTTGTCATTGGCAATTGGTTGGCTAATTTGCTGGCTGACTAAATGCGTATCGAATGACCGACACCTGCTGATCCCCACTCTCCGGGCATAAACCGCACAATGCACACACACACACACACACACACACACACACTGAGGCGGGTATGTAGAGCCCATTGGGGAATTCGTTTGTCGAGCGCACACTGCGAGTGGCATAAATATTTGATGCTCGCTTATGCGCGCCGGCCTCGAACTTCTCGAAGCCGGCTTTGCCAGTTTTCCCCGCTTTCCCCGCCTTTTCCAGCTTTCCCAGTAGTAATTTGATTGCTTTTCATGGCATTGGCGCCACATTTTTCAATTTGCCAACCAAATCAAATGCAAATGCCAAACAAATCTCCATTTCTCCATTTCTCTCTGTCTACTAGCGACTTCTTAATATACATATAAATGTATGTATGTGTATATGTGTGTGTGTGTGTGTGTGTGTTTGTGCTTTTTTGTATTATTTTTGGCCACTAATTAGATGGCGTTATTTGTAGCTGGATTTCCTTTTGGTCTTTCGTCTGCTTCTGATTGACATTTTGTGTGATTTAATTAAACCGCAAATTGGAATTTTTTTGCTCTCTCTCTCCCACTCTCTCCCACTCTTTCGCTCTCTCTCTCTCTCTCATCTGCTCGCTGTTTTCTGTTATTTATTTATTTATTTTTCTTTGTCATCTAATTTATGCATAATATTGACTGCTCCTATTCCTATTTGGTCTCATTTGTGCCAGCCGCAATGCGAGCCACCTTTTGGGTGGCCCACGCACGCCCACACCACCTGGTGTGGGGGAGGGGGGTGTGGCTAGGGGAGGCGATGCTAATGCGTCTAATTGCATTTTGGGCCTCGTGATTTACTGCCGCGCCAAGCGAATTATTTTCACGCTCTTGGCATTCCCATGTATGTGTGTGTGTGTGTGTGTGTATGTGTCTTGGCTGTGTGCGTGGGTGTGTGTATGTGTGAGTGCTCTAGGCCATGCAGGCGCCCGCAGCTGCCGCATTTCGTCGCATATGAAAAATGTTTTTGGGGCCCGCTTGAACAACAAAAGAAAAAGTAGAAAAATCGTGCGAATTTTTATCTGCATTCGTGCAGGCAAATGGAAATTTGCGAATCGCGCAAAACAACAAACGAAATTGTCGATTTCATAATGAAAATCTATGGGAGTAGAAGGCGGAGGGCAGCCTTGAGAATGCAAGATGATGAAAGGACGAGAAATATATGCGGAAAATTATAGAGAGATTGAGGTAAAGAGAGAGATAGAGATAGAGATAGAGATAGAGATAGAGATAGAGATAGAGATAGAGATAGAGATAGAGATAGAGATAGAGATAGAGATAGAGATAGAGATAGAGATAGAGATAGAGATAGAGATAGAGATAGAGATAGAGATAGAGATAGAGATAGAGATAGAAGATAGAGATAGAGATAGAGCTAGAAGATAGAGATCGAATAAGAGAAGAGATCGAGCATAGAGCATCAGAGACATCGAGATAGGAGATCGAGCATAGACGCTCAGCTATAGCGATAGAGCTCGAGCTGAGATAGCTCGCGCTCGCGCTCTCGCGCTCGCGCTCGCGCTCGCGCTCGCTCTCGCGCTCGCGCTCGCGCTCGCGCTCGCGCTCGCGCTCGCGCTCGCGCTCGCGCTCGCGCTCGCGCTCTCGCTCGCCTCGGCTCGCGCGCTCGCGAGCTGTAGTAATAGAGATAGAGAGATATATGTATATAGATAGAGGGATAGATATAGGTATATAATATTATACAATGATATCATCTAATGACACATACGTACAGCTAGCATATATCTACATGAAAGTAGACTCTCACGTAGTTTACCTTCGAGTTGTCTAATCGGAGCAACAGCTCTTGGGCCAAATGCCAATGTTTGTTGCTTCACTTCGGCTTTGCCTAATATACATATGTCTTAGCTAAGCACACATTAAGGATAAAAGTACTCGGATCTTGTATGCGTATTACTGCGATTAACTGTGGTATGTTGGCTGCATTATTTCTAATTAGTAAAGTTTCTGCGCGTTGTTGCCCCTCTCCTCTCCTTCCCCTTTTTTTTTGGTTTGCCTCTGTGTGACGAGCTGCAAAAGTTTTCTCAATTCATGCCAAAGAGGCGGCAATCAAATCAAAAAAAAAAAAAAAAAAAGTTTGAAACATATACGAGACATACATATGTATATATATATATATGTATACATATATACATATATCTTTATGTATATGAACTCGTATCTAGATAGAAACTAGAAGTAATTGCAACGCAATTGAAAGTCGCAAGCACACACGTGATAGTCCCCTCTCTCTCTCTCTCTCACACACTGTGTATGTGTGTGTGTGTCTAAATGGAAATGCCAAGCGACACATTTTGTATACAATGCCAAGTTAATGAGCCTGCCCTCCTGACTCACCCGCCCCTAGCTGAAGCAGCTCTGCCCCGCTGCCTTTGGCTGCTTGCGAGTTTTTGCCAGCCTTCTGGCATCATTTGCTCTCTCTCTCTCTCTATGTATGTCTCTGTGTGTGTGTTTTGGCTTTAGCCTATTTCCCAGGCTTGTCATTTTCATGTTGTACAAGTTTGTGCAACAACTGGAAGCCAACAACTGGAGGCAACAGAACTGGAGCCGCCTCAACTGCAACCCGAAACTCAAACAGAAATTCACAAAAAGCAAGCAAAACAAATTCAGGTGAATAGAAAAAAGAAGCAGAGCGAATTACTATTTTTGGCATGTCGAATATTGAATATCCTCAGTCTGCTCCAAGCAATTGAACCAGTGGAGTCCAGAGAGAGACAGAGAGAGAGAGTAGGGCTTTACTTGTGAATTTCTAATGTCCATCTCGTTTGTCTCAGAAAGCAGGCAAAGCTAAGGAGCCTGGGCTTCCAGTTAGTTCATAAAACTAGTTCATTTTTGCTACGGAATATCAGGAGCTATATATGAAATATATATCTATAAATTTATGTATACCTCATTAACTAGAGGACGTACTATTTCCTACCAGTCTTATATACCCAAATCGAGAGCTCGCCTTGTGCAGCAGTTCACGCTGTGAACTAGTTCGCGGATATGCCACTACCCTCATATATTTATATACATAACTGCTGTTATGTAAATACTTACCCGCTATAAACTCTTCATATTGTGTGGCAAAAGGTTTTACATTCGATTAGCTTCCGTTAATAAGCCACCTAGTCGACTGTACCGTTATTTAAAGCAACCCTTGCAAAGCGACACCCTCACACACTTACACACACACGCACACATAGACACACAGACATACAGATAGACGCCCCTCAGCTGTTTACCTGTTGTATAAAAGTTCTCTCCCCTCTATCTCCCTCTCTCTCTCTCTCTCTCTCTCTCCCTCTCTCCCTCTCTCTCTCTCTCTCTCTCTCCCTCTCTCTCTCTCGCTGTGCGCTTCTTATTTCATTTGAATTTCGTTCCTTTGTGCTGTTAATTTTATGCTAATGGACAACGTTTGCATGTGTTATCGATTGTGATTACATTAATTATCGATAACTACGTGACTCCTCAGCGCCTCACGCGATTGAGTGTTTATTGTCGAACGTTTGAGAGGCGACATGTGCCAGGCTATATAGTATATCTGTGGAATATATCATACAATACTATATTATTGCAATTTGCGGATTTCATAATGCTGTCGATCTGGCAACGCTGTTAAATTAAGAAATGTGCTCTATGACAATTGCATGCAAGTATATACATATCTAGTAGTATATTATCAGATGTGATTAACTCATCTTTCTGATTGGCATTTCTCTCATACGCAAACGTTCTTAAACGTTTTACTGGCTGCAGCTGCCTTTGAATATATAAAAGCTTGTAAACATTTATTCATATCAAGTTTCTCCATAGATTTTCCACTTGTATTGCATTGCATTCTCAAATATTCCAGAAATAATTGAACTGTTTTCCGTGTAAAATGTATCCGAATTTTCGTTGATTTTTCTTGCATTGCTGTCATTATTTTTGTCAGCTGTTGGCTGTTAGTTTCAAGGTAACAGACCATAAAATTGGAATACGCTTCGCTTCACTTCGTTTATGCACTTTGTTTATTCATATGAATTGCTTATAAACAATCATTCGTATATACACATAGATATAGATATACATATATGTATATTTGGTATCATGCATATGATCCATTCCATTTTGTTGCAAGCTTATAATTGAATTTGCTTTTATTATGCTAAATATTGTTCATTACCGTTCCGTTCCATCATTTCACAGCAGAGAATTTGAATTAAAAATGAGTTCTTTGCTCATGCAACTACAGTCTAGTTAAGTCTCTAAACTAATTATAGTTTTCGAGTATTCCATTCCATTTCGTTCCCTCATATAATCTGTATTTGCATGCGCACTGTTAAAATTATGTCCACACATTTCGTTATATTTGATTATACCTAGTGTGCATTTTTTTTCAGTGTTTCATTCCATTCCGTTTCATTCCTTTTGCAATTCTTTGTACATCCTCTTTCTTCTTTCTCGCTATCTTTTCTATTTGCATTAGGGTGCACTTTCATTCCGCTGCATGCTGTTTCATTCCATTCCGTTTCAATATTTTTTCAGCTTACTTCATGTCTTTTTCTCTCTCTCTCTCTCTCTCTCTCTCTCTCTCTCTCTCTCTCTCTTTAATTTTTTCTATTTGCATAACGATGCAATTGCCGTCCGCTGTTTCATTCCATTTCATTTCAGCTTGCTTAACATATCCTATTTCCACTTTGTTTCATGCCTTTCCTCACATTATTCAGTTTGAGGTCGTTCCAAGTCATGTTCCAATTCCACATATCCTATAATCGCATGACATTTGACTTTGATGCGCTGCCGTTTCATTCCATTTCGTCGCTGTTAGCATGCGAAGGACATCGCTCCACTGCCACCATCCATCTATCCGTTGCTCGCGCTGTCGCTCCTTAATTGGAAATTGCTGGGGTCCTGCGAATGTGCGGCCACAACAGGAGTTAGCGACCGCAGTGACAAGGAATAACAATTGATAGGGAAAAACGGGCCCGGTCTGGCCGGGTCTGGCTAGTCGGCTAGTGCAGCGCATTGTCCAGTGTTTCGGGGCCATTTCTCTAGCGGCAGAGACAATAAATCTCACATACAATTTATTGACAATGCTTGGGGCGTTGAGCAAACAATGTCCTTCCGGCGCTCGGATGCAACAAAAGGATGTGCCGGCCATAACCCGCACAGTGAGAGGCACAAACAAATATAGCAGGAGAAGGGAGGGAGGGCGAGAGGTAGAGAGAGAGAGTGAGAGGGGGGAGGGGAGGGCATGTCAGCGCATTGCGTTATTTGTTTTTTTGTTTTTTTTTCTGTTTTGTTTTTATTAACAATTAACGCAGCAACGCGTCGCCGTTTGATTTATGGCCAGCAAACGGACTTCCCAGTCTCTTAACATTATTATTATTATTATTGATATTGTTATTGTGATTATTAATATTATTATTATTATTATTATTATTATTATTATTATTGTTGTTGTTGTTTGTGGCGCGCCCATTTGACCATTTTGCCACTTTGCACGTCGCTCGCATTTCCATATGGAAATTTTCCCCAGGTGAATGAATGTGTCCATTCGCTTTGAACTTGATGAATCGCCGGTCATTCGGGCCACATGCAACAAATGCGGCCAGCCAAGGGCAGACCGGGTCTATGGTTTCTCTGTCAGTGTGGTCAGAGCTGCATAGAGATACCATATGTATATACATGTGTATATATACATATACATATGTGTATGTATATACATATATATATATGCATATACGTATATTAGCTGTGCCTTGCACTCAGTGTCTAAAAGGTTTGTTAAACGGCATTTAAGAGGCAGTAATAGGCGGAATATACCCTATAAACTATATATATATATATCGAAACTTGCCCAGGATGTTTTTTTATCCATATTCATAGACTTATAAAGCCACAATGCTATAAGGAGTAGCTCTGCTTCTATAGTTCAGTTGTTCTCTCTCCCTCTCTCTCTCTCTCTCTTTCCCTCACTCTCTCTCTCTCTCTCTCTTTCCCTCACTCTCTCTCTCTCCTCTCTCCCTCATCAATCCTCTCTCTCTCTTTCCCCACTTCTCTCTCTCCTCTCCTCCTCTCCCTCCTCCCGCTCATCTCTCTCTCTGCTCTCTTCTTCCACTCCTCATACGCCGACCGTTGGTCAAACCTCTCTGCTCCTCTCGTGCTCGTCCCTCGCCTCTTCTCTTAACCCCTCTCTTCTCTTCTCTCCTCCTCACCTCGTCTCCTCTACTCTCTCTCTCTCTCTCTCTCTCTCTCCCTCCCTCTCTTCCCTCTCTCCTTTTCCCTCTCTCTCTTCCCTCCCCTCCTCTCTCTCTCTCCTCTCCCTTTCCCTCTCTCCTCTCTCTTTCTGTAGACTTGCATTTCATGGATTACAGCCAGCTATGTATTCCCATCCTACCGAAACTCTGATTTGAATTCTTAACTTGATTTAAGCTCATATAAATTTAATTGTCAAAAGTTTGTCAACAAGTTTTTTATTTTTTAATTTTTTTTTTTAATCATATAAACCATATGGAAAACGATTCCAAAATATATCCATTCATATCAGTTCCAAAATTAATTCTCCCGCATATGAAATAGCAATTTCCATTTGTTGCCCTCTCTCATAATAATATAAATATTTAATTAAATATTTAATATAAGTAGTTTTAATATATATAGAATTTTTATTACATATATCAATATTATTATTCAGTGCGAACACAAAATACAAATTTTCGTAAATTTAATTATGCGAACTCCACGCAATGAATAAGTAAATACCATTAAAAAAAAATAAAACACCATAAAATATTCACGAAATTTAGTCTCCAAAGGGAAAAAGCTTTCGCAGATGGTATGCTCGCCATTTTAAATTTGCAACTGCTAAGTGTAGAGATTGTTGCTAAAAGCTTTTTGCACAAGCTCTGCTATAAAGAGCGGAAACGTGCAAAGTCTCCATGAAAGCTTGCCATAAACTGTTTGCTATAACGGCCTCAGCTGCAGTGGCGTTTTATGGCAGCAGCGCTGCAACGCCCTCTGGCGTCGCTTTGTGTGGAATGTTCGAAATATTTGTGGAATATTTCCGTACAAGTTATCTAAAGGAAAGTATTTTAATTAGACTTTTAATTGTGCAATGTAAAATGTTTCAATTATGCCAACTATGCTAAGGAGCGAACAAGATGAAAAAGAAGCAGCCGCAAAAGTGGACCAAGCGGATGTGAAGGGGAGGCTGAAGCAGGCACATAACAAGAATGAAGCCAATTTTGTGTGTGTTGCTATTCAATCTGTGTGAAAACTTAAGTGTACTTGAGAGGGTGCTTTAACGACTATTGCCAAACTTGGCAAATCTGAAAACTTGTGCACGAACAAGTGCATTCAGGTTCAGCGATAAGTGTCATTAATACTAATACTAATGCTAATGCTAATGCAGATGAATGAGCCAGTTCATATGATGATTGAGCAATTCAAGCGGTTGGCTCTGGACTGTTCCAGATGTATGTTATCTGTTGTTCACATAGCTGAAGTCTCAACGCTAAAGTTAAGTTAGATGCCAATTTGTCTTGCTTGTATTGTGAATTTTAAGAAACTATATAAATAATATTGTATTTTAAGCAATTAAAATGCAAATTAAGTAATATATTATATATACATATATAGCTTTTCATTCCTTACGCTCTATTCGCGATATCAACCGAAGAAAATCATGCTCACTCGCTCTCACTCTCACTCTGAGCAAACGACTTCGGTTCCTTTCGTTTTTTATTTATGTTTGAAGCCCCTTTAACGACCATTGGTTAGAGGGAGATGGTACGAGTGACGCTCGCACAATGAGAGTCAGCAAACGTCTATGCAAACGCTCTTCACATGCACACACACATGCTCGTGCACACACTCAACTCACGCACGCAACTCTCGCATACATACGAAAGCTTCATTTCGTTTTGCTTCATTACACTCCGAATGGACCAATCAGAGCGAGCATAAACGACAGAGGGCCGATCGCGATTCGCGAATGAGCTCGTTCAGGTGGCTCTCTGAGCACTGTGTAAAGAGTAGCACTCAATCGTGCTCTCTGAGCTTTGACTAAGAGTGTGAGTGAAAGAGAGATTGATTTTCAGATATCGAGATAAATGAAATAACAAACATAATAATAATAAAATTAATAAAAAAATGAATCAATTACGAAGTTTATGTATTCAAATATATTCTTTTATATAAAAAATAGAGACCAGTGAATTTCTTCAGCTGTTGTTGTTGCTACGGCTGCAATTGTTGTTGTTGCCGTTGTCCTTGCCACGTGGCGCTGCTAATAAATTTATCGTTACAAAAATGTTGTGAACTATTTGTTGCTGAACAATTTTTATTGTTTTGGCTCTAGTTGTAGCTGCTGCAGTTGTTGTTGCTGCTGTTGTTGCTGCTGCTGACAACGACATAAATAAATTGTTTCGTTTGTTTTAATTTGTTGCAGTTGTTGTTGCCGGCTCTGCTGCTGTCAGTTTTGCGTTGCTACTTTTTGCGTGCAACCAGCCAGTGGCTCAGCTTTCGGCCCAGCCCTTGGCACCGCCTCCGCTGTGACACACACAGCAGCAATAAAAATGCAGTGCAGATGCAACAACAACAGTTGCTGCTGCTGCTGCTGCTGCTGCTGCTGCTGCTACTGCTGCTGCTGCTACTGCTGCTGCTGTTGTTGTTTTGGTCATACACAATTTTGGTCACTGCGGCAATGTTTTTGTTGACTAATGCACAAAAGTTGCAGCTAATGCAGCGGCCACAGCCAGCAGCAGCAGCAGCAGCAGCAGCAGCAACTCGAAAGCAGAGCGACTGACCAGCCATAGAATGAAGTAAAGTGCGTGTCTGACTTGAGGTGGAGATCAAAGCTAGAGAGAAAGAGAGAGAGACACTGAGAGAGGGGGATAGAGAGACAGATATTGAGATAGAAACATAGTTAGAGGGAGGCATACGTTAAATCAACTCAACTCGACGGCCTTGGTTAAGAATATATATGCTTTATGGGGTCTGCCACGCCTCCTTCAACTTTTAACAAAAGAATACCCTGATTTCATATTAAAAATGGGCTCAATTAATTGATCTACAGAGACAGATCAAATAAATGTATTTATTTATATAGTAGGAAGCGTGTTAGTGTGTGCGAAAGAGAGAAGGAGTGTAAGACTCTACAAGTAAGACAGAGAGCACATTTGCAATCGAAAGTTAAATTGAATGCAGTTCGAGTTGTGATTGGCCAAAAGAGGCAAAAAATGTTGCCTACTTTGCAGCGCTGACGGCTCAAGCGAAAGTTTCGACACACACACACACGCACACGGACAGCGCGCGTGTGTTGAAACTTGTATTTGTACATTTATCAAGCATTGTTGTTGTTGTTGTTGTTATTGCATTTGGAGCGCAAATAAGTGGTTTATGATGATGCCACGCCCACGCTGCAAAGTAATGCAGTTTGCACTGAATTGGTGTTGTTGTTGTTGTTGTTGCAAGCAAGTTGTTGCCGCTGCATCATTTTGCATTTTTACGAGCTGGCATTGCCAATGTCATGTATTGTTGTTGTTGTTGTTGTTGTTATTGTTGTTGCTGCTGTTGCTGTTACTAAATGGTGTTGCGGGTGCGGCTATAAATTGTTTATGCGCTTCACTTGCCTTTGAGGCCATTTTGGGATCAGAATATTGCACACACACACACACATACACACACAGACATGCATGTGTGCATGTGTCAGCCGATTGGTACTAAAATGTGCGCATGTGTGTGTGTGTGTGTGTGTATATGTGTGTGTATGTGTGTGTATGTGTGTGTGTTTGTGTGTGTGTGTATGTGTGTGCGTGTGTGTGTGTGTATGTATGTGTGCTTGTCTGACAATCAGGCCATGTTCCATGCACGTGTTCGAAAATCTATTAAGCGCCTTTTTTATGAGCTACACATAAGCACTTGTCTGTGTGTGTGTGTGTGTGCGTGTGTGTATGTGTCCGGCATTTAAATTTAATTCAGCAAAAAAGAAAATCAAGTAAAAACGAGCAGAACCAACTGAATTGCTGCCGCATCGTCGTTGCAACTTCTGAGAGCTTCAAGCCAGAGATTATTCGAGATGGTTTTACGTATCCCAAATTGCAAGCCTCCAACTGCAAATAAAAAATCTCTATAATTAGTTTTCAATTAAGTGACGAACGGAAGAAAGAAAAGAAGAGCAAAACATAAATTGCATAAAACCAATATACTCTTTTCACTTGGTGAATGAGTATAGAAAAAAGGGAAATGCGCAACAAATACATACATAGAAATGCATATACATATGCATATTTTCATATATATGCAAAAACCATAACAAAATAATAATAATAATTTCCATAATCTTTTATATTCGTTGCGCTTTGCTGCTTCTATGGTTATTGTTATTGCAATTGTTGTTGTTATTATTGTTGTTGTTTCTGCATTTTTAATTGCAGCTAAAGTCAAGCGCAACATAAATAAAAAATAATAATAATAAAATAAAAATGGAATGTTCAATAATCCGCTAGCTGGAAACATGTTAAGCGCAGTCAATGAATCGAAACGAATCGAATTGACAGCAATTCGATAATTGAATTAGCAAATGTGGATAAAAAAAAAACGCAGTATTAGCATTTAGAATATTTAACTAAATTTGAAATTCAATTAAATTATATAGGGAATAGCGAAAGGCTAACAGAAAGACTGACAATATAATTACAATAATTCGCAATATCTGCAAAGTACTCTCTATCTCACTCGCACTCTTAGTCAAAGCTCAGAGAGCACGATTGAGTGCTACTCTTTACACAGTGCTCAGAGAGCCACCTGAACGAGCTCATTCCCGAATCGCGATCGGCTCTCTGTCGTTTATGTTCGCTCTGATTGGTCCATTCGGAGTGTAATGAAGCAAAACGAAATGAAGCTTTCGTATGCATGCGAGAGTAGCGTGCGTGAGTTGAGTGTGTGCACGAGCATGTGTGTGTGCATGTGAAGAGCGTTTGCATAGACGTTTGCTGACTCTCAGTGTGCGAGCGTCACTCGTACCATCTCCCTCTAACCAATGGTCGTTAAAGGGGCGAATAGTTCAGCTGAACAAAATGATCCGAAGTCACTTGCTTAGGGTAAGAGCGAGAGCGAGAGCGAGTGAGTATGATATTTTTTTCGGTTGATTTGGTTAGCAGAGCGTAAGAACTAAAACGGTTAACATTTATTTGAGAACGAGGTTATATTTAAAGCATATAAACATTTTTAATGTGGCAATTGGCGCATTATTTATCTTTAAAGGCATTTTAATTTGTTGAATTTGTTGAGCTCGATGCAATTTAATAATATACACACATACTATATGCAATTAAATCTACCGCAACTTCACTCGACAAATATTTCAGACTAAATAATGCTCAATGTATTAGATTCAGTCTCAGCCTCTCTACGGCCACATGTCCATAATCAATTTGGCGTCATTATTGCATTTCATTGAATTGCATTCGCTGCTTAATTTACGATTCAAATTGAAATTGAAATGTGAGTGGCATATTTCAGATGATGATGATAATAATTATAATTGCCTCAATTGTTGAGTGCATTCTGAATTTGTTGGCATTTGAATTATTTAGCACGTGCTATACATATCATATTACGCATACGCCGAGTGTGCTGGCGTAATTTCTATATACCAGCGGCGTTTGTGGCTCGCTTTGTCAAGGCAAAGGGGTCGAGAATGAGATGCATACATATATGAGTGAGAAGCAAATATGACCCTATGAGAAATGCCGAGAGAAGCGCAGCAATAAGTTCACTTAAGTTAGGCTCATTCAAATGCTATGAATTATTTTCCAAAATTATTTTCCTCTGCTCTTCTTCCCCCTCACTCTACAATCAAAAGGAATTATAGCATTAGAAGCTTCATTGAAAGTTTCTTGCTGTTGCTAACACCATTTGCTTATCTAAATACTCAACTTGCCTTGATTCAAATACGATAGAACTACATGTCGCCAATTCTCACATATTTCTGCTTATCTCAAAGCCGTACTTCTCTCAGCTCTAGAGCTGACTTTACTTTCTCTTTTTATTTCTCGCTGCTCAATTTTGCAGTTCTTTTGCCTCTTAAGTCGTGGCGTAAGTAAAAAAATCTTTAGTTTTTCTTTTAACGATTTCTTTGCTTTTCCCCCATTCTATTCCATTATCGCGTCTCTCTGCGGCTGTTTCTCTGAAATATCATGTGTTGACGCTGAATTTCAGTGTTGATTGTGTTGTTAGCATATTCAAAGGATATGCACACACACACACACAAACACACACACACACACACACACACACACACCACATTCACCCACTAGCTGTCCATTTGTGACCTCGAGGCAGCCATTTTGTTTTGAATGTTATTGTTGTTAGTGCATTGTTGTTACTGTTATGTTGTTGTCGCTCTTGTTTTCGCTCTTGTTGTTGTTGTTGTCGTTGTTGCTGGCATCATACAAAACAACAGCTGGCCCATGGCTCTGTTGCCTTCTGCTTCCTCTTTCATGTTGTCGTCATGTGCCGCCGAAATCTTCATCAAGCCACATGAAATGTCTTGAGGCTTGAGACTTTTGCATTTCCAACTTGTTGTTCTCGTGTTTGGCCTTCGCTTTGTTGCTGTTGCTGTTGTTGTTGTTCTAGTTTTGTTTTTATTGTGTGTGACAGGACAGTGAAGGCGGAATGTGAATGCGTTTGCTGCGCTTTTATATGGCCAGCCATACATACATACATAACATAATATGAATGCATGTAAAGGCACTGAATCCATTGTTGTTTTTGTTGTTGCTGTTGTTTGTTGTAAATCCTTGATAAATGTTGTTTGGCTTTTGAATTAATTACAATTAATGCCAGTTGCTGTTGGACAAAGGCAAAGCTGTAAAATCCCAACATATTCAACCTTTTGCGCCGCAAACATTCCACACATTTTAGCCATTTTGCCCTTGAGGACAGGCGTTGCCAGACTTGGCTGGAATTTGTTTGACAGATTTTCTGGTTTGAAGTAAGCAAAAGAGAAATGCGAATAAAATATTTAAATTCATTCGAGAGTGGGTAAAAAATCTATATAAAAAATATCTAATTGACTATGCTCATTGTACAGTGTTGCCAGATCGATAAAGTTCAACATGTGACAGTGTTTGTGAGTGGAGTGGCCAGACAGCAACTTCTCTTATTTCTATTTCTCGTGAAATTTTGTTGTTGTTTAATTTTTAAAATTAAATTGCCATGGCGTTGCCAGATTGTTAAATTTATTTGCTTTAATTTTTAAAATTTAAATTTAAAAGAATCTATTTATATAGGAAATGAAATGCTTATATGAAGGAACTGCTGACATTATGCAGTGTTGCCAGATCGATGAATTATAATTTGCTGTTTAGCTTTTCCTACCTATAGGTGCTCAGAGTTGCCAGACCGCAATACCATTTGTTTAATTTCTTATTTATTGATTGATATTTGGCAACTTATGGCGTTGCCAGACTGGGTTTTTTCGACTATTTTATTTTATTGATTAAATTAAACAATTAAAACTGCTTCAAATGATCTATTTTAGGATTTTCTAAATTAATCTGATTGCTGTCAAGCATGAATCAGAATATTATCTATAAATGTATATATATAAAATCTCTCTATATGCAGTTTTTTTTTGGTTTAATTGGAATTGGTTTTAGCAAACTGTGCATTGCCTTAATTGAGCTATCGAAAAGCTTTATTGGATCCAAGAGTCAATTAAGAAGAGAACTAAACCAAAAAAAAAATGGCGTTTAATCGTCACAAAGTTGGCCAATTGTTGTTGTTGGCCTTGGGGTTGGCCACCAAACCGAGCAGCAGCAGCAAAAAAGAAAATGCATTTTGAAATTGAAAACCAGCGACAACAACAACAACAATAAAGCAAAGATTGCAAAACCAACAACAACAACAACAAGAACAACAACAACAACAACAACAGTTAGTTGCAAACTTTCGACGTCTCAATGCTTGGCAACCACTTAGCCGCCTAACCACTTGGCGCGGTCAGTCAGCCACGGCTGGCAGTCAAAGCCTCAGGCGTTAGATAAGGCTCTACTGGGACAGAGCTCCATGGGTTCGTGGGGCAAGTCCATGGAATATTTGTGCAACAGCAAGTTGCAAGTTATCAATTATGTGCGCAACTGTGGCGGGGCCGAACTGAGTTCAGCCCTAATTGGTTAACTGCCCTGTAAATTGTCTGGTTCAATGGCGTTGCCAGAGTGTGCGTTTATTAATTAAGTTCTATGATTAATTAAGTTAGATGTATGCACCAGTTCACAATCGACAGAAACCAGAGAAATTGTGCACAAATTATTGAAGCAGTCAAGTTGCCAACTCAACATTGTGCAGTCTGGCAACGCCGAAAAGTGCGAAGTGTGTGTAACGATGAACACTATGAGCACTTGGAATCGTTATTTGACACTCGATAGCCTTGGGCATAATACTTAAAGTGATTTCGATAAATATATCGTTAATAAAATATATCGTTAATCGAAATGTAGCAATAACAATTTGGGGTAAACTAACTTAAACTAAATCATTGTTTGTTGTCTACATTTTGAGTATGCACATTTTGTCTTCAAAGAATACTTTTAAGCTTAATTACGGTATTTAAATGAAGTTATCGATAAATTTGCACAAAGAGCTGTTGCCGATTAATGAAATGACATATAAATCTCTTCGATTTACCTGCAAATCTATTGCAGTATCATACATAAAATGTTTTTAACTGCTATCGATAAATATATCGATTATAATATAAAGTTATATATGCGTAAATTTTGCTTACTCGATTTATTATCATTCGAAATGTTTATTTTCCATCATATTTAAAAATATTTACCAAATTTAAAGGAATACATTCATAAATTTATCGATAAATATGCTGCATACTCAGAACAGACATAGCTAGTATCGATTAACATAACGTTAATACAACATAATGTGTTATAAATTCGAATCTTGGCCAATGTACATAAACGTTTTATGGCTGTTATCGATATGTATCGCTTATGTCTGCTTCAATTTTGCTCGATTTTGCATGAATTGCAGCCACTGTGCAGCTGGCGTACCAGACGTTCAATTACCTTTACTTGCTCAGACGACACTCGCACAACTGCCGTCCCCTCCCCCTCCCCCTTTACCTGTAGCTCAACTCTAATTAGTTCTTCAACTTTTGTTGATGCTAGAAATATATGAGAAAAACAAGAATGAAAATCAAAATCAAAATGAAAATGAAAAGGAAATAAAAAAAAAATATGTATATATTGTATATTGCTATGACTGGGCAGGACTCAAGTGCAGCAATTTGTTGTTGCAGTTGTTGTTGCTCTAGTAATTGGCAAGCGTTACAAATTAGAGTGCACACCCACACACACACAGAGAGAGAGGGAGAGGGAGAGGGAGAGAGGGATAGAGAGGTATACAACAGGCAACTTGCAAGTGCATTGAAGCGTTTTTTGTGCAATCAATTAATTAAATCAATGCAATGCAGGCGGCGCTTGTTAATGAAGTTGCGGCCACAAAAATTATTGCAACAGGCAAACAAACAAACGACAAGAACAAACAACAATTTAGACTTTGCTTTGTGCAACTGATTTTCCGGTTCAATTGTTCGACTGCCATCAGAAGTGAACAACTTTTGGGGTGGAGCAAAATCAAAGCCAAACTGTGGCAGTCGGACTTGGAGCCATTCACGAAAAACGTATTCAATACATATATGTAAATATATAACGATATATGTAAATATATAACGATAGGACGGACAAGAAGGTCTCGACTTGTGGAGCAAGTGTGGGCAACCAGAGCTTAACTTAATTTGCAATGAATTTGAGCTATTCACGAGTAAATCGCATATCGATAAATATCGATTCAAGCAATTAAAAAAAAAACTAAAAAACTATTTCTGCTGTTGACGATTCTAGACTTGATGCAGTGTATAGCCAGCAATCGAAGAGAAAAGAAAAAAACAGTCGATATATATCGATAACTTGCCTCACTATAAGACAAAATGTTAGAGTAGTGAAAATGATGCTAACTCTATAAGCTTAATTTTTCTATGAAATGAACATTCTAATTAGAATAAATAAATAATAAATATTCGCTCGTTTGATATAATATAATGAAAATCGATATACATATATCGATATATGTAAAAATGCGTATATAACATAGATTTGATAGCTATTAACTATGACAGTGCGAGTAGGATATTGTCTAACTATTGCAGGGTATATACTGTAGATAAATACAGGGTATACACACCAGAGAGAGAGAGAGATATGAGCTGAAGATATATATACGTAAGAGCTGAAAAGAATTTGCGGTTAACCACAAAATGTCGATAAATCTTCTATATAAATCATATACTGCAATGCCACAGCTTTGCAACATTTTTACAGGGTATCCTTGCGTGCAATCGAAACAGTTTATTTGCTATTGGGCGTGGTCGTTCAGCGGGCGTAACTATTTGTAGCTCATTTAATTATTTGCAACAAAATTCAATTTACGGTAGCTACAAAATGTTGCAATTCGCAACGACAGCCAAATGTGTGTGTGTGTGTGTGTGTGTGTGTGTGTGCGTGTAGTGGCATGCTCTATTAAGCAGTAATGAGATTTGGTAATTGATTGAAGCTCGCCGTGGCTAAAGCAGAGATATTCCAAAATCGAAAGCCAAAACTTCAATTTGATGGATGGCAACAGCAACAACAACAGCAACAACAACAACATGCAGCAACAACAACAGCTTGCAACACGAAACCAGCTGTCAACTAGCTTCATTCATTCAGTGCCCCGCCCAGCGCCTATGCAGCAGCGACCACAACATGTTCAGTCATGTTATATTATCCGCCCGCTCTTCTTCTTCTTTGTATCGTTTCGATTGCACGGCCTTCGCTAATATCGATAAGAGAGAAAGTGAGATGAGAGAGCAGAAGCGAATGCAGATTGAACAACAAATAACAACTACAGTAGAGTCCGGCTATAACGACTCCGCTTACAGCGTACGTACGGCAAAGTTGTATGGGTAAACTTATATGGGGATCGCCGTTAAAACCTGAGGACGCTTGATATAACGAGGAGATGAAGAAATAAAAAAATAAAATAAAATAAAAATAAAAGATAATACAATAAAATAAAACTTTCCTTAAAGAATCTACACTGCGTAAAAAAAGTCTAGCAAGCCTAGAATCAAAGTTTCTGAGTCGTGGTAGAAAATTCCCTTAGTTAACCCTAACTAAAAGCAACTTAGCTTAGACTAGAGTCCATGCTACCCACTTTTGAAAATTGTACAGGGTATATCACACAAATTATACGGATTATACATACGAATAGCAGCTATAGTTAGCTGGCTGGCTTGCCTTTGCCACCAATTCTCTCTCTTTCTCTCTCTCTGTCTCTCTCTCTGTGTCTGTTACTCTCAGCTTCTTTTAGCTAGTTTTAACGAAAAACTAAGCTAAGCTTTGCGCTTTTAATTTTTATATATATATATATATATATATATATATATATATATATATATATATATTTTTTTTTTTTTTTTTTTTCTCGCATTGCATCTGCAATCATTTCTTGCTCTCACTCCCCTCATCTCTCTCTCTCTCTCTCCCTCTCTCTCTTGCTGTCTCTTTGGCTGCCTCGCTTTCATATGTCATATTCTCGTATCCTTCACCCGATTCTGCTGCTCGCAAACTAGATTATGGTCAACATTTCCGCACACACCTGCGCACCCTCACAGACATATACACATACAAATATATACCATATATATATATATATATACATACATATATATATATACCTGCATTTTTTTGTAGCCACAATTAAAAGCACGGCTAAATTCCAAGCTAAAAGAAAAGCTAGAAAAGCTGGTGCATAAATAAAACAACGGACTTGGGTTACAAATGTGGCTAACTGTGCGTATGTGTGTGTGTGTGTGTCTGTGTGAATGTGTGTGTGTCTCTTACACTTTTTGGTATCCTTTGCTTTGTTTTGTTGTTGTCGTTATGGTCTAATTATCTCTATTTATTTATGCCATGCCTCGACTTTGTCTGCCTTTGCCTTTTGCTTCGCTCTTGTTCTCTCTGCTTTCTATTTTTTTGGCTGTATTAATACACACACACACACACACACACACACATGGCTTACCTGTTTTAAAGTGCACATTGTATGGCTATTATGTTGTTACACCTGTGTGTGTGCGTGTGTGTGTGTGTGTGTGTGTGTGTGTGTGTGCGTGTGTGTGTGTGTGTGTGTGTGTGCGTAGGGAAATGTATGTAGACCGTAAAACTGTGGATAATGAAAGAGCTATAGTAAATTGTATTCCCTTTTGTGCCCATCCCTTACTCATCACACACACACACACACAGACACACACACAGGCACAGACACAGACACACAGACACTCGCTCACATGTTGCGTATGCGTAATGGCCAAAGGCAATTCGTTGGTTGCTAGATGGCATTGTTATACCCTGTTTCTGTGGCGCATAGATGGGGTATATTGGCGCGGATCAAGCAGACATATAAAAGAGAGAGTGAGAGAGAGAGAGAGAGAGAGAGAGAGAAAGAAAGAGAGAGAAAGAGAGAGAGAGAAAGAGAAAGAGAGAGATAAGAGAGAGAGAGACACGAACCGAGATGAGATAGCAAGAGTAGATCAGATATACGAGCCGCACAGAGGAAGGAGAATAGAGATCGAGAGAGTAGGCCACAAAGTCAAGGTGCGTTAGAGAGAGAGAGACAGAGAAAAGAGAAAGAGAGAAAAAAAAGAGAGAGCGTGAGCGAGAAAAAAGGAGAAGCACATAGATATTAAGAGAGTGAGAAAGGAAAGAAGGCAAAGTGAGAGGACGGGAGAGAGAGAGAGAGAGAGAGACCGGCAAATAAAGACAGAAAGTGGCCAGAAAGAGAGAGAGAGAGAGAGAGAGGAGAGAGAGAGAGGAGAGAGAGAGAGAGAGAGAGAGAGAGAGAGAGAGAGAGAGAGAGAGAGAAAAGATAGAGAGATATATGAAAAATAGATAGAGAAAGAGAGAATGCAAAAGATAGAGATATAGAGGGAAGAAAAAATAGAGAATGTTAGATAGACATAAAGAAAAAGAGATAGAGATATATAATAAGAAAGAGAGAGTACAACAAAAAGAGACATAGAGGACGTGTGAGATGGAGAGAGTGAGAGCTCTTATATACAGCAGTAACAGTTTGAAAGCCATTATAGAGACAATGCTGTTCAGCCTTAACCCAACTCTTCCCCTCACAAAGCACGACCCAAGAATATTTACAGCTTCACAGTCACTGAACGAACGGCTATCGCCAAGAGTCACAGTTTGAGAGCCATTCGAAGTGCCCCTCTACCACTATTACAACTATTGCAGAGTATTTCCCAGTCGGCTAACGAATTACACAACATTTCTCAACTTTTGTCTATCTGGTTCCTTCAGGTCTACTGCATTTTTTTTTTGTTTTTTGTTGACTTTTTTAATGAGTAGTTGAAGCTTTTTGGAGTGGAGCAAATTTACAGTCAATTAAATTGTAAAGCCCCGCAGCGTTCTCAAATCCAAGAGGGAGCACCGCAGCCCCCCACCGGCGGCCCCAGCCGTGGGCAACCCTAGCAACTGCGCGACGACGACGTCTCTTACCAAATTATGCCTAATGAGCTGAGCTTGTTGGCTCCGGCCTGGCTACAGGGTATAGCCAGTGGGCGGGCGGTAGATAGGGGGCGGGCTGGCCTGTGGACAGCGGACGGGTGTGGCATTTGATGACTGTTCGACTGCCGAGGGCAACGGGCGCGTTATCACGAATACATAATTACAATCGAAAATGTTTTTCATTAATTTCAAGTGCGGACCAAAGGGAAAACTGCAGAGAGAGAGAGAGAGAGAGAGAGAGAGAGAGAGAGAGAGAGAGAGAGAGTGAGACGGCGAAAATACCAGAAAAAAAAAGTATAATCGAAAAATGTATAAAAATAATGTAATGTCGTAAATTAATTTGAGTAACGGAACGAGGGCAGGCCCCAAAGAACTCGAAGACGAGGAAGAAGAAGCAGCAGCAGACGAAGAAGAAGAATTAAAGGCAGTCAACCTGAAGTGCTTGAACAGGTGGGCGAGCAGAGAGAAGCAAGCGAATAAGCCACAGCCAGAGCGAGTGAGAGAGAGAGAGGGAGGTAGGGGAGGTAGGCAAGTAGAGAGAAGCGCAAGGGGCTTAGCCAACTGCCAGCTGGCAGCTAGCATTGCGAAAAGGGTCACAAATGGGGTTAAGAGCTGGCAAACTGTTAAACAGCTTAAGAATTTGATGCCTGGCAAAAGAATAGGGGCGGGGCCGAGGCCTGGACCGGGTCGAGCACGGTGCATAGAAGCGTAAATCACAAAATTTTTGCATTTCAATTGCAGGCGGAGGGCAGCCAAATACCGGGGATTAGCCAAGCAAATGAGATGCAATCAAAACTGTGAACCCACGAGCGCCACGTGGCATTAGGAGCCAACTTGTGCCATTTGCATTTAGATAAGCTGCGAGTGGGGCTGCCAGCTGAGTGGAGTTGAGGCAATCTAGCGCACAAATCTGTGAGAAAATGTTATCGATCAATGCCAAACCAGGGGCCAAGCTGTGGGGAGTTGTTGGGGAACTACTCAAATTAATCGTGAAATTAAATGCAGATACTAAATATGGCTATATTAGCCTTAGAAACTGCTAGAACTTTGTAAGAGGTGCTATCGATTTTGTTAATCGATAACATTTGTTCTCCAGTTTGATGTGGAGCTTGAGTTGAATATGATAAGCAGCATAGATATGAGGAAATTTTCAAATATATAGCTATATCAGCTATTGAAACTGCTAGAACTTTGTAAGAGATTCTATAATCGATAACATTTCTTCTCCAGTTTGATGTGAAGCTTGAGTTAAATATGATAAATAGATGGGGTAGAAGTTGACTGTGCGAGTGAGAGAAGCTGAGTGGAGTTGAAGCAATCTAGAGCATAAGTCTGTGAGAAAATGTTATCGATTTGGCATTTATCGATAATGGGACAAGCTGTGCAAAGTAGTTGAGGAATGTTCAAACTAAGTGTAGCTACCAAATATGTAGCTATATTAGCTATAGAACCAGCTAGAGCTTTTATCGATTTTAATGATCGATAACATTTTTTCTTTAGTTTGATGTGAAGCTTGAGTTCAATTTGTTAAGGTGGCGGAAATAGATTTGAGGAGATTTTCAATTTGGGTGAATGACAAATTGTTATCGATTTGGATTATCGATTGACAAGGCTGTAGAAGTAATCAGGAAAGAACTAAGACTACTTAATTGTAGCTTAGCTATGATTCCATTTGAATTGGACCTTAGTTTCAGCTAATTTTCCTTCATTAATAGAATTCGATAATCGATAAATCTTTCTGCTGATGTTCGATGACAGCATATTGGCAGGCTGCACCTGAAATATGAGTAATACTTGATAATTAGGCATGTGGAGAGATTATAATATGTGAATATAGACTAATTGAAATGAATGCCACTTCCCAGATTTGACTTTAATTGGACTTAATGCTGACAGCATTACGTGGGCTACATTTCTGGGTGTCTCGGCATTTGTGATTTGCCTGATTAAAAACGTCAATGAATATTTGTGAATGTAATAAATTGTTAATGCCTAGCAAATGCCTTGAACTTTGCCCGCTCACGACTTTCGGTTTATCAACTTGACCCACATTCGACAGCGAAGCTCACCTCGAAGTTCGAAAGTCGAAAGTCGCAATGCGAAATTCGAACAGAGCTCCAGAGTACAGTTAACCGCCCCTTGGCCAGTTTAATTAGCAAATTGCTTAACCTGCTGCGGCAAGTGATTGTAATTTGAGCCTGGCATCTTGGCCAGTGTTGGAAAGTGTTGCGTTGAATCTATTTGAAATCGTGTAACAAATTAGGAAGCACAGCCGCACCCACCCCGCCCCGCCCCGCCCCTCGAACAATATGCGATGAAGGGCAAACTTCAAAGTCGGCAAAATTTCTATGAAGAAACAAAAAGCCACTTGGCTGGGGCTGGGGCTGGGGCTCTGGCTGGGGGTGTCGGCGGGGCAGCCATGTAGGCAGACAGAGGTAGGTGGGTCGAAAACAAGCTTAGCCAGTTGGCAATTTAGCAATAAACTTTTATTTAATCGATTTTAACACTTCACTGACAACGAGACGCCACGCAGGAGACGGAGACTTGGGCCAGGGCGCGCTGGCAGACAGCCAGGCCAAGGAGCGGGGGGTGAGAGGGCCAAAGGGGCGGGCGCACAACGTGGCTGACTAAGGTAAGCGACTGGGCCTGATGGACAGGAGAGAGGGAGAAGTGGGAGGGGAGGCGGGGACAGGGGAGGTCAAGTACGACAAATCAATTGTGCGACCAACTAAAAAGCTAAAATCGACTGCTTCCTGTCTACAAGCCGCAGGCAAAGGACCTAGAAGATCCGAGCAGGAGCAGGGCAGAGCCTATCTCTGGTAGCTCTCTCTCACTCTCTCTCAGAGTCTCTCTTTCTCTCTCTCTGCTAGCCTGGCATTTCAATTGCAACAAATAAAAACATTGCCAGAGAATAAAGTTGTTGCGATACTTTTTATGCGATATATAAGCGATATATGTATGCAATATATATGTACATTGCATTTTACATCATTCATATATAGTTTTTTGTGTGTTTTTTTCCCATCAACTTTGAAGGACAACTGGCCAAAAGTTTGGGCCAATAGTTTTCGCACCAATTAGTGGGCAGCTCTGGCTGGCAGCGTTGCCAGACCAAGCGTCACAGCGCACACACACACACACGCACACACTTGACTACTTTAATAGCCAATTCATTTGCCTTATTATTGCCGGGCATCGCAATCTACCAAATGGACTTTATTGAAACCTCATCAATCTTGCTTTTTTCTCTCTCTGTTGGGTTTCCCTCTTTTTTCCCTCTGAGCTCGGCCTTTTTTTCGTTCACTCTTTTGGGCAGCTTTTTAACTCGCTTTGTTGTCGCCAATCGCCTCTAGGCAGCCATTGAGCTGCGTTCAGTTTTTACTTAAACAAGTAAACGTTTAATAAAATATTAAATTATATCTAAGATAACATAATAATAATATCATAATATATATCTATATATATAATAAAGAAAAAATAAAAAAAAATATTATAATTCATTAAATTTGTATTGTATAAAAATATAAAAAAATACTATAAACAGTAATAATAATACTAATATTATAAAAAACTAAAATTTTATAATTAAAAAAAAAATATAGAAAATATTACAAATACATATATTGTATACATATACTAAACAAAAAAATTCATTACCAAAGTCATATATTATAATTAATAAATATAATATAATAAAATATAATATATAATATATATATGTATAATATAATTAATATAATATATATAAGATAATAAATTAAACAATAATAAAAATAAAAAATTAAATAAAAATACTAAAGTTAAAAAAAAGTATTAAAAGAAAATAAAATTTGAACATATAACAACAAATATATATTTATAAAACTATTTAAAAATATATTCGAGTTCTTTTGAACGTATTAAAATAAGCATATAAGTAATATGTGTATAAAAAATATGAAAATAATTAAATTTAAAAAAATATACATACATCAAATACAAAAAAAAAAAAAAAAAAATCATAAAAAATGTAATGATAATGTAATAATATACATCTATATGAAATATATATTCATTAAAAATTTGAAATTTATTTTAATATATATTATATATACATAAAAAAATATGAAGTTGAATAAAAAAACAAATTAATGGAAAATAAGTATAAAAAATTTTAATTATAGAAATTATCCAAAGTTGCTAAAAGAAAATGCAGATCCTCTGCTTTCATTTGTTTTCTGATAGAAAATGAGGAAAATGAAAGGCTGACCAAGAAAAATACCCTATGAAAACTGAGCTAAAAACTGGCTCAGCCCATATGCTCGCTTAACTGCTAAGCGAGCATGAAAAAATAACAGCTTGCAGGTTTTCATATACCCCCTCCGTTTTTCGTTCACTGTGCCCTAATCGCCTTTCGCTGTGAACCATTTTGTGTTCTGCTCTTGTTTTACATAATTCCGTTCCATGGGCCTTGACAGTGTCCGGAATTTCAGTCTGTTCTCGGATTAGGGCCGAGGTTGGGCCGCCATTTGAATGTGAGAGTCCAGAACTGGGTCCACTGGGCCCTCGAAGCGATGACCCACAAATGGTCAAGTCTCAATTTATTTATTTCCATTTCCATTTCTATTTCTATTTCTCTATTCCTATCCCTCTTCTCTTTTACTTTCATCTCATCTCTCTGTTGACCCTTTGTCGAGTGGAATTTCATTTGACAAACGAACCAATTCGCTCGACATTGCTTTCTAGAATATATGCAGTTGACTCATGTGAACCGGTTCGTAAGTGGTTCAACTCAATTACTTTGCCCAAATTGATATATATTTTCAGATGAATATATATATATATGTATATGTTGGGTAAAGAAGTGTTGCTGGATATGCTTTATTGGTTCTTTGAACTTGAGCCAGTTCTAATGAACTGGTTCAAATCTGGCTCTGGCTGAATTGAGTTGCTGTTATTGATGGATGTGGAAATTCATGAATATTAAGTTTTTTCTAAGTTAGCTTTAATAGTTTTCTGCCCATGAACTGGTTCAGAATTGCTTAAACTCTATAGCTCGAGAAGTTCAATTGGTAAAAGTCTTAAATTTGATTTCTTGGCTGCTGTAGCGGGGCTCTGACACTAGCTCTGGCTCAAGCTAACCTTTTTGGTAAGGGTTTTTTGTGAACTAGTTCCAAAGTAGTTCAGTTTTTTTGTCTATTCACTTTTCACCTTTTATATATACTCCCCATGGTATTTAGCATAATGCTTGCAAGTCGATGAAGCTGAGCTCCGATTATTCTGAAGTCCATTCAACAGCCTATATGAACTGGTTCATCAGTGGTTCCTTGAGCCAGTCTCTGTGTGGCTCAGCGTCTGTATACGTATAGTCTCTATGGCTTATATAGCATTGCTTACAAGTTGACAAGGTTCCGAATGAACTAGTTCCAAACTGGTTCACTATCTCAGAGTTCTCATTGAGAACTTTAATGCCTTACATCCACTTTCTATAGATATGAGCTTATACTGGCTTCTTTTGAGTCGTGCCAGGTCAATGAGCAGATAAGCATTACGTCTGAGACACAAGGATTTGATACACAAAACTTTGGCTTTTTATCGCTTTTAGTTAGTCGGTCATAAAATACTAATGCTAGTTAGACTAGTTGAGATTCATTTAATAATATAGCCATAAAAATGTTTACGAGCCTTAGCTCGGAGCACCGTAGTAATCCTATTAAAGGCCGCAAGAGATAGACAGAGGGAGTGAGGGAGAGAGAGGGAGAAGGAGAGGGAGAGAGAGAGTGGGAGCAAAACAATTCGTAAGCAGCTGCTTTAATAAATCATGTGAGGCTCTAATATTTGTGAGCCACTTATCAATTTGTTGAGCCCACTTTTGTGTGGTTCGAACTACTCGAAAGTTTTGGTCCAACACACACACACACGCACACGGATACCAAAAAAGTATGCAACAGTATTTTGCACTTTGCCGCATTGTTTGCTCTAATCAAACTTTTTGTCTGCTTGGCCGTTGGGGTGGGCGGAGACGGATGGGGGCGTGTGGTGGATATGGCTTTAGCCCAGTCATTTGGGAGTCTATGAAAATATTTTGTACAAAAATTGTTGCCTTGTCATCCAGCGAACAACAACAACAACAAATGCTGTGGGCAAAAGCAAAAACTTTTGCCTGTTTATTTTTGGTGTCCATATATATATATATATATATTTTTTTTTTTTTCCATTTACTTTTCGCTTTTTTTTTGTATTTTGTTATTTCATTTATTTATTTTGTAAGCCCCCTCCCCCGCCCCCTTTCACTATGCCATGGCACATTTACCGTTTTACTAACGCTTTTTGCCTTTTGTGCGCTTCTTCTTATTTTCTTTTCAGGTGAGTAAACGCAACTGTTTTCAACTATCTCCGTCTCATTCGCTCTCACACGGTTGGAGAGCCCACTCCACACATTGATGTGGAAAAGTGAAATCCCGTTTGATGTAAAGTGACGTCGGCTGGGTGGCGCGGCAGAGGGACGACAAGTGCTGCCGCTGCCTCTCTCCCTCTCTCCCTCGCTCTCTCTCTGTCTCTTTCTCTCGCCCTGGGCTGCAAAAGTGAGTTCAAGCAAGAAATACAAAATGCCAAAATCTATTAATGCGTTTTAGGGTTGTCCCAAATTACGTCACACTCACAAAACTATATATCCACTCTAACCGCCACGCCCACCAAGCCAGCAGGCCCCCGCCTCAGCCGCCCTGTCCAGCCGTAAGCGCTCCTTTAATCCGGCTGATGCCGCTGTCCATTACTGCAAGCGCTCATTACATGTGGGGGCATCACAACACTATCTGCCATACCCTGTACGGTGCGGCAAAGGTGGGTATATTGGTGGCACGGCCTAAGGAATACTAATGAGAAAGTTAGTGCTAAAGAAAGAGAGAGGAAGAGAGAGAGAGAGAGAGAGAGAGCGAGGTAACATCAAGTTGTCTCCAGCTCTGCTGGATTTTTTTTAAGGTTCTCTAGGCTCACACATGCGGGCAGATGCATGAAGAGGTATACGGACGTACGGACAGAGAGACATGACTATATCGACTCACTTCATCGCGCTCATAAGAATACCATATATGTATATGTACATATATACACCCAATTGGCCTACAGGGTATCGCTTAGTCGATCATCTACGCACGCCAACAGCTTCACTTGTTTACTAATGTATGAGAGTTCGCACAGGATATTAACCGCAAAACTGAGGGCGAGCTTTTAGCGAATCGTTCAGTAGGATGATGAGGCGGCCAGTGGGCGGGGTGGTGGCCAGGGAGCCAGTGTAGGTAGGGGAGGTGGGCGGCTGGGCGAGCTGGGCTGGCACTTGGGCCAGCTGCCAACATTTGCTAATTGCTTCATTAAATGTTTGCTTAATTTCGTTCGAATTAGCTTCAACTCAGTGTCCAGTGTGTGTGTGTGTGTGTGGGGTTAACATGTGCCTCGCTCCCTACCTCCCTCTCTCTCTCACTCGCTCTGTCATTAGGTTTTTGCGTCTGTGTTTAATTGCAGCACGCGAAAATGCGTTGCCCCTACGCACATGTCCAGTTTTTTTTTTTGTTTTTCGTTTTGTTCTCTTCTTTGTTTTTCGTGCAGTCGCTTAAGCCGTTTTAACTGTTGCAAAATGCTTTGCAAGCCGCAGCAGCAGCAGCTTTTTCTGCCCTCAAGTTCGACCACAGATGGCGCTTAGCGGCGAGGCCGCAAGTGTGTTGAGTTTGCCGTTGCGTGTGTTGAGTTTCGCGCTGCGTGTGTTGAGTTTGTCGCGCAAAGAGAAGGCCAGCCAAAGAGAGCGCTAGCACTTAAGAGCAAAGTAGATAGAAAGAGTGAGAGAGTGAGTGAGAGAGTGAGAGTGAGAGAGTCGGAGCGTATGGCTGCTGGGCGGCATTTCGAGCATTGTTTTGTTTTGTTGCCGCTTGAGGGCGCTGGAGGGGGAAGTGCGACAGCGGCCGGGCGGCTGCTCAAGGCGCAAATGTGAATTCCAAGAAATCCAACAAAATTAGAGATAATAATCAAAAAATGTAATTAACTGAATTCAATTGAATTGAATTTTAAATAAACTAAATTACAAATTATTGATTGACTGAGCAATTGGTGAAGAAAAAAAAAAGAAAATAAATATATAAATAAATAAATGTTAGTTAAAACTTAAAAAGACTCTCAGTAGTTATATAAATAATAAATATTATATATGCATATATGAATATTTATTTTAAAAATTAAAAAAAAAAACTATTCAGTTAAAATAGAAAAGAAGTAAAATAAAATTAATAGCAAACATTTAAAAATAAATAACATTAAAATAAACAATAACAATTTTACAAATAATTGAGTTCAATATAATTCCACTACAAAATTTTTTTTAGTAAGTTAAAAATATAAATGAAATTTAAATAAACAACATGAAAAAAACAATAATAGTCTAGATTAAAAAATAAATTACTTGAAAATAAACATTTAACATTCAAAAAATTTTTTAATAAATAGATTTAAAATCATTAAATTATAAAATTAAATTAAATTATATTTAATTTAATTATATTTATTTGAAATACAGTTAAAAAAAAAGCAATATTAATAAATAAAAATATGTTTGCGCTTTTTAATTATTATCGAAACTACAATAATGAAAACAAAGAAAAACAAAATTGATTAAAATAAAAATAAAAATTGCCAACAAAAAATTATACAAAAATAATAATAATAATAATAATAAAAAAAAAATTATAATAATAATAATAATAATAATAATAATAATAATAATAATAATAATAATAATAATAATAATAATAATAATAATAATAATAATAATTATAATAATAATAATAATAATAAAATAATAATAGTAATAATAATAATATAATAATTATAATAATAATATAATAATAATAATAATAATAAAAATAAAATAGTAATAAAAATAATAATAATAAAATAATAATAATAATATATATTGCATATTACTAGTGGAACTCACGAAAATTTGTTTGTTTATAAATGCATAAAGTATTTCATATTTTTTTAGGAAAATCAGTTTTTGTTGCTTTCTTTTTGTCTATTCAAAGTTTTTTAATCTCTAGTTTTTTTTCACAGTTATTATTTGTATGTAATCAGGTAGCTTCGTAACATTTTTTGGTTCTGCCAATGCCCGATTTGTAGGTACTCCCCCGTTTTCGATGTATATCCACTCGCATTGTTCATATAACTCTAGCATTTGTTAGGACATTGCCTGCATTGCTTGCACCTCTACTCCACCTCCCTCCTCCCCCCTCCTCCTCCTCCTCCCCCCTCGCAATGAGGATCGCATCGAATCTTTGGCTTTGTTTTGGATTTTGATGTAGCCACACACGGCGTATACGTGATCTTGCTTGCCTGCCGCTTGTAGTTGTTGTTGCTGTTGTTGTTGTTGTTGTTGCTGTCGCTTGAACTCACCACGCAGAATATTGCGTGGGGCCCCAAAAAGAGCTGCTGCGGCTGCTGCTGCTGCTCTTAGGCTCCCGGCTTTGCCATGGCAAATGGGAAAACCTTCGTCAACGGCAGCAGCTGCGTGCGCGCGCACACACACACGCGCAAAAACAGCCACAAACACACACACACAGGAGGAGAGCAGCGGAGGATGCTGTGTGTGTGTGTGTGTGTGTTTGGTACGAAAGAAGTAAACGAGGCAACGGCTCTGACTTCGTGCTTGTCGCACTTCGTGCCGCCGTCCTTCGTGTGTGTTTGTGTGTGTGTGTGTGTGTGTGTGTCTGTGGCACGTTCGCGTGCGTTCGTCGTGTGGCACGGCACAGGCAGCGTCTGCTATCTGCATGGGATGAATCTCGTCGAGTCTGGCGTCTGATGCCGCAGTCTGTTTTCAATACGGGCGTCAAGCGGTCGTCGTGCACGGGCCAAAAAAGCGCCAAAAAATCGAGCAAACAAGCGTACAGCAACAACAGCAACAACAACAGCAACAACAACAACAATAGCAACAACAGCAACAATAATAACAACATTAAAACGAACAACAAGCAGCAGGAGCAGCAGCAGCTGCTGCAACGTGCAAAGAACGCGCCGTGTGGCAAGTGCCACAAGCGGCGACAGCAACAAAATTAATTGCAAAAATTCACAAAAATACCCCAAATTAACAAAATAAATAAAAAATAAACAATAATATTGAAAATACAAAATATAATACAATTCAAAAGCCGACGACAAACGCGCGCCAAAAACTGTGCTACAAAAAATTTCGCTAAACATAAAAATACAATTTCTTTTTTTTTTTGCATATTTTTTTTCCGGCAATTTCTTGGAATTTTTTTTTAAAGTGTTGCAAAGTGCAGTTAAAAAAAATATATATATTGCAAATATATATAAAATATTATATATAAAATTATGCAGAAATCTTAAAGTAAATATTGAAAATTAATTGAAAATCTCATGCAAAAACAAAAGTTTGGCGGTAAATGTGTGTGTGTGTGTGTGAGTGTGTGTGTATGTGTGTGAGCTTGATAATTAAGTTACTGCCCTATAATGATAACGAACGTTTAGTAGGTGATTCTGTATATATTTGTTTAAGTAAATCTAAAAAATAATAATAATAATAATAATAATAAAACAGGTTTCAGAAAACCGAAAAAAATGATAAAGAAGATTTGGGACTTGGTGTGTGTGTGTGTGTATTTGATTAATTAGTTTCAATTAACATTTAAGCTTTTGATTAAATGTCTCTATATACATATAGATATATATATATAGGTATATATATATATATATATATATATATATATATATATATATATATATATATATATATATATATATATAGGTATATACATAATTTAGTAAAATGAAAACTAAATTTTTGGGAAAAGAAAAACCTTTAAATATGGCAGCAAATAAAAAGGAATACTTAGTGCTTGTTGTTAGTGTATGTATGTGTGCGTGTGTGTGTTGGGTTTTCTCTTTATTATAAATTTTTTTTTTTTGTATTTTACAATAATATAATATTATTTCATATAAATAGTAAAAACTTTTGAGCACCTAAGACCGAAAAACCCGGAAAAACTAAATTGAGCTGAGGCGTGTGTGAATGCATTTGTTTTTTTTTTTTTTTTTTTTTTTTTTTTATTATTTTTTAAGATTTCCAACTATTTTAAAAATAGTTTTACAAATTTAATTGCTTTAAATATATTAAAAATGATTATAAATATATAAATATATATTTTATTATAAATATATATGTTATTATAAATATATATTTTATTACAAATATATATATTATTATAAATCTATAAAAAAAAACTCAAAGAGTAATGCAGCTCTGTGTGTGTGTGTTTGTGTGTGTGTGGATGTTTGTGTGTGCTTCTGCTTAACTTTAAGATAATTATATACCATGCATGCCCGCGTGTTTACAATAAATATCAGATCAGACATTGGGAATGTCGTTTGAGTATTGAAACCCCAAAGTTCCTGTTGTTTATGATGTATATAATAGTATAATATATGTATATAATTATAGATAAACATATATATGATATGCATAATCAAAGGCTAGTCAATTGACTTCATCTATCTCTTGGCCTTAGCCTTAGCTAAAATCTTTAAGAAAAACGAGCTTTAATTTCATACAAATTCTGTAAATATGTAAATAGTCCAAAAATATGAAAACTAAGCAAAATATAAGAGCATATATGAGAATAATTTGCAAACCATACTGAAAACTCTGTCTAGAAGATTCGGGAATTTCAAGATTTGATTTGAATTTAATATTTATTATTTAAACAATTCTAAAGGCAAGCTCTTCGCTTTGATTTTTAGCTTGAATGCAATTCAATTGCATTTTTTGCTCTCTTCTTCAACCATTGACATTATAGTTAAGTATCGATAACTATCGATATGCATATATAGTTCACTATTGTGCTATTCCCTGCAATTTCAAATGGCCTTCGGACACCTTAAATTCGTATACCCTGCCAAATATTTGTCTATTGCTGCATATTATGCAAAAAAAAAAAATATATATATATATATATATATATATATATATATAAATATATATAATTTTTATTTTTTATTTATTTATTTTTGCATATTTTTTACTTTGTCTAAAAAAATTTGTTTTATTTTATATACGTATTATTTTTATTTTTATTATTTTATTTTATTTTTTATTATTATTATTTTTTTATTTTTGCTTTTAAACATTTGTGTAATTTTCATATGCAAATTATTAATAACAACAGGAAAATATTTCCAAAAATATTGGCCAAACTTGTGCTTCACACTACCCTCCCCTCAGCTCCCTTCTCTAACTCTCTCTCTCTCTCTCTCTCTCTCTCTCTCGCTCTCTCTCTCTCTCTCTCTCTCTCTCTGTGTCTCTCTCTCCCACTCGCTCCCTCTCTGTGTGTTTGGGCTTACTCCTTTCAGTCTATTGTCGCTGTTTAGTCCACTCCAAATGCCATATCAGATTATATAGCACAACTTACGTATACGCATCTATCTATATAGATTACGTATACGCAGCGTGGCTGCTGTAGCTTCAGCCACGACTGTCTATTGATACATTTGCTGATGCGCAATTGTTTGCATTTTGATCTTTAATTTATTTTTTTTTTTTTTTTCCTTTTTTATCTCTAAATGTTCTCTATTTGCCAAACTCTTCAGCAAATCGATTAAATATGAGCTTTCGACTTGAGCAAATAGATTTGAAATATTTAGGCAAATTTCTGTCTGCAATGCAATTGGGGCATAGACGACTGCTCCACATGCTCGCTCACGCTGTTCAAGTGAAGAGACTTACTCAAATTTCAACTGCCATTCGCAGTGATTTACTTCATTTAGTAACTCTTGCTTGTATTAGTTAATGTAACCCATACGATTCGAGTTGCATATGAAGTGATAGACATATATATGTGTGTATGTATGTATATATAACTCCTGTTAGCTTATATACTCACAATATGGGCCTGGCTTTGTTGTCTTTGGCAGCTCAATTGTTTATTGTGGCTGCTGCAGCTGCTCAGCTTTTGTTCAGCCTGAATAAACAGTTGACTGAGGCATTGGACTTGAGATTAGGCACACACACTCATACACTCACACACACACACACACAGATTAAAATGCTTAGACTTTAATTAGTTTAATTCAGCATAAGCTCATTCGCTTTTATCAAATTTTACATCATTTAACTAAATTCTGGATATTTTATTGTTCACTTATGAAATAGTTCATTGTGTTTACATATGAGAATGAGCTTTGGATTTGGATTAGTTATCAGGGAAAATGGGGGCTATTTTCCCACTCAGCGCCTAATGTATCTATGCATATGAAATACATTGTATGTATGTATATGGTATATATATGGTATATATGTATATGGTCATTATATGTATGTATAGTGGCAATTATTTGGCTCAGTGTATTACGTTGATAATGCGTTGCATTGCCTAAGCTGTAAATCGAGTTGAATTTGCTATTGAATGGTTTTTGGCTTCTATGCTGTGTGTGTGTGTAGGCGTGTGTGTGTAGGTGTGTGTGTGTGTAGGTGTGTGTGTGTGTGTGTGTGTGTGTCTATGACTAAGTGTAAATAAAGTAAACTTCTTTTTGGCTCGTTGTGCATTACAGAACTAACTGCACACACACACACACACACACACACACACACACACACACAAACACACCTATCCACACACACACACACACACGCACTCACACACAGTGAGCCATATCTACAGCCGACTTCGCACGTTCTTCAGTTATTTACTTTATATAGATATATATACATACATACATACATGTATATGTATATATATTTATATATATATGTATATACTTTTTTTTCTTTACTTTTATTTGATTTACTAGCGAGTGTGTCGCAGCTGTCTCTCTCTGTGTGTGTGTGTGTGTGTGTGTGTGTGAAGTACCAAATTGTGTTTTTAGCCTCCTTGAAAAAATACTCTTATACACATACATACATATATACATCCTATATAGTATATATGTGTATATATATTTTAGAGTGTGCCCAAGCCAAGATTTAAAGCAAGCACTTGTCCTGCTTTGGCAAACACTCTATATCGCTCTCGCTCTCGCACGCGTTCTCACTCCATCAGCATCTACCTTTGACATAAGGATATTTGCTTAAAAATCAATTACGTCATCATTGATATCATTGGCAATTGCGGGGGGCCGGCGCCCAACACGCTGCCAACGGCTGAATCCGCTCCTGCGTCGCCTCTGTCAATACATTCGCTTAGAGATATTAGCATCAATCTGACAGCAGCTCTGCCCCCCTCTCGCTCTCTCTCTCTCTCTCTCTCTCTCTCTTTCACACTCCTGGACTGTCTGCATCTATTGCCTTTGCTATTTGTTACCCTTTTGCCAGCTGTCTGTCGCTATTTTTTATTTTTTTATTATTTTATCTTATTTATTTTCTATTTATTCTCTTTTTGTGTGCCATATTTTATTTATATTTTGTCGAGTCTCGCTCACCCGCCCTCAGCCTCGGCCGCCCACCTGGCCCCAAGAGGTAAAATGTAATAAAGGACCAAATTGTGACAGCGCATCCTTTGGGCCATTGTCGCAAAGTTTTTATGGGCCAGCGAGCCTGGGCGAGCTGCCAAAAGTTGCTGCAGCTGTCAGCAATCGGTTGACAGGCTATCGATAGCAGCATGAGCCCACCTGACAGTCGATAAATGTGCCCAGAGAATTGCACTTCAATTAGAGAATTAAAAGCATTCAGATAGCTGTGAGCGGCTCAAAGCATTTGCAGTTATCGATTTTAAATGGCTTCAACAGTTATCGAATCGAGTCTATTACTCTTATTGATGTTATGTTGCTCACTTTGAGTCTTATAGAATGTCTTATTGCAGGCAGCAGCATATGCTTCAAGTGGTAAAGACTTTAATCGATAGCTTAAGGTTAGGCAGATACACAAAGTTATCGATAACTCGGCTTAAATTATCTTGATGTTACAAAATATATTCATAAACTATGATTCTATGATTCAATGTCCAGACAAAACATTGCATAAAGTACTTTCACTTGACTATCGATAGTCGATAGCTCTGTCTAGAGTATATATTAATATCTTGACTTATGACATTTTTTGTATACAAACGAAGCTAAGTAATATATAGATAAAGCTAAAAATAAGCTGGGCTGTGAGACCGATAACATCGATAAATTGATCGAATTAAGCATTTATTGAAAAAGAGTTGAATAAGCTCCGTCATGCCAATTGCTGCAGCTTATGCAACAGTAATTGCAACAAATCGATACATTAGCAATTACAATCGATAATTTGACTTAACTATTCCAGAAGCTATATGTTAATCGATAGTCTATCGATAGGCAGTTATACAGACAGCTTAAACTAGGTCAATCTAATTAGAGTTGGAGCCCATCCATAGTCTAAACACAGCATCGATAATTTAATCGATTTGTGATTTATCGACAGTTGCCCTTTAAGTATAATGACATGAAGTGGAATATATATATAGAAATTGAATATATATTAAGATGTATTTAATAATGTCGATAAATCTCTGAGCAGTCGAAAGCCGATAAAAATACATATATATCGATTTCATTTTATTTTTTTAAGAGCTGAAGTCTGCGTGGATCAGGTGAGGGCAGCAGCTACTTGGTTGACTGCGTTTTTTTTTTTGCCCTTATTTGTTTTGTCACGGTTGAGCGTGCTGCACATTGTATTATCCCCACTCTCTTGCCCACTCTCTCTCTCTCTCTCTCTCTCTGCCTCTCTCTCTCTGCCTCTTTCTCGCTCTGTCTTTCCCAACGGCAGCATATTGGTTGTCTTGATTTTACGCCCACTGGATATTTGTTTTTTAATGCTTACCTACAGCTTATATGCAGAGTCCATAGAGGCTTTGGCAAATGAAAAACTGTAAATTATCGATAAATGCATCAATCTTGTGTGGGCGAGTATTAAGCAGTCGTATATGCCCGTTCTGCAAAACTCTGAGCCGCTTTTGCAGCTTGTCTGTTTGCGTTTCTTGTGCGGGCGTTGTCTCTGTGTGTGTGTGTGTGCGTGGGTCTCTCTCTCTCTCTTTCTCTCGCTCTCTCTCACGCTCTCTCTCTCTCTCTCTCTGTCTGTGTGTGCGTCCAATGCCTCATCAGGATTATTAAATGCACGAAAATGCGCAAACATATTACGAAAGCATTTTGAGCAGCATGAGGCTCACTTCGAACTGCCACGCCCACGCACCAGAGCGGGGGCGCGGTGCAGAAAGTTATCGATGAAGCGTACAAGGAAAACTGTATGCACAGCCAGTGTAATTCATTTAAGTGTAGCATCGTGTGACATGCGGCCCAGCCCAGCCCAAACGATATATACATACATATACATACATATATATATATAGATATATATATGTATATACAGCATGAATTTTCATATATTTAATGACTGTCAGCGAGTCAATGCAGCAACAAAAGGCATTCTTTTCAGCTGAAAGCAAACATTTGCATGAAAATGAAAGAATGAAAAGCGAAAAAAAAAGCAAAGAATTGAATCGCGAAAAAGCAAAGTAAATATTGAAATACAACAGCAACAAAAAATAAAAAAATAAAAAATATAAATAAAATAAAAATAAAAATATATATAGTATATATATGTATATGTATACACATCTATATTAACATCAAGTTAAATTAAATATTGTATCAAAATATTTAAATGTATTACATTTACCGTAATCGCTTCACTCTGATGGAACTTTGGGGAGTTGCTTGCACCTGAAATGAATTTCATATTAGATAGGTATTGGGTATAGACAAGTGATATATACGCACTTGAATTGCTCGCAATTACAGGGTATCTAGCTGGGCAACATTTTACACACACTTCACTTCACATTTCAAGTCGTCTCCAAGTTTTACAGGGTATTTAGCTGGTGTATGCAATTAAATTCACATTTGTTGAGGCAAATATTGCTGAATTATATGTGGGCACCGCCCAGCCGAGGCTGAAGAGTCTCAGGCTCCACTCACATGTTGCAGCAAGAAAGAGGGAATGCCCCTAATGGCTGAGTTGTTTGGCTTGCAAATTGAACGAAAACAATTTCAAAGTTTGCATGGGGCACTTTAAGGCACTTGAATGCATGTTAGACAAAACCAGTTTTTGCTACAAAGAAATGCCCAAAGGGGGGGGTGGGACGAGAGGGGTCGAGTGGGAGCAAGTGGCAAGCGTGGCAAGTGGCTGCCTGGTAAGTGGCAAGCGTGGCAAGTGGCAAGTGGAGTTCAAAGTCTTTGCCACCGAGTTGCAGCCAGTTAGCCGTTTACCCATTGACCAGCTCGGTTGGCCCGAACCCCCTCCCCCACTCCCCCTCACTAAACGAGGCACGCTGCATTTTCGAAAAGTCTGGCAACTTTGCTGCCCTGCCAACCGTTTATGGAGTCATCCACTTGATGAAGCTGCAAATTGCAAATTGTTTAGCTCGTCGCCGCTGCGAAGGGAGTGAGTATGCGTTATCGATATACGCTGTCTATCGATAATGAGTGTGCAAAGGCGAGTGAGCAATCGTAAAGTCAGTTTTCTTGTGGCTAGTCATCGGAATTTACAGTTAGCATACGATTTGAAGATATGTCTATACATTATATCGATAAGTCAATGAAATGTATCGATATCTTAGGAATCGATTTATCGATAGCTGATATGATATGATGTATGATAATGTAGTCATTCATTATTACTATGCTTGCATATTAACTAAGTCTATCGATACACATCACTTTAAAGCAATTATCGATAAATTGCTCTGAAATTCAATAGGCATTTCTGCTTTAATCATTGAAGAACATCAACAGCTCTGCTTCACAGAAAGCACAGTTCTGTACAGCTGTTGTTAGGCTTAACAGCTTTTGCATAATCACGATATATATCGATAATAATTTGATGCGCATTCAATTGTTTTAGCTGTGTGAGCTATGCGTGCCCATTCTGTCTCTACGCCGTATCTACTCACTGAATGGCAGATGTGATTGCATAATTTCGATAAACATATCGATAACACACACGCCACGCCCCCACTCTAGTTGATTAGTCGCTTTGACCGGACAATTAATTATGTGAGCACTTGATATCGAAGTATGTGAAACCGCGCCCTGCCACGCCCACAACACACACATACACTCGTTCTCGCTCTATCGCTCTCTCTCTTGCTCTCTCTGACCCATGTAACAGCACTAATAAGCGACCGCAGTGGAGCGGTTGTCAAGTGGTTCGGCTTAGCTGTAGTGGTTCGGCTGGTCCGTGCCACAAAAGTGCGTGGCATAATGAGCATATTCAATGCACGTTGCGGTCGAGCTGTGTTGTGGCAGTTGCCGCTTGCCGCAAGCTGATGCAGTGCAACAAAGTGAATTATATAATGCGAAATGCATTCGGATTCGCATTCGCGCTCTCTCTTTCTCTCTTGCTGTCTCTGCCTTTCAGTTTGGGTTTGTTTTTTTTTTTTAATAATTGTTGTGATTGTGTTTTTGTGTTTTTGTTTTCCATTTTGCTGTCATGCTGCGGCAGTGGGCGTGTGGCATGCAACAAGGTGAAGGTTGCTGCAGTTGACAAAGCCGCAGCAAACAATTTGCAGCTTGTACTGGGCCGGCCACCGTGTGCCATGCCATTTGGGCCACATTTAAAAATTTATGCTGCAGGCAAGGACAACGGAAGCCCCCTACTCCTCCCCCAACGCCAGCCACACTGTTGCACCGAGAGCCCATGTGTGTGTGTGTGTGTGCCTCGCCTGCTGTTTGTCTTTTTCTTTGCCGCAGTTGGCCGACTGAAAGAGGTTAACATGCAGCGGGCCAAAAAGAAAAATTGTTGCAACTGGACGCAGTTGCTGCCAGTGACAGTGTCACTGCCCCAACCCCTTCTGGGCTCTGGCTCTGGCTCTGGCACTGGCACTGGCGTCTCAGTGCCCCATAACAACAATAACAATGTACGTCGCAACACTTATGTCGGTTTACTTTCCGCCAAAGTTCAGCAATGGACACACACAGCAGCAGCAGTTGACAAAATGAAGTGGCTGTGGCAGCAACAGCAACAGCAACAGCAGCAACAGCAGCAGCAGCAGAAGCAGCTGCATCAGCTCTACAGTTGGCAGCCATTGTTGTTTTTTCTGCATTTCTTTTCTATGTATGCCATCGGGTCACATCGACTTTAATGTGAGCTCAGCTCAGCTTCCAGCTGTAGGTATCAACTCAAATTAAATCAAGACAGTTAACAATTTGAGAAATTTTCAACAGTTTAACTTCATTCGATCATAACGGTTTTGTAATGCGCTACTTTGAAACTCCAAGAAGTCCTGCTCGCACAAAAAGTCGCAGTGAAAGTAGCTGATATGAAAATATAAATTGCCTTCAATTCAATTCATTATCAACAGTTGCTAGCATTCATTCCCCTTCACTTCCCCCTCCACACTGTTTTCATGCGTAGCGCATACGTAGTTCGTCTTAGGCTCGCCTTGTGACTCGCGTTTTCACATTTGCTTTACTCACTACCTGCGCCCTGTTGACCATGACACATGCACACACACTCTAACGAACGCGCAGGCACTCGCATGCGAGCAGTATAACAACAAGTCCCTTGTCTTCTTGACTGCGCCTCTCGCTCACACCCACACACACACACACAGACACACATATATGTCATGCACTCGTAGCTGCTGTTGCCTTTGCTCTAATTAAATACCAAAAACAAATACGTGCAGAGAAAAAAGTACCAAAAAGAAATATAATTTCAACACGAAAACAAAAAACAACAACAAACAGCAACGAAATGAAGCGTTGATTTGCTGTTTGTATTCCTTATGCTGCGGCTGTTCTCACTGCTCTTGTTACTGTTGTTGTTTTCTCACTTGCACTCACTTGCTTAGCGCGGCAATAATCACAGCTGCATTGTCTGCCAATTACAAAGCGAATGAGAGGGATACAGCGAGATACCGAGAGAGAGCAGCGAAAAATGAGAGGGCAACTGTGTGAGACACTTGGGTGTTGTTATTGTTGCTGTTCTTGCTTCTTGTTGTTGTTATACTTGCTATGCAAAAACTTTCGACTCGAGCTAACAACAAAAATATGTAAGACGGAAATTTTGTTTTTGCTTTTTTTTCGTGCTCTCCTTTCGTGCACTCCCTCTCACAGCAGCCGCAGTAGCATCGGCAGCAGTGGCTGCGGCAGCAGTTGATGTTGTTGTTGTTTGTTCGTTTTACTTTTAATGATTAAATTGTCGAAAAAATTTTGCTGCTGGCATCTGTAACGTCAAAAGTCAGTGAAACATCAGACGCAGTTGAGCGCTCTGTGCAGCTTTTGCATACACACACACACACACACACACACACACACACCGACACCCACATACATATGCAATGAATTGTAAAGTTAACGCGCGCTTAACTGTATTTACCCTCCGCTAGCTCTTGGGTCTGCCAAAGCTGCCTTTGGACACGGCTGCCAATTTCAATGCGCAATTACTTGGAATTTGTTTGAAGTTGAAGCAAAGCGGCTGCAAAACTTTTCGCTATGTCCCAATACACACACACACACACACACACACTCACACGTATATATTAAAAATTTAATTAGAGTGCCTTGCATAGTACTGAAAAAAATGAGAGAGCATTGTAAGCGTGTGTAGTCGACTGAAGAATACCCTGTAAACTGTTGCTGTTGCTCACTTGATGTGACTGTCAAACTGCTTGCAGTGAATTTCAAACTGTTGTTCAGTAGATAGACGTGACCTTGATAATATACATAGCTACTCCAGCTGCACTTGACCCGCTGATAGAGTTCTCTCATGAGCAATGCATGTAACTAATATACCCGCCCGTCATTTAGCACGCAGCGAGCATTAACAAAGGAAGAACCAGCTTACAAGGCAAATTGCAGAAAAGCAAAATGAAATTGAAAATCAAAACAAATCGAGCAAAAGTTGCCAACAAATTGAGTTGAAACACGAAACGTGCACATTGCATGTTGTTGTTGGAGAGGAGGGGGAGGTTAGGATGAGCTGACCTATGTATGTATGTATGTAGAAACTATTGTTGTTGACGTTTGTCTCTCTCTCTGTCTCTGTCTCTCTCTCTCTGTGTGCGTGGCAGCAGCTCAACAATTTGCCGAGTTGCATAAGCCCCTGTGATAGCTCGCAGATTAAAGCCGCCAAACTGCAATCGGCGCTCAATGCGAATGAGCACTGTGTATGTGTGTGTCTGTGTGTGAGTGACAAAGTCCATGCGTGTGTGTGTGTGTGTGCAAAGGGCGGCACAGTGAGCCTATTTGATCTGCTGCGCGTCCTTCGGCTTACGCTTTGTCAAGCTGTGTGCTCGCTACGTAAAGGGTTTCGCTTCTCCCACTCTCTCTCTCTCTCTCTCTCTCTCTCTCGCCATCTCTTGTCCTGTTCGTCTTGTTTGTTGCTATAACGGTGTCCAAGCAGCTCAGCGACGACGTCGACCCAAAGCCATAAATAACGACACGTTGTGCATTTTGATGTGGCTGAAGGACTGAAACTGAAACTGAAACTGGAACGGGAATGGGAATGGGAACGGGAATGGGAACGTGAACTGGAACTGGAACTGTGACTGAAACTGTGACTCTTTAACCCAGTTTATGGGCCACGGCTGTTGGGGCGGTCGCTTATTGCGGATTGGACTCTGGTCACACTGTGGCCGTGATTGCGGCGCCCTTTTACGCATCATCGATTGACCCGTTGCGGCCGCAGCGGGAGTGCGAAGGGGACGGAGCTATATCATCATTCACATCAGCTTTGGGTTTAGCTTCACTGCGTATTTTCAGCTTGTGTAAAGTGTTTTATTTTCCAATATTATTTCTACCCACTCCATCTCTCTCTCTCTCTCTCTCTCTCTCTCTCTCCCTCTCTGTCTCTCTCTTCATGTAAGTTGTTATTGGAAATTGATGTGAATATGTTATAGATATCTTCATTCATATTGCACATCGAATTGCACGATTAAGGATCAAAAAAACATTTATCTCTTAGGTATTTTTAACCCTTCTCTGCGTGTGTGATTGGTACTTGGGTCAGCTGTGATTGGCACTTGTGCTGCATGTAAATGAGCCCCGAATTGCGTGTAAATGGATTAGATATGAGTCGAACCCATCATAATAGCAAACGAAATGGGTCCTACTCAATTGCCTCCATATACGAGTATATCGATATTTTTATAGCATTCGATGAATCGAATATTCTATGCAAATATGAAATGAAGCAACGTAAATCAATGCATTTTTCTTCTCTATTATTTTCCTCGATTTGTTTTCATTTTTTCCCCCAATTTGTAGCTGTTGTTGTTATTGTTGTTGTTATTGTTCACATTCGATTCATAACTCCCATAGTACATACAATGGAATATTTAATGAAAATATGAGCAAAATCAATTTCCAATTCAATTCAATTCAACAATTTGGCAAACAATTTGTCAAAAAGCCATTGTTTTTTTATGCAAATTGTTAACGAACGAGCATGGGGAGCAACGGGGAGGGTCGAAAGCACAAATCTATGGCTATAATAATTGTAGTCGCATGTGAATGGATGGGCCATAAAATAAAAATAAGGCCAGTGTTGTAAAGCGACGAACGTATTTCAATTAAAGTATGAATACAAAATAAATGAAATAAATAAAATATTACGTCATTTATTCAGCAAAAGCCAAACAATTTTGCAGAGATATATGGATATACATAGGGGTATTTATGTGTACAATATGGGTATTACTATTTGTAGCTGGATCTAGCTTAGATTTTGAGTTAATAGCTTAACACAAATTTGATAAAAAAAAAAAAACGCGCAAAGCCGGTTAAATCCTATGAAAAAAATATTTTGTAAAATATTTTAATTTTTATTTTATTTTTATATTTTACTAGAAAGTCAGGATAACATAGTTCATACATATATGTAGGTATTTACACGGTCAAAGCTTTCTCTCTCTCCCTTTCTCTCTCTCTCTCTCTCTCTCTCTCTCTCTCTCCCTCTCTCTCACATCAATTTGCTGCATATTTGATGAATTTTGTCAGTTTTGGGATTTTCATAGTTTCTGTTTAGCGCGGCGTTGCCAGACTATTGTTTTTTTTGCTTTCTTTGCTGTGTCCGACAAAAGCTGAAATTCCCTCTCTATAGGCAATAGTTTTTATAGCGCAGCTAGAAAATTGTCGGTATTTTTAGGTGTGTGTGTGTTGTTTTTCTCATTCTATTTAACTGTTGATTTGTTGTTTGCGTTTTTCTCTGATCAAATATTTGAACAGTTGCATTTTTACAGTTGGTATTTGTTTGGTATTTTGTTTTGACTGTGATTGAATTGGGATTTGTTTGTGCCCGGGACGATATAGAAAGATAGACAGAGGGAGAAAGAGACAGAAAGAGTGAAGGAATGAGAGAGGTGGACAGGGAGATACTCAGAAGGCGAGAAAGGGGGAGAGAGAGAGAGAAAATGTTGAGAGATGGACATGTATAGGGAAGGGAGAAGAACAGAAGGAGAGAGAAATATAGAAAATGAACAGAGAGAGGGAGAGAGAGAGAAAGAGAGAGGGAGATTGAGAGAGAGATTGATAGATGGATTGGAGAAGAGGTAAACTGAAATCTAGTTCTAAAGCTATATTAACTCATATGAATTTCGTAAGGTAGCTAAAGTTGAAAACAAAGTCAAAGTGGAATGGAACACTCAGCTGTTGGTTTAATTGCTAACATGAGCTTTGCCAGGCAGTCGAAATTCTAGCCCGGGGCATTAGCATTTGCAAAAATAACAAAAACTTGGAGTAATTAAATGCTGCGAATAAATACTTTAGCCGAACTTGACAGCAAATTGGATAAGTTGATGTAAACTCTGTGTAATATTATGAAATTTGAATACTCTGCCCAGGCTGCGATTCCCAGATGTTGCCAAGGCGAAGCCAACTCGGTTAACACTTTGCCCGAGCGTTCGCTGTGGGCGTGTGCTTTGCCCAAATGCCGTAACTTCTTCAGGGGCTTCTCTCTACCTCTCTCCCTCTCTCTCTCTCTCGCTCTCGCTTCACTCCCGGCTGGCATTTCTTATTTATGGGGCTTCTCAGCTGTTTGTTTGTTTGCTCTCTCTCTCTCTCTCTCTCTCTTTCGCTGAGTGGAGGAGGTGGCGTCCATGGACGTGATGCTGTGGGCGTGGCAAGTGCGTGGGCCGCCTGCGTTGCGTTGCTTATCTCTAAGCTCTGCTTAGCGACGCCCACAGAACACAATAAACTTGCTTCCGGTTTGCCGTTATTTTTGTTTCGTTTTGTATTTTTCTGTTTTTTTTGTTGTTGCTGTTTTCTTAAATTTAACTTTTGTTTTCGTCGTTTCCTGCCGCACACAAAGCGAAAAGATATTGTTGCATACCTTCAGGCAGCGGCCAAGGGGTAGAAAAGACAAGAAGCTTGCAGCACTCAATCAAAGCATACCTATCTAGGTTTATGTGTATAGAAATGTAAATATGTATATATGTGTATAATGGGAATAGTGTAAATATGTATATATGTATATATGTATATATATTATATTCAATAGAATACCCATTCATGAGATCAACGAGTGTTTCTGTGTTGTCCCACCTCCGTATCACCTATCTATCGCCTCCATTGAACTAGGAGCTTGACATTTGGAATATATGCACTATATGCTTTGGTTAATTGAGCAATAAATAATTTTTTCCAATATATCTATGAATGGGTATTAAGCAGTCGGTAGCATCCGACTGCAACTTTCTGAACTTTCTTTTATGTATTATATTTATTCTATTATATATGTATGTATATATATATTTGTGTATGTGTAAATGTATGTGTATGTATGCTGTTTCAATTCTCACACGTTCCGCACACACGCACAGCGCAAAAGAAACACCAAATTTGAATAGAATAAATATTAGTGATATATATATAGATATATATATTCGATAATCTAATATATATATGTATATATTAAACAGTTTTTAAATTATGCTAATAAATAAACGCACTAGAGCCAACAACGAGAACAACTGCAATTCGAATTCGAGTTCGAAATCGATTCAAGTGTTGCATAACAAAGAAAAAGCAAAACAACGAAGCAAAAAGTCGAAAATGTGAAGTCAAAACAAAATGAAGTGTAAAAAGAATCAAGCAAAACAATAAGCGCGAAAATAAAAACACCTCACACACACATACACCCATACCAACACACAGGCACAAAAGGAAGAGAGGCCAGCGAGAGGAGAGCAAAGCGAAAGCCAAAACGTTTACGTCGCGCTTCAAGCTGTAACGGTTAACGGCTGTCACGCGTCTCGCATTCCATTTCGTTTCAATCCGTTCCGTTCCGTTCCGTTTCGTTCCGCACAGTTTCGTTTCGTTTCGTTCCGTTTCCCGTGTCGTTCCAATGGCTGTTCGTTCCTTATGATGGAGACATTTCTTGTCCTGGGCCTGTGTTTTATCCTGTACGAAGCATTGGATTTCTTTCAAGGCTGCATCCATAGCAACACGCCCTCACCGAGCGACCAGATCGAGGCCTATCGCCGCGAACTCGACGAACAGCGCCAGCAGCAGCAGCAGGAACAATTTCTGGCCGGCCTCACGCCCCTGCTGGGCGCCCAATTCGCAGCTGCTGCAGCTGCCGCTGCCGCTGGCTCTCAGTCGACGCTCAGCAGCACGCCCACCGCCTCCACAGCGAGCGTCATTAGTGACTCGTACGAGCAGGAGCAGTCACAGTCGCAGTCGCAGTCACACTCGCAGTCACACTCGCAATCGCAGTCACAGTCACAGCAGCCGCATTCGTTGAGCACACCCGGACTGTTCCGTCCGGCCGCACTGGGCTATTACGATCCGGAGGATCCGTTGCATGCCACCTCGTCGCTGCCACGCGACTACTACTACCTGCAGCAGCAGCAGCTGAAGAACAAGGCCAGCTCAAAGTCGCTGCTCTCGAAGTTCTCCGCCACCAATTCCGATAATCGCATCCACCCGGAGGGCAGCGCTCACGGCGTGCTCGGGGCGCACGGCTCGCCGCACACGGTTGTCACCACACAGCCGCTGCCCGCGGGCGAGTCGGCGGCCAGTTTGGGGCTGTTCGACTGCCAGCCGCAGCTGTTGCCGTTGCTGCCGGCGGCGCCGCTCTTCCTGGAGCTGAAGCGTGCCATAATCAGCACGCAGGCGGCGACGACGGCGACGACGCGTCGGACGAGCAGGAGGCGTTGCCACATCGACGTGAACGAGCAGGCCGAGCAGGAGCAGGAGCAGGAGCCAGCAGAGTCAGAGTCAGAGTCAGAGGAGGAGCAGGAGCAGGACACAGAGGAGGACGACGAGCAGGAGACAATTTGTCCACAGTGCGTTGAGGAGGAAACGCAGCAGCAGCAGCAGCAGCAGCAGCATCAGTACGACGAAGCCGAGCTCCCACAGCAAGTGCTCGACCAGGATCCACTCTCCAGCCACGCGTCGGACTGCCACGCCGGCGGCGCCAACAGCGAGCCGAACATCTGCGCCGCATCGCAGCTGCCGCGGATCCATCACATCGCCATCGACGACATTGGCATCGGTGGGATCGGGCTGACAGCGACCAGCGGGGAGCCGAACCACTGCCTGGCCACTAGTTCCAGTTCCAGTTCGCACGCCGATTTTCGTGAAATCGAATGCGAACGCCTGCGACGCAAGTGCGTGAGCGTTAAGCGCATCTATAGCATATCGGAGAAGTTCTAAACTTTCAATCCACCAATCGCAAATCGCAATCGCAAAATCGAAAATCGAAAATCGAAAAAAAAAAACACTCTCACACGAAAAGCAAAATCAAATCAAAATTATCAAAGCTCAACTCATTTTTTTGCGCTAAACTCACCTTTGCACCAGTCGAATTCAAATATATCGATAATTATCGAACCAAATCGAGCAATCAAAAATTGTACAATCAAATCGAAATCAAAATCGCAATCATCTATCGCCTCACAGCAAACAGAAAAGCCAAAATATAAACAACAAAATTCAATAATCGATCATCGATAATCGATAATCGCAAAACAATGCAAGCTAAATCACAAAATTTCCATCTGCGAAACACCCCGCACAAGGTTAGCAAATCACGCTCCAGCACAGCAAACGAAAACGAGAAAATCTTAAGCTCGATGCGAACTTCAACACACGAATCGATAAATTTTTTGTTTTTTTTTTTCGGATATAATTCAATCAACTCAAATTTGCCAATAGAATATTTTGATTTCTTGCACTGTCATTCCAAGAGAGTTTTCTTGATTTCACTATTCACCTTATTCACCACACCTGCCAAGTATTCACCTCGCCACCAGCCTCACTCTGCGATTCTCAAATTGAAATTTCTTTGCTTTGCCATTCACCAAACATCTTTCTCTCTCTTTCGCTCTCTCTCACACACATCTGTATATCGCTCACCCCCACCAATGCCTGCTCTAGTCCTCTAAGTGTTTAACCTCTTCTATAATCGTATTTCCAGACAGGCGCCGAACAGCAGTCGCATGGTGCGGCCCGATCACTAGTAAGAGACTGACTAAACCTTAGATTATAGCGCCAATGTTTTCATTCCATTTTGTTTTCGATTCGTTTGTGCTCTGAACCCAAAGGCGATCTGGCTTCGAGCTCATTTTATGTTATCGATAACTTTTTGGCTTTGAGTTCATTTATGTTATCGATAACTTATTGGCTTAAAAAGCGATTAAAATATATTGGGGAACTGACAGTTGTCGAGTTTTTATTAAGGTTAGGAGTTGATTTTAAGTGTCTTTTATTATTTATCGATAATTTTGTACGGCTTTAGGCTTTTTTTTTTACTGTAAATTCATAGAATGTTGTTAAATATTATTGTTTATTAGGTATATCTTTTAAGTTTTTGTTTATGCAGCAGATTAATTAATAGACCATAATGAATTATAAATAAATATAATAAAATTAAAAAAAAAAATATATTTTTCAATAGAATTTTTTAATTTTTTTATTTTATATATTTTACATAATTTAAAAAAATATTTTTCAATAGAATTTTTTTATTTTTCTATTTTATACATTTTATATAATAAACAAAAAATGTTGTTTTCAATAGAATTTCTTAATTTTTCTATTTAATACATTTTTTATATTAAAAAAATATATATATATTTTTCAATAGATTTTTTTTTTTATATTTCTTTTATATACATTTTATAAATTAAATATATTATATATTATATATATATATATATATATATATATATATATATATATATATATATATATATATATATATATATATATATATATATTTTTTTTTTTTTTTTTTTTTTTTTTTCAATAGAATTTCATAATTTTTCTATTTTATATATAAGCTAAATTTTATATATAAGCTAAATTGGTTCAGTTGAGTTTTTTATTTTAATTTTTAATTATTTTTTTTTTATATATATTTTGCATTAAAGTCATCCCCCAAGTCTGGGTTCAGGGTATCGCCTAGTCGGTCATAGCCGACTAGAGCACTCCGAAATATTTTACCTCTTAATATATTTGACTTGTATAGGTAAGACGTTGGCTTTTGTTGCATCCATTTTTGTACAACATGCGATATTTATTTATAGAACATGCATTTATAATTAGGGCGTACTTCTTCCACCTCCCTTGCTCTCTATCTCCCCTCCCTCTCTCTCTCTCTCTCTCTCACTTTCTCTCTCTCTCTCTCTCTCACTCGCTTTGTTAGTTTTTCCCTGGGCAAATCAGAGTTCACTTGTTGTTTAGCATTGAAGGCATTTTTTCAACAAAACATATTCAGAGGGTTCTACTCATGTTGTTGTTGTTGTTGTTGTTGTTTTCAGTTTATTGTGTTTATGATTCAGTTTTGCTTTACAGATTTCTCTATCCCCGCACTCGTTGTATGCCAAAGCAAAATGTTAACTAGCTTAAGCTCAATTCCCAGACCCCAGACCCCAAACTCAAACCCATTGCCCCGCCCCTCACTACCCCCATTGCATCCTCCAGCCGCCGCAAGCTGCTTTCGTTTGTAGCCAGGCAACTGAGCTCTGTGTGAGCTCCGGCTCGCCTCGACTGTTATGCAAAGTAAATTGTATATAATTGTTGGGCACTCGCACACACACACACACACGCATGTGTATGTATATATGCTGCTCTGATAGCGCATTATTATCATATCTTACATATCTTACAAATTGTCGCTGCAAAGTTGAAGCAGCTCGAGCCAAAGCTAAAAAGTTCGTTGAGATTTTTCGAAATTTATGCAAATGCAGAAGCTTCAAGTCGAAGATGCCAGGAAATAGATGTATGTATATACGTGTGTGTGTGTAGACATACATATGTATATGTATGTAGGTGGAGTGAGCTATATGTAGTATAGCTACATATATGCCAAGTATATGCATAGAGCAAGCACCAAGAGTTGGACATGAGCATTTAGTGATAATCGCAATATTTTGAAAACAACTTGAGGGAAAGAAAAAAGAAAAAAACAAAAACTAATAAATAAAATAATAAGGGAAAGATTAATATTTGTAATAGAATGATTCTAGTTGTTAAATTCACGCTCCCTCTTTCTGTCTCTCTCGCTCTCTCTTTCGCTCTCTCTACCTCCCTCACTCTATTCGTTCCACCTCTTTATCTTTTCTACCTCACTCTCTCTCTGTCTCTCTTTCTGTCTATCTCTCTCTCTCTCTCTATCTCTATCTATCTCTCTTTCTCTCTCTCTGACTATATCTATCTCTCTGTCTATCTATCTTTCTCTCTCTCTGACTATATCTATCTCTCTGTCTATCTCTCTCGCTCTCTCTCTCTTACTATCTATATCTCTCTCTCTATCTCTCTGACTATCTATATCTCTCTCTCTCTCTCTCTCTCTCCGACTATCTCTATCTCTCTCTCTCTCCCTGTGACTATCTTTCCCTCTCTCTCTTTCTCTCTCCATCTCTCCGTCTCTCTCTCTCGCTCTCTCTCACTCTCTCTGTGTCTCTTTCTATCTCTACCTCCATATTCTTCCTTTCTGTCTACTTTTTTTTCTCGCTCTCTTTCTTTCTCTCTTCTATTTCCCTCACTCTCTACTTCCCATCTCTCTCTCTCTCTCTCTCTCTCTCACTCTCTCTTACTAATGACTTTAAGTCGATCTCTTGGACTGACTTCGCTTCCAGGCGATTCATTAGTCGAGCATACCCGCTGCTGCTGCTGCTGCACACTCGACTCATTTTGCGCAGCTTGTGTGAATCCCTTTCAATTATTCGATATGTGGTAGCATTTACTGTTTGCTTCATTTCTTAACTTAATATACATATATACAAATACATATACATATACATATGCATATACATATATATGTAAGTATATATACATATATGTATTTTTTGCTTTCTTTGCCTCAACCCTCAACTTTTGCTTCGTTTTCATTTCATACACACACACACAGACGCACACACGCACACACGCACACACACACACACACACACACACACACACACATACGCACTTTCGTATAGCCCTAAGACCCGCATTATTTTTCATTTCCTTCCACTTGCTCAGCTCCTGTTGCGAGTGAGCTGCCATCGATTGTTCGTCTCTCTCTCTCTCTCGCTCTTTCACTCTCTCACACTCTCTCTCTCTCTCTCTCTCTCTCTCTCTCTCTGTATTGGTGTATGTTTAGTTAAGTCCGCGTGGCTCACATTCGCGTCTATCCCTGGCCAAAGTCCGCAAGTCCTTGCTAGTCCTTGCCGTTCACCCCGCTCCTCACTGCCCTTCTCCCCTTCCCTTTTCTCTCTCCACTCTCTCAATGCTCGTAATCTTTTGGTCTTTTCTTCATCATCGTTTAGCTTGATGTGGTTTTGCCCCCGACTTAATCAGTTTTACTATTGTTTGTTTTTACTATATATATACATACATACATACATACATACATACATATACCATATTCCGGCTTCTCTCTGTGTGTGTGTGAAGCTTTGCTGAATTGCTGCTGGCCAGCGCAGCTGCTGGTCCTCTTCTGCTTCTTCTTCTTCTTCTTCTGCTATTTCTCATTCTTGCTGCTGTTGTTGTTGTTGTTGTTGTTGCTTGATGTTGCTTTGCTGATTGGGTTCAGTGGTTGCCAGCTCTACTCAATGGCTTGTTGTACACTAATACAGATACACACACACACACACACACACACACACACACACATGTCACAATGGCGCGTTAAAAAGTTAGCTTCGCCTTTTTTGTGTAGAATAGCTCTTGCTGCCAATTATGCTGCATATGTGTGTGTGTATATACATATATGTGTGTGTGTGTGTGTGCGAGTGTGTGTGTGTGTTTATGTTAGCTACCATGACAGTTTAGCATTGCTATTATATCAGGCAAAACAAACAACAGCAACAACAACAACTACTACTACTACAATAACAGAGACACAGACACACACACTCACACACACACACACACACACACACACCCATTCACTTGCTTGGGATTCTCTGGCGGCTCATAACTGCTTCATCATTGCAGCCAAAGCAACAGAATTAAGGCAATATATGTATATATATGTATATATATATATATATATATATATATATAGTATAGTAATGCAGTGAATCGAAAAAGTAGCCGACTGCGATATACCCTAACTGCAGGCAGTCAAGCATAGACTCATAATATACATGCATACATAAATACATATATACATACATACATATATACATACATATATACATACATACATATATACATATATACATATATACATACATACATATATACATGCATACATATATACATATATTCATATATACATATATACATATATACATATATACATATATACATACATATATACATACATACATACATACATACATACATACATACATATATACATACATACATATATACATACATACATACATACATATGATACAATGACTCTCAAACTGCCAGGTCAAAGCAGCGCCTCTGCAACTGTAGCGATGCAATTGAACTGAATATCTGAGCTATGACTCTCAAACTGTGCAACTGAAGTTCCATTGTGACTGTGTGAAACTGTAGAAATGACAATCATTGTGTAGATATTGCCTCTCAAACTGTCCAAAAGGGAAAGCATGTTCAAGCTGTGCCTCTCAAACTGCACAGAAATTTGATTCCATTTAAGTGCATGACTCGTACTATGCCAATGAGATGTGCTGCAAGCTCTCTATGATTCTCAAACTGTAAACTGTTTGATACTGTCCACAGTGCTGCTTAAATTGTATAGCTTAATGTGTGCCCCTCAAACTGTAGTAATCTCTGTATGAGATTCTTAATGGCCTTTGCCATTCCATAAAAGTCTAGGGACAACAGTCAGATATATATACCTGTATATATATATATAATATATATATGTATATTTCTATCTAGATAACGGAGTTTAGCTGCCCTAGCAACAGAGTATTACAAGATATATGTATATTTACAATAGAAAAGAGCAAACTCCCCGGCTCACTCAATCCATCTCCCTTTCCCCCTCTCTCTCTCTCTCTTTCACTCTCTCTCTGTCTCGCTCTGGCTTATGCTTTTGCTTGAGCCGCAGCTCAGACTCGGCTGCGATTGCTGCGGCATGAGTTGCACTTGCCTCAAATCAATCAAGGGTAATATTCTTCCAGAACATTAAGCAACAACAACAACAACAGCAACAACAACAACAATAACAACAACAACAACAACAATAACAACAACAACAACAAGCTAAGCAATGAACCCAAACTGAAATGAAAGCTGAATCACAATTCCCAAGTCTCTGCACCCACTCGCTACACGTCTCTCTCTCTCACTCTCTCTCTCACACTCTCTCTGTCTCTCTCACTGTCTCACTCGCATCTGTTTCGTATTCAAAGCCCGAAGCGTATCGAAATTGGCATCGCCTGCCTTTGATGCATATTCATGAATTGTGCACCGACTGCAAACAGCGAACTGCATTCATTCACTTTGATTCACAGAGCTGCTCTCTAGCCAGCCCCTCCCCCCCGCTCCCGTATACTGCGAGTACTGCCAAATAGTGCACTGGAAATGGAGTTTCATGGTCTCGACACTCTGCAGAGGACTGGGGGGAGTGCTTCAAGCAGGACACTCTCAACAGTTTCTTAGCCAAAAGTCAGCTAAAGTTACAGAAACTAAAGAAGACTACAGTGGAATACGGTTATAATGACTCCTCGTAAAGTGTCCGTCCGACTATCGTGACGAGGATTCGATATCTTGGTTGCTTCCCATACAAACTTCTAATTGGAAATGATTATTATTGGAAAATATTATTCTATATTTTATTTTATTTTATATTATTTTTTTTTATAGTATAAAGAGGAGATATATATATAAATATATTTTCAATATTCAATATATATTTTAACATTTTATTTATTTTGTTTTTTCTCGACCTTTTCTTCTCTATCAGATATTTCTACAGCTTCCTAAGAGGCTTTCTAAGCTAAGAAAATTATTACGAATAGTTTTTCTATATTGAAAGTTTCCTCAAATCGAATGAAAACTTTGGAAACTGCTTTTTTTACAAAGAGTATTTCCAGTCACTTTGCATTTTGACACTCGTAACAACCCTGTTCAAATGACCTGCTGTATGACTATCTCGCTCGCACCCAGATATATGTACGATCTATAAGATCTCACAGAACTAGCTTAGAAAACCCGAAGTTCTTATAAGTCACTCGCTTTAAAGTTAATTATTTTGGCTTTACTCTTTTCCTATTTATCGATAACAGTCCGTAATCGATAAACTAGTTAAGGGCTTAGTTTGATTGCAAATGCAAACTAAACCAAAAGGCCTTAAGGGTCACTTAACTCCTAGCCATCTCCCTGTCTCTCTCTGTTTCTCCTTGAATGTCTGTTCATAATCTCTAGTTATATATTGTCCATAATCTATCTAAAATGCTGCGCTTTGTCTCTTCAGCAATGCGACAAATCCAATTCAATTTATCAAAGACTTGAGATTTGCCTAAGCAGGAGTAGCAGCAGGAGTAGCAGCAGTAGGAGTAGCAGCAGCAGAAGTAGCAGCAGCAGCAGCAGGAGCAGCAGCAGGAGCAGGAGCAGCAGCAGGAGCAGGAGTAGCAGCAGTAGGAGCAGCAGGAGCAGGAGCTGACAGGCTTAGGTGAAGGCTAAACAAATTACAAGCCGAAAAAACACCAGAAAATACACCAGAAATTCCGCCCTCTCCCTCACCATCAAATTTCTACTAGTCTCTCTCTCTCTCTCTCTCTCTCTCTCTTTTTCTCGCTCTCTCTCACTCTCTCTCTCTCTTTCTGTTTGGCAATCAAAGCCTCAACTGATTCCGCAGGACTTGTTTGGGTTTCGTCTGGGTTTTATCATTTGGTTTATGCACTCGACATTTGCTTTAGTTTTCGATTTTGTTTTTAATGAGCTGCATGTGTGAGTGTGTGTGTGTGTGTGTGAGTGTGTGGGAGTGTTTGCCTGTGTGTGTTTTGTAAAACTTGTTGAGTTAACAAGTCTGCAGTTGACAGCTAACAAGCGCCCCCACAGCCAGAGAAGAAAGAACCGAAAAGAAAAAGGAAAGAAAAGGAAAAGTCGCCACAAAGTATGCTTCAAGTTTTAATGCCAGCCTGCTGTGTGTGTGTGTGAGTGTGTGTGTGTGTATATGCGTACCGCTGCCTAATGTAACTCTCTCTGCGTGTGTGTGTGTGTGTGTGTGTGTGTCCCTTTTAAGAGCTGTCACTCCAATCACAATCACATCGAGCACAAAACATGAAGAAAAAAAAAGCCAAGCACAATTAGAATACGTTCAAACATTCGCCACGCCCACGCCCCACGGCACGTTCGCCCTCTAGGGCAGGAAGTGAGCGGACAGCTTGGGCTCGCGTGCGTGCGTGACACGACCGGTGAGGGACTGCAGCGCCGCCTGCGGCATGCACTTCTTCTTGGCCAGCTCGTTCAGCTTGACGCTGATGACCATGTCGATCTCCTTCTGGCGCTGCTTCTCCATGGCGCGCGCCCTCTCGCTCTCGAGGCGCTCGTTCTCGATCTCGCGACGGCGGGCGCGCTCGTGCTCCTCCATTTGGGCGGTGACGCCCTCGTGCAGATCGAGCTTGCGGCCGAGCTTCTTCTCCAGCTCGATCTTCTGCTGCTCCTCGTACTTGGCCCGATCCACCTTCATCTCGTCCAGTTCGCGCTGACGCTGCGCATAGTAGCAGGCGCGCAGCGTATTGACGTGGGCCATCGCCTCCAGATTGCCCTGGCGCAGCTCTTCCGCCTGCCGGCGGCGCTTCTCCACCGCCTGGCGCTCCTCCAGGCGGTACTTGCGCTCGAGCCGCTCGTGCTCGGCCAGCAGGCGCATTTCCTCGCGATTGTCGTTGGCATCGAGAATCTTTTGCTGCATCACGAAGAGGGCCTCGCGCCGCCGCTCCTTGGCCAGATCGATGGCCGCCTTCTGCTGGCGCTGCTCCAGCCGCTTCGCCTCCTTCTCGATCACGTATTTGTTGGCGCGCAGCTCGTCGCGCTGCTCCTGCTCGCACAGGATGCGCCCAAAGTCCTGGTGCAGCTTGATGTAGTGGAAGAGCTCGTTGCGATAGTTCTTCTTCCGCTGCCCGGTGGCCACCGCGTTGTCCGCCTGGAAGCGCTTGTACTCCTCGTAGGCATCGCGCATCTGGCGCGACTCCTCGCGCCGGCGCTCCTCGGCCATATGGCGCAGCTGGCGGTGGTCGTTGATCTGCTGGCGCACAGCATTGCCGAATGCAAGGCGCTTGTTGTGCGCCGCCAGCTCCTGTTCCGCCGCCGAGCCCCATTTGGATTCGTTGAACGCCGTGTCCTTGCGCGCCTGCGCCACGTCGTGCTCGGCCTGCAGGCGCTCCATCGTCGCGCGCTCCTCGATCTGTGTCGTCCACATGGCGCTGCATTTGGCAGCGCCAATCGAGCGAATCGCCGACTGGACGCGCACATCGTTTTCATGGCGTGCCTGCAATATGAGAAAAATCGATAAATATCGATAGGTCACAATTATGTAAAAATATCGATTGCATTTTCTAAACCGGAAACTTATCGTTGATCAATGCATGTTATTGATATACTGTACAATTATCAATTCCAATCATCGATAATCGATAACATATCAAAACTGATCGCTTATGCTATTGCTATTATCGATCAGCATTATATATACGTATTATAGATAACTAGTATAGATGTTTGTGTTATCGATAATTATTGTCTATCGACCACTAGTATAGTTATTGGTGCTATCGATAATACGTATTATAGATTACTATAACCGATTATTAGTATAGATAATTGTGTTATCGACCACTAGTATAGCTATTGGTGTTATCGATAATTGCTGTCTATCGATCACTCTGCTAGCCTCACCCACCTGCAGTGACTTGTGCAACACCATCAGACGCTTCGCCTCCGCTGCCTTCTCTGCATCATCGTCCTCGGCCTCAGCATCGATCTGTCGCTGGACCTCGAGCTCCCGTTCGCGTCGCGCCTCGTCGATCTCATGGTAGTAGCTGCGCATGCGATTCTCCTCCTCCTTGTTTTGGCGCTCCTCCTCCCTGAGCTGCTCCACCTCGGCCTGGATCTCCTCGGCGGTGGGCGGGCGCGACGATTTCAGGCGATCGACATGCTCCTTCTCCAGCGTCGCATACCCAATCGACTCCCATGGCCGGCCCTGCACATGGAAGTAGGTGGCCTCGCCGCCCAGCCCCTTGCGTTTCGTCGGCTTCGGCCGCGGAAAGAGCCGCACGGGCTTTGGCGGCACGGTGCCCGGCGGCAGCGTGCCCGGCGGCAGGCCCGGCTGCAGTCGGTGCTTGCTCGTCCTCTTGCCCGCCATCAGGAAGCCCTCGCGCTGCTGCAGCAGTCCCTCGGCCAGCTGCTTCTCGCAGATGGAGACGCGCGGCTGCCGCTTGAAGGGGAACTCGCTTGGCTCCGGCTTGGGCAGCCGGACGGGCTTCTCCAGCTCCAGTGCGATCTTGCGCCCACGCCGGTCGTAGCAGTCTGCGGGCAGCGGGCGGCCCACCCTAGTCACGCACGGCATCATGGTCGGCATCTTGTTGAGGAAGAACTCTTCTGTTCACTGATCCGGAATACAAAATATATATATCTATAAATTTGGTTTATTTTACGTTTCTTTTCTTTGTTTCTTGTTGGAGTTTTGTGAACTGTTTAGCGTTTATCGAGTTTGTTTATTGTTGTTTGTTCTGTTCTGCTTGAGGGAGAGTGAGTGAGTGACGGTCACCCAGAGAGAGAGAGAGAGAGAGGTAGAGTTAGAAATAGAGAGAGACAGAGTAGGAGCTATGCTCGAGTCGGAATGTTGTTTAGACTTTAGCTTGGCAGCAGGCAACTGAGCAGCTCGTTCCCGGCCTACTTTAGAGCTCTACTTGGATGTGACTATCGAATGTGTATCGATAAGCCTGTTAGGTATTGCCTGTTTGCCACTGGAGCGTTGCTACTGTCGATGAATCGAATAGCTATCGGACGTTTGTAGAGTCGAACGAGTTGCTTATGGCGAATATAAATTGCGCTAACTATCGATAAAACTAACAGTCATCGATTAGTTTTATGAATAGAGTGCATCGAATAACTATCGATAATGGTTATATATCTTTCCTGCTCTTGGATACTATCGCTTAACTGTCGATTGGCATAGCAGAATTTGTCTATAGGCAGATCAAACTGAACTTTTATATAAGGTAATAGCAGAGTAGTGAAGCTTAACTCTTGACTAACATTTGATTCTTGAGCCACATATAATATCAGATAGAACGTAGCATATCAAAAATCAGCACCCTAAGCATTCAAAGTCAACTCATTTGTGAGCTAACTAAGAGTAAAAACGTAAACTTTACAGTAATTATTATTAAGTTTGGAAATTCAAAAAAAACTTGGACATTGAACGATTACAATGGACGTTGGAAAAAGATAAATGAGGAGGCTTCAAATGACGGTGCTCGAAGTCAGATCAAGTACAAGTGTAAGAGCAGAGACATTAGACCTCGACTGGGAATGGGAGGAGTTTGAGGACTCGAAGCTGCATGAACTGCTTGATGAAGCTAAACCTAATCAGTCAGGGAAACTGCATGCTTGATAGAATATCAAAGGGCCAAAGAGGTCAGGAGGAAAGTGAACAGCGGGGAAGGCAGAGCCTATGTGGGGTCAATGCAAAATCACAGCAAAAATTCGTGCAGAGGCAACAGCGTTCATGAAGTAAGCTCAAAGGACAATTTCAATTAGTTCTCTATCTCCACTATGTCCAACTTGCTGTCCACTCTCTCTCTCTCTCTCTCTCTCTCTCTCTCTCTCTCTCTCTCTCTCTCTTTCTCTCTTTCTCTGTCTCTGTCTCTCTCTGTCTCTATATCTGCCTTAGTCTCTCTAGTCTCCCTTGCCCTCTCTCCCCCTTTGCTTTCCTCAATGTATAATGAACGCATATGCTGGCCCAGCAGCCCATTTATTGTTACTTCGATTGAAATATGCTCGCTACATTGATATTTCTGCATTGTCCCACCCCCTGTGCGCCCACACCCTTCAGTCGCCCATTGCGAATGTTTAGAACTTATGAAATCCTTTTACTTTTGCTGAACATCAAATTTTGTTTTGAATTCAACTGACGTCATTTGCGATTCGAGATTTTTGTTTTTGCTCTGTGATGCCAAACAGAAGCACATGTGTGAGCGCGCGTGTGTGTGTGTGTGTGTGTGTGCGTATACACCCACGCAGAGCTAGGCCTTAGATGGCTGCGAGGCAGACGCTTTTTCTGCTTCGATATCAAGTTGTTCGTGTCGTGTCTTGTTTGTGGCGCCTCAAGTGCCCAAAGACTCATTGTTTATTTGTTATTGTTATTGTTGTTGCTGTTGTTGTTGTTGCTGTTGTTGTTGTTGCTGTTGTTGTTTAGCTGTCTTGTCAGTCACACATGCCAATGGCTAGAAGCAGCAGCTACAGACAACAAATCTATAATTCACTTGCCTCTTTGTCTACCCTCCCTCCCTCTCCCTCTCTCTCTCTCTCTCTCGCTCGCTTTGTGACTGTCAATGAGTTGATTCGAGTCGCCTAGCTACCCGCCGACAGCCACAAAATATGAGTGTAACGCTTTGGCTCTCATATTACGCATACGCCACATAGCACGGCCCCTTGGCTGACATGGCGAAGGAGGCTGCATGTGGGTGGGCTGTGCGGTGGGCGCGGCAGCTCGGCAACGCACAAAAACTTTTGCACATTTCAATGGCAATAAAAGTGATTTAATAATGCGGCGCTAAAGCCCCAAACGACAGCAGCGCCAGCAATAACAGCAACAGCAAAAAACGTCTTAACAAAAAAAGCAAGAGACAGAAAGAGACAGACGACCGAGCCGCAGCTCAGATACCCTAGCAAATGGCAGGCATTTCAGCAAAGGCAAGCAATTGCACTCAAAGTTAGCCCAAGCTGAGCGGGTAGCTCTCGTTTATCTATGTGAGTGGACCTTGGAGCAGTATTGCTGTTCAAAAGGTCTGAATTATGGCATTGACCAACACTGAATTCTTAGACAGTTTAAAATAGTTCATTTTAGACTTAACTGCAAGTCGTTGAGAAAGATTCTTCTTCCCGCTAAGAAATATTTCTAAATTAAAGCGTTATACAACACTAAATGCCTGATTAAAAATGTCACTTGCCAACACTAAGTTTTTAGATAATATTTCTAGAATATTACATTACTCAACACTCAATTCTCAAAAACTATTTAGATATCTTAGTGTTAACCAGCACTCAACTCTCAGAGACAAATTCTACCGTTACCCAACACTGAATACCAGCATAACATAACTAAATAACAGCGTTAGCCAATGGGCAGCTTCAACGCACTTCAATTCTCCTAGATGATTTCTGGATTATAGCATTAGCCAACACTACGCCGAGAACATCTCGATGTTAATGCGTTAATCAATACTCGATTTCTAGATGGCGGCTCTAGAGCTATCAATTCATGCATAACGTAACTAAATTACAGCATTAGCCAACACTTAACACAGTCAAATGAAATTTCAAGCCTCTAGCGTTAGCCAACACTCAAATTATTATTATATTAACATTTTGGGATTGCGAAACTTTGATAACTTTTTGGAAATCATCGCATTATGCAACACTTACTGCTCAGAGAACATTTCCAGCTTTGGGCGCTTTCCAACACTCACCGCTTCGACTGTCGCAGCCATCATGCCCCAGCTTGTGCAGTGTATTAAGCGCAGTGCAAAATCAATTTGATTTGTCGCCGCGTACGCTCTGCCCTGAGCCTAGGCGCCTGGCCACGCCCATTGCGTGTGATTAACTGCGCGTTTAATGTGCATGCCCGGCCATAAAACAAATCGCATGCAATCGTCCCCTTGTCCAATGTTCCTCGGTTTCCTCTGCACAGCCTCGCACCCTCACACACACACACACACACACACACACACACGCAATTCTCGAATACTTCAGCTCTACAACTCACATTCTCTTTCAGCTGCTCCCGTTTCAGCTGCTGCTGCTGCTACAGCTGCTTTGAAATGTAAATACAGCTCATTAGATCAATGCGCAGCCATTCATTTGCAGGGATTCTAAGCACTCGAGCCTTGACCAAAGACACATGACCCCACAAGCCGTAACCCTAGCCTAGACCTTCCCAATCCCACACACACACGCACGCACAGTGCAAGCGCCACTCGAGCCGGTGTCCGATAAGTTTTCCAGTTCTTCACAAGAGAGGGAGAGAGAGAGTGAGAGAGAGAGAGAGAGAGAGAGAGAGAGACAGCTTGAGGGCTTGTTCTCTGCTGCTCTCTGTGTTCATTAGGGTGGAATGTGCTTCTTAACTATCTCTTTCGAACTGCCTTTTGCTATCGTTTATCGATAGTAGGTGAAATTGATGTATGACATATAAAGATGACATATATTGATATATGTCTATACAAATATGTCCAGAATTCATTATATACTGAGCAAATGATTGTTATCGATTTCAATTTAAGTTTCTATATTTTGAAAAATCGATTATTAAGCGATGTTTTAGATCATATTATGCATGCTGACTCAGTCGATAAAGCTGCCTCGATAGATCATAACGAAAGTTAAAGTATCTATCGACGCGTTTTATCGTTATGTTATCGATCGTTGAATAGCTATCGATAAGTGCATGCAAATTGTCTTGTGATAAGCCGTGTGTCATCAATAGCAAATTCCTGCACATATTTATTCAAAATATCGCCACAAATCGAATCGATATTAAGACCGATAACGATATACTTTCTATATAAATATTTGGTCACATTGTAGCCTAGTCATGTCTGCAGTCAGTCAGCCTCTTGGCATTTCTCTTGGCCAACTCGCTGTCCTTGCCCCACTGTGCGCACGGTCAAGCTTTAATTAGCTTTAGTGCTTCATTTTCTTGAAGCAGCGTCACGCCCTTTTTTGGCCAGCTGCCTTTCTCTATTTCTCTGTGTGTGTATGTGTGTGTGTGTGTGTTTGGGGTTTTGCTTGCCGTTGGGTTTATTATTTTCACTTAATTTGTGCTTCATTTAATTTTTTGTTGTTGTTGTTGAACCCAACAATAATTTTTGTATACAATTTTTTTATTTATTTTTTATTTTTTTTTTTTTTTTGGGTCGTCTATGAAATTGACGTGTCTCGGCTGTCCCAGAAAGTCAAATGCCGCATCATCTCAGCTCAACAGAAAAAAGAGCGAGCAAGAAGAAGAGAGAAAACCTTCTTCATATTTTTTTTTTGGCTTTTCATTTCGCTTCTCTCTCTCTATTTTTTTTTCTTTTGCTATTTGTTATTTATTTTTATACAAATTTGTTAGTCTGCTCCTCCTACGGAAAAAAAGCGGAGCCACAGCCAGCTGTTGTTGTTGTTGTTGTTGTTGTTTATGTTCAAATTAACTTGGCCCACAAAAATGTTGTAGAAAGGCAGAGCCGGACGAGGCCACACCCGGGCCCGGGCCACAATGACAGTGCAGGTAGCAAAAGGTATTGAGGGAGAGGCCCATCCGCCGGATAGCCTCGTCGCAGGCGCCGGAAACCAGAGTGCGAGTGGATGGCGGTGCGTCCGGGTAGGGAGGGGCGGGGCTTGAATTGGGGCTAAAGGTTGCCCCGTTGTCGTTTCCTGACTGAGCTCGTCCCGGACACAAAGCGACAAAGAAATGTTTCGCATGCTGCACAATGGCAAATAATTCATAACTTGGTTCAAAACTTTGATTTAGCTGCAGTTAATACACAGTCTATCTCACTACCCCACCCCACTGCCCCTGCCTCTGCCCTCGCTTTCTCTCAATAAGAAATGAGTGCGTGTGTGTGTGTGTGTGTGTTGGCAACTGTTGGCCATACGTTGGCCTGCATAAATTTTGCTGGCTGTTGGCCCTACCCTGCCCTGCCCTACTCTGCTCTGCCGACTCCTGCTCAGCCCGGAGTCCTGCTGACAGTCGCAGCCACACACTTTGCTAGCAGATAAATTACGCTTGAAGCATCAGGCGTATGGAAGCGGAAGAGCCAACAGCTCGGACCGAAGATGAAGCGCGGAGCACAACATGAAGACAGAGGAAGAGAGACGAGGGGAGGGTGTGTGTGTGTGTGCGTGTGTGTGTGCGTGTGTGTGAGACTGGGGCAACAGTGCATAAAGCAGAGCATCCTAAGGTCTATAGACTGCAGACTGGACCACGCGCTGACGACTGTCAAGCGGGTCTCACAGTATGCATATATTTCTTTAACTGTAAACGCAGACAACATGCACACCAGCACACACACACACACACATACAGCAGCCGACGGCAGGCGACACAAGTGACAAAATGAAGATTTTTATGGACTGAATTTGAGTGCCAGCTAGCACTATCGATAATAAAACTATCGATAGTTCGATATAGTGCTATCGATAATAAACAGTTCAGCATAGTAATAGAGCTATTTTCAATCAATATCCCGTAATCTAATATATAAAAGAGGATAAAGTACTATAGCTAAAACTATCGATAACTTATGTGCATGTTATCGATAATAAACGGCTCAGCATTGCCACAGAACTTTTTCGAATCATCATCCTGTAGTGAGTTCTTAATTTAATATTCTAAATTGGAGGGTAAAGCACAATAGTTAAAACTATCGATAACCGATGTGCATGCTATCGATATTTATGTTTTCAGCAGAACAACAGGGCTTTATTTTTATCGTCTGAAACTTGAGGTTTACCGCAATCTAAAATTCGCTATAATACATTTTTATACATTTATATTTTAAATTGCCGGCTAAAAGTTTTAATATGCCCGTAAGCCCGTAACGTAAGAGAATATTCCGAAATTTTAGCAAATTTGCAGGCTTATCTTGTATTATCCTCACAGAGTCTGAAGCTTACATTTTTGTCGCCTGGTGAACTGCCAAAAGATTTCAGTTTACATTCGCTCTACTCTCCATTTCCTCATATCTCTCGTTCCCTCTTTCCCCCTCTCGCTCTCTCTATCTCACTCTATCTGTCTCTTTCTCTGTCTTTTGGCTGCCTTTGAACATATCTGCGCTCAGTCCTTGGCAATAAATTTTTAACAAACATTTAACTTGCATTTTATTAGTCCCCAGTCAGCGGAGCAGAAGAGTTACTGCCAGCGAGAAGAAGAGAGAGAGAGAGAGAGAGGGAGAGAGCCGCTATAGCCATCTCTATCTGTTCTGTCTGTCTCGCTGTCTGTCCTTCGGTTTCCTTTTGGTACGAAGTCATCATAATGACAATTTCTTGACTGTTTTCTTTTGCTTTTTTTTTTAAATTTTTTTTTTATTTTTGGGTCGCATTAGCCGTGTTCCAGTTTCGTCTTGGTTTCATTTCACTTTGTTTCGCTGAAACTGAAACTGAAACTGGAACGGGAACGGGAACGGGAACTGGAACTGGAACTGGTGCAGTTTCTCACTGGCCGTCGATTCGGCCAGACAGTTGTAGATTTTTCTTTACTCTCGGTTTGATTTGAGTTCTCGATTCGTTCCGTTGGCAAATTCTAATGAGGAATTATCGAAAAATAAATACCACCAATTCAATCAAAGAGAATATACTAAATGAAAACGAATTTCCCAACACGCATTTTGCAGTTGAACAAATGTGTGAGCAGCAATCAATCAAAAACTTGTAAAGACCAACAACAATAAAAACAAAACATAAATACAACAAAGTCTACAACAAACAAACAAACAAAAACGAAAAGAAAATACCGAAAAAAGTACTAGTGTAATATAAAAATACCAACAATGAGAAAAAACAAATAAAAGCGTACGAAAAATAATACGAATAAAGCAAAAAAAAAAAAAAAAAAAAATCAGCAAAGCAACAGTAAAAAAGAAAGAAAACAACAATCAACAATCGATAATCGATAACAGTTAATCGCAAATTGTGAACGGCTAATCGATAACCCATCGATAGCAATCAGCATAGACAGACAGACCCACACACACACACACACACACACACGCACACACAGAGACTAGAGATGGACTCGCTGGAGCGTCTAATGCGAGCCGCCCCACTGCCCCGCATGCTGACCAGCGGTGTGGTGGCAACGGCCGCCGCTGCCGCTGCCAGCGCCGCTGCTGGCGTCAAGGGCGTCGTCGGCATCGCCGGCCAGCAGCAGCAGCAGCAGCAGCGCGCCCTGGTCCACGCCTCGCTGGCCGCAGCCACAGTGGGACGCAAGGGACGCCATCTGACCGGGACATTTTGCTTGACCGGCGACACCATGGAGGGCATCATACAGTGTTTGGTATTTCTCAAAGCGTTCTCGGTAAGTGGAAAGCAGAGAAGCAGCGAGGGAGTGAAAAAAAGAAGAAAAGAGATAGTGCAAAAGAGAGGCAGAGAAGGAGAGTGAGAGAGAGAGAGAGAGTCTGGGCTTCAATCTTAATCTGTGTCTCATATTTCGTCCTGCAGAAAATTCAATTTAGTTTCTGGTTTGCGCTTGACTAAGTTTTTTTTACTACCCTCACACACACACACACACACACACACACACACACACTCACATAGCCCAGCCCCTCCGCCCCCATTCCACCTTAACGAGCCATCAAAATGTGCAATAGGCTGTAAATAGGCAAATACATTTCACACACACACACACACACACAGAGAGAGCAAGAGTGTGTGTGTGTGTGTGTGTGTGTGAAGCTGATTTTGGGATTTTGGCTTGTGAGCTCACTTTGATATGAATTTTATAACTACATTTACGGTGACAGCATAAGCGGGAAAGGTAGCAGATAGAGGGGGTGAGTGAAGGCGTGAGTGGGGGGCCAGTCGTTGTCCCCATTATGAATCGCCCGTATAATACTGACCAGACTGACCAGACGACCATGTGCCATAAGCCGATATTCATATAATATAATTTAACTTGTCTGCATATTTTCTAACACATTTTCCTCTCTCTTTTCGCTCTTTTCGGTATCTTTGCAGGTGAGTTGAGTCCAGTGACGCCCACTTAATGCACGCCCCTTACAGCAACACCTGCTGCTGGCTTTTTGTGAGTACAGCATTCAAGTTAATTAAAAGCAAATGCTTAACTTGGCCAAAATACACACACAAGCACACGCGCACACACACACACACACGACAGAGATTTGGCCACAGAATTTCAATTCGAGATTTCAGCTTGATGCAAGTGTGTCTGAGTCTCTGTGTGTGTGTGTGTGTGTGTGTGTGTGTTTGTTAGCCCTGCACTGTTGACATTATGCAAATTCTGTGGAATTTTTCCAACATAATTGGCTTTGTCCTGTAAACAGGACTTTAAGCTAAATTAAAACCAGAGAACAGATACGAAAAGCTTAAAGCTAAAAATTTCAGGCAAATACAGCCTATAAATAATTAATTAAATTTAAAAATGTCAAAATGCGAATTACATAAAAATATGATGACTATAAAACGCTTTACAAATTATATAAATGCAATAAAAATATATAACCAATAAATAAATGAAAGTTCTAAAGTTAGAGTACGAAACTATTAATAACAAAAATATTATTTATATATAGTAAACCAAAATATATCTAATATTTGCATAAATAAATAAAAAAAATACTAAAAAATTATTTACGTAATTATACAATATCATAAAAATATCGAATGATTACAAAATAGATTAATTACAAAAAAAGCAAAAATTATACAAATCGTAGTTTGTCAATATTTAACTGTTGTTCGTTTCATTCGTTACGCTCCATTTGCAAACGCAGCCGAAAAATATCATGCTCACTCGCTCTCGCTCGCTCTGAGCAACAGACTTCGGTTCTTTTCGTTTTTGTTTTCTGTTGAGCGCCTTGAGTTGCGCTAAGCATGCGTCGCTTCATTAGCAAACATTGGTTGGAGAGGGATAGCACGCTTAACGTTCGCATACTGAGACTCTGTAAGCGAGCAGGCCTGCAATAGTCAATGCAAATGCTCTTTCTTTACAGTCGCACACACATGCAGGCTCTCGCATACATACTCAATCATGCACAAAAGGCTCCAAACGAACCAATCAGAGTGCAGCAAAGCAACGCAAACTAAGAACGATCGCTAGCCGATCGCTAACGAGCTCGTAAAAGAACTGTTGCCATTGGTTGCTCTCTGCGCACTGTTAAATACACTGCGAATATCATTCAAGCGTGCTCTCTGAGCTTTCTCGCAGAGTGTGAGTGAGAGAGAGAAGGCATCGGTTGATAGTTATTCGCGAGCTATGATAAATACATATATATAAATAAATACTAAAGAGTATTTATTTAGGCAAATTCTCATTGCAGAGGGTTTATTAAATATACATGTCAGACTTAACTCTTTACAGTTAAATAATGCGAGCAGACTGATTTCCGCTAAAGTTTATTCAACAAAAAGTCTGATTGCTATGCCCACACACATACATATGCATGCGCATTTATACATATACATATTCAATTGAATCAATAGCATTATCTGTCAGGATTTCTCTCGTCTCTTTATTTTATATCAATGTATCAATACCAATTGAATCGGGTTGCTTTGATATGGAGCAGCTGGAGCTGGAGCTGGAGTCAGTTTAATCGTCGCATGTTTATAACTCAATTTCCTTGGCAACGCGTTGCTGTTGCCGGTTGGTTGGCGAAATTTGATTGATTTATCTGGCCTCTCGTCTTTTTCATGGGACTTCTTAATTAAGTTTGACTTCGTTTCAATTCTCTACCGACTGTTTTAATATTTATTTGCATTCGCTTTTCAGTCTGCTGACAACTTCATTTCCTTTTGCCTTTGGCATTTATTCCTTGAACTTAATTGCAAGCATTTCACTTGGCCACTACCCCACCCCCGTTCTCCTCTCTTTCTCTGCTGCTGACTCCACCATCTGCTTTTTTATTCTCTTTGGCCCCCCTTTAAGCTACTCGTTGCAGCTGAAGCAACTTGCTCTGGCAACTGTTTAAATATTGATTTACAGCCGATTCTCGGCCTCTCGTAATGCGCTGTGGTATTTAAATCGCATCCACTCGTCACTCTTAGACTTTTCTTTCTCGTCACTTGTTGCTCCTTTGGCGTAGTTTTATTGGCGAATGCATAATGAGCACTGATTAAAGAACAATGAGTAATGAGAGTATTTATCGACTGTTAATGATTTGCACTCGTTATTTTCAAGTGTCTTTGTATTTATCTGTTGATAGTTGCTTGTTATTCTCTCTTCCCATTACCAGTCCTTGAACCTCTCGCTCTACTGGTTATTCGTTACTTGTTATCGATTTTAACCTCGTTCGTTATTGTTCATCACTTTGATGCATTCATCCATGTCTCTACTCGTTATTTCTTCCGCTTGCTACCCGCTCTATTTACTACTCCGTAAATTTGTTGCTTGGTCTACTCGTTAGTCTGTCAACTCGTTGTTTCATTGCTTTACTTCACGTAGCGAATGAATTTATTATTTTAGCTCGTTATTCCCCCTTCTACTCTCTCTTTTTCGTTATTCAAGACTCGTTCTATACGGTATTTGCCTCACTCGTTACTGTTTCTACTCGTTCACCTCGCTGCTTGCTTTACTCGATGCTCCATCAGCTCGTTATTCGCTCTATTCGTTACTCTTCGCTACTCGTTGCTTTCTCTACTTTTCTTAGTCTCTCTATTCGTTACTTTATGCTACTCGTTACTCCTTTGTACTCGTTACTCCCTCTATTCGTTACTCTTCGCTACTCGTTACTTTCTCTACTCTACTTAGTCTCTCTATTCTTTACAGCTCGCTCCTCGTTACTCTCTCTATTCGTTACTCCTCGCTATTCACCACTTGCCGTTATCGTTGTTTGTTTTGCTCTTCTTTATGTGTTTGTTAAACTGTACTTAGCACTCAATGGCCGTTGTCTATGCATTACTGTCCCAGGCGGCTTCTGTCAGGATTTTAACATTTCATTTTGTGCATTTTACGGCACACACACATGCGAGCACACACACACAGATTTATTTTGTATATTAAGCGCTGGGAGCTATTGCAGCGCCATTAAAACTGACACATTGCAATTTCATTTCACTGGGGCTATCAAATAATTCCGCCAAGACTCAAAAAATTCGCACGCACACACACACACACACACATATCGAGTTACACGCTTACACACACACACATACACCCAGAGAGAGAGAGAGAGAGAGAGTGAGACATTCATATAAATAAAAACCACAGTGAGGACTTTTTACGCATCGTTAATTTTTCCCCGTAGACGCATCTCAGCGCTCAGCGACAATTCTGTGCCTCTGCCATACCCCTCCGTCCCCTCTCTTGCCCCCCCACTGTGCCCATTGCCATTGCCTGTCACTATCTGTTCCATCGTCTCCACTCGCCCATTCGCTCTGTCTCTGTCGCTCGTTCAGTTTGTCACTCTTTCACTCAATCAGCCATTGGCGCTGTCTGCCATTATAATGATGTCTGCCTGTTAGGCCTTTACATTTTACTTTGACATCAACACCAACACCAACAGCAGCGCCAGCAACCACCGCAGCAGCGGCTGCTGCTGTGATTTACTTACTGTCGCACCACCCAAGCCACCTCACTCTCTCTCGCTCTCTCTCTTTCACTCGCTCTCTTTGCGCTGGGTGTAAATTTAAATGTTGCACAAATATGAAAAGCAATTTACATAATATCCTGCCAAGTGTAAAATGATTGTCAATGCTGTCTGCCCGCTGTAGAGCCTGTGTAGATGCCCCACCCCACCCGTGCGCCGCCTGCTCGTCGCCACAGCGGGCCAAGCGAACCGCAGAGCCACAAGACTCAGACTCTGACTCTATGAAGTCGATGGACTTGAATCGTTGGCCACAGTCTTTATATATCAAATAAAGTAGAGCCTAGCACTTGAGTCGATATATATATCGAATCTTCTCGATAACTGGTAAGGGCAGTGTTTAGTTAACGATAACTAGCTTTACTGATGGACAGGTTGAATCTATTATTAGAGAGCTTCGTCGGACTGTGAATATCGATAACAAGTGTAATATCGATAAGCCGCTATAATTATCGATAGATTTATCACACTTATTTTTGGGATTTTTCTCTTATCGATAACACATTAGATTTTATTAACTGCTACTGCAACCAATCGATATCAGATTTCATTTATCGTTATCGATAACACCGTTATTTTTTTATAAGTCCCATTTATCGATATATAGTTATGATTTACAACTAACTGTCCGTAGTTACGTTCATACCTGCGTTATCGATAGTAATGTGCTATCGATAAAAGCTTTGCGGTTGCTCCTGGAAGAGCAAACGTATTAAAACTTTCGGCTCTGTTTACGTCGCCGTAAAATGCAATCGAGCTTTTTACTATTATTGCTATCGATAAATATGACATCGTGTCGCACGCTGCTCTGCGATTTCTCATCATTTCGACTAAGTAGATTGTGTGAGACTTCAGCTGGGCCATGTACCCAATGCCGGCTCACGCCCGACTCACGCCCGCCTCACGTCCCACTCACGCCTCCTCTCCACTCAGTGTTTTTTCTTAATTTATCTGCGCCCTTGGCTCAGCGGGCTCTTCGCTTGGTGCAGCGTCCCTAGATGGGGAGTGGGTGGGGTTGGGGGTGGGCAGTGGCACGGGAGGGGTGCGTGCATCCGTCAACATTTTGGAATTGATGATGTCTGCGCATATTATGAGGTTCAATATCCTGGATAATGACGACAAATTGCGCAATATTTGCACCAAGTCGCAGGCGCCAGATACCAAAGTGAGAAACGATAGCGGAGAGGGGGTGAGGGGGTGAGCGAGGGAGGAAGTTGTATGTAGATACATTGTTGACTGCTGCGCTGAGTGCTGCTGCTCCTGCTGTTGCCGTGTGTCCTTGTAAGTGCCATCTACGTCTACGGCTACGGTCAAACATGATTGATGAACGCTAATTAATGTGGCTGCCCAGCCAGTGACTCCAGCCCCGCCTCTGCCCCCGGTGGCGTCCATTACCTACTTACCTCGAATTGTGCAGAAAATTGTGTAATTAATTTGCAGCTCAAGTGTCTCCAATACATAATTATGACGCTGCAGAGGCTACGGACTGACTGTATAAGGCAAAGCCTCTGCCTCTGTCGCAGTTTCTCCCTTCTCCACCTTTCTCTATCCCTTTCTCGCTGTTGCGATGCTACGCGGCTTATTCCCTAACAACAACGGTAGAGCAAACATTTGCTCTGATTTACATGGGGCTCCTCATTGAAGCAGTTGCGGTCGCATATCCCGTTGATTGGTCAGCTCCGCAGTGTGTGGCAGGTGTGCGATTGACTATAAGATATCTGCTCTGATAGTCACTTTAATAGTAATATAGTAATTCACTAAATAAACTACAACTTGGCCAGGTAGCTAATCGCTCAGGCTGCACCAAGGGAAATTCGCTTTGATTTTCACACAGTAGTTTTCTAATTTTCACTAGCTTTGCTTACATCAGTTTGGCAGTCAACTTGATGCTTTATTGACGCCTGTCAATGAGTCACTCAGGCTGTCAATCAATGATGCTTCAAAATGTTAGAGGATGCCCATTCCATTTGCGTATCCCATTTATCTGACTCGAAAAGTGGGTCAATCACTAATCCATGCATGGAGCATCAGTCAGTAAATCAATCAGTTAATCTAAAAGTAGGTCAATCACTAATTCACGTGTCTATATTTAAATCGGTAACTAAGTTACTCACTCAGCAAATCAATCAGGCAATATTGTATGCATCTGTAGTTAATTGAGTCAATCGGTCATGCAGTCAAGCAGGCATACATTAGTATATAAACCAGAAAATCAATCAATCAATCGTTGATTTCTTGATTCAATCAGTTATACAGATTATCACATATACATTTCCAGGGTTACAATGCGTATTACAGTCAGTCATTTAATCGATCATTGATGCAAGCAATCATTCAGTTAATCAGTCCTGAATGTCAGTCAATCACTCAGTTAATCAGTCCTGAAATTCAGTCAATCATTCGTTCTAATCAATCATCTGATGTGCCCATTCAGTTAATCATCAATCCACAATCAATTAATTAGTCAATCATTCATCACAATCTTTCATTCAGTCAATCAATCAATCTACAGTTTAACTAGAAAACTAGTCAATCAGTCAACCAGCTCTTCAGTTAAACATGCATACACAAGCAATCAGTCTTTCAGTCAATTGATCATTCACGATATCAATCATTGCATCAATCATGCACGTCTACAGTCAAACTAGAAAAGTAGTCAATTCAGCTAATCATGCATGCATTCACAATCAGTCAATTAGTCAATCAGTCTTTCAGTCAATCGTCAATCACGCTATCAATCATTCAGTCAATCACAGTCGCTCATCATCATTTAGTCAAACAGTTACACCTGCAAGTCATTCACTCGTTGACTCCTCGTGCTGTTCACTTAATCAATCATTCAGTCAATCATTTAAAAGTTTATCGACATGAAAATGGAATTCGGATTGTCGCCCTTAGCTAGCCGCAATCATTTGACTCGAATGTGTCACACTGTGCAGGTGTGTGTGCATGTGTGTGTGTGTGTGTGTGTGTGTGTGTGTGTGTGTGTGTGTGTGCGTGTGTGCATGTGTGTGTGTGTGTGTGTGTGTGTGTGTGCGTTTCTCAGCATAACAAACATGCGCAAACATGCAGCTGCACTTGAGATGCGGGCACGCCTCAACGCATTTCATGGGGTATACATGTGTGTACGCGCGAGTATGTGCGTGCTTGTGTGTGTGTGCGTGTGTGGCACACTTTAAGCAATAAGTTGGCCAACAGCATTTGGCATTTGGCATCTGCATCAGCATCAATTGCACAGCTTTAGCTGCAGCTCAGCTTCAATTGCGATTGCACGAAGCGAGGGAGAGCTGAGAAATTCCCATAGATAAGAGAGAGGGAGGGGAAGAGAAATGTAGAGAGAACTTTAAAAATACAGCTACATGCATGTAAAGTTGACTAAAATTGAGACGCACTGAGATAGGGAACGATGAATAAAATGTCGAAAAGAAAATCGATGCTCGTTTGAGAGAACTTTTCTTGGCTTCAGCGAACCAAAAATATTCATGCGAACATCTATAAATAAAATAACCATATTTGCTTATATAAACAGATAACTGTAAATAGCATAAGAGTTTACATATGCAAAGAAAGCTGAAAGTAAATGCAGTTGTTGTTGTTGCTGTTCAGCCGGACATGTTGACAAAGGAGTTGGCTTGCTCTTTGAGGATTAGCTTATTGCCCGGCCATGGGACAGTCGACTGAACACACAATCGACTTGCCCTCCGGCTGTGTGGCTAGCTGTGTATGTGTGTGTGTTTGTGTGTGTTTTTTTTCATTCTATTGCTGTCACTTTGCGGCCCAGCTGAGCGTTCAGTTTGAATGCCGAGAGGGAAGGAGGCATTCTTGCAGTCGAGTTGCCTGCATTTGCATTCATTTAAAATGTGCAAAGCCGGAGGCGTGACTGTACTTTTAACTGGCAACTCGATGGCCTAGTCAAGCTGTTCCACTCTCACTCTCTCTCTCTCTCTTTCTCACTCTCTCTCGCAGCCAAGTTAATTAGAATTCCAATCGCAAAACTTTCAAGAATTTCCTTTGTACTCGAATCTCTTATTATTTATTTTCATCGTCTCAATTTTCTCTTATCGTTCAATTTGCTGCCAATAAATAAGAGATAAATCTCTTAGTTTTATCGATAATTTTTGTTGTTGTTCTCAATTTCAACGGAATGTGGAATAAGTGGAACTGAAATGCGAATTCAATTTAATTGAAATACTTTATGTTTCTTTTTCATATTTCGTGTGAGAAATAATTGCTTCGATGATTGTGTTTCACTTTCATTTCATTGCACATTTGCTCGGCTGTTGTTTTACATCCCCAAATACATGTTCTCTGTTCCATTCCATTTCATTAAAAGTCATTTGATTTCCATTACCAGATTGCAGATTGCTCTGTTCCATTCCATTCTATACATTTTAAATATTGAAATTGTGCATCTTTTGAAAGTGCTCTGTTTCATTCCATTTCAAATTTTCGCCAGCTCGATTCCGGAAATTCCCCACTTCATTTCTCAATTGTTTGCTCTCTCTGACTTTATGCTTTGTTCCATTCCATTTTGTTTCCATTTCATTTTGTTTCATTCCATTTTGTTTCATTCCATTTGGTTTCATTCCATTCTATATTCCATAAGTTTTTATTATAGAGCCCATTCAATTACATGGCTTTAGAGTTCCATAATGAACTGCTTTGATTATAATTGAATGTCTCAATTTCATTTTGTTCCAGCTTAAATTTCTCCATTTACTCCTCTGTGTGTTTTCAATTGTGTGAACATATTTTAGCTTATGGCACAGATGCTACGCTGCATGTAATTCCAATTCCATTTCGTTCCACTCTATCTACCTTTGCGCGCGCTCAACTATCGATCTTAAAATGTTTGTTAATCGCATTAGCTAGACGATATATTCAGCATTTTGGCACTTGAAATTCATTGCCTGTGCTCTCTGTGAAGGGAGGGGGTGAGGGTGGGCGAAGTGAACTCCTGCAAAGGCGAAACATTTTCGCGCTCTTGTTTGTTGTTGTTGTCGTTGTTTGTTGTTGTTGTTGTTGGCATAGTTTCGTATGCCGCACACGGCCATCCAGGAACCTGACAATTTCGCTGCCATCTAGTTAGGCAACTGTCTAGGCCTCTATAGGCGCCTGTATCTGTCTGTCTATGTGTGTCTGTCTATGTGTGTCTGTCTATGTGTCTGTGTGTGTGTGCTCATGTGTGTGCCGCCTTTCAGTTTGCAGCATCATCTATCTAAATGGATATCGCGCTTTCCAAGAGACAACAAACAACAACTGCAGCAACAACAACAACAACAACAACAACAACGCACGTTATCTTGAGCACATGCTCACGTTTGGCGTCTATCCGTCCGCCTGCCCGTCCATACGTTTGTTCGTTCTGTTTTGCTCACGTCTGTCCCTATCTGTCCGTCTCTTGTATTGTTGCACGTACGTGTCGTAGACTTTTTGTTCAGCCTCGGCTAAAACTTCACTAAAAAATGAGCCTGGCATGGCGTTGAGCATTTAAACTAGCTACAAAACATCAGCTATGAATCGCAACACTCTAATACAACAGCCACGCCTACCGACCCACCCACCCCCCTACCCGCCTACCCGCCTACTCGCCACCCGCGTCAGCCATCGCAGCCTAAAACAGCTCCTCATGCAGCCCATAGACAGGCCGCAGTCAAGGTGGAAAAGCGGCGTTGCGTTACGTGCAATGCATGCACAAGTGCCAAGAGAGAGCTATGTGTGTGTGTGTGTCTGGTTGCCAAGACAAAATGCGGCTAATGCTTTTTTTTTCTTTTTTTTTTTTACTTTGGTTTAGATTTACAATACAACGTGAAATGTTGTTGCTGTCAGAGCAACGCTTTCAGCTGCCTCAACCAATACATATATAGATACATATATATGTATATGTATATGGCTGTGTGTGTGTGTGTTTGTCGTCTCATGCTTTTATGATATTCGCTCATAAGCACAAGTATTTGATAGCGTCTGTAGTTGAGCACTTGCCTCGCCAGACCGACAAAAAAAAAAAAAAAAAATGGCCCACGCTGAAAAGTATGCTACGTTTTTTCTTTCAAATTTCCATTGAGCTCATATCACGTATACGTAGCGGTGACGCAGCTTGCGGCTGCAGCGACTGCTGAGTGTTTCGAGTGCTCAGCATTTTCGTATATGCCACGCCCATGCTCATGCCGACGCCCACTCGGCTTGCTAATTGTTGGCCATTTGTTTCGGGGCCTTCGCTTGAAGTCTCAATTGAATTTTTGGCAAGTTTCTTAAATGGTTGACAAAAGTTTCTGGCCAACCAGCTAACTGAGCTGAGCTCAGCTGAGCGCCCGCAGCGCTCATTGTTATCTCTCGCTGGGCTTATCTCGAGTTGCCTGCGAAATTCAGCTATTGCTTTTAGCTCTGACGTCTTTTCGGCTCAATTAGCAATGATTAGCTCTTGGCTAAAAGTCAATCTATTTGGCCAACTACGCACAGTTGAAGCAGTGGCTGGTGCTCAAGATTTCTCTGGAAATATGTGAGCCACTCTGAGGCAGCCTTTGCTCTGATATATTGTGTGTTATTATCAGATGTGAATCATTTGGAATAGATGCCGTATAACTCTTGACGTATTCAAACTGAATTGTTATCGATAGCAGAAGCAGCTGTAGTGCTATCGATATTAGTCACACTGCAACTCATCTTCTTCTTCCATATTGAGTAAATCTAGCGCCTTGCTTCACTTCCCGCACCCTCACTTTCTTGATTTGATTAGATATTCCTCCTGCTAAGCAATATGCAAACAATTTCCAACACTTTATGCTCCATACGGCGTTTACTTATATTTCTTAGAGCCCTTACTCTATGCATGTGCTAACAAGCTTGTCAATTATACAAGTTATTCAGATTTCTGTCAATTCTTTTACTTCTCTCTCTCTCGCTCTCTCTCCCTTTTCTTTTGGTATCTGGGTAAACTCTGCTGGGAAAATAGTTTTGCTAGTTGGCTTCATTTGTTGGCTTTGCAGTTTGTCTTGCTGTCAGGTAAGCTGCAGCAGTGGAAATCGTGTGAAGAAGAAGAAGACGAAGAAGAAGACAAAGAAGTGGAAGAAGAAGAGAATGTACCACAAATAATAATAAGTGTGGTTAAACAAGTTTGGCTAAAACGTTGGTTAAGTTTTCAAAGTCATTTGCTCGAATTTTTCTTAGCTTTGCCTTTTGGCTGTTGTTGCTTTAGTTGTTGTTGTTGTTGTTGTTGTTGTTATTGGCAAATGACATTTATACTTGTTATGTTATGTTTGCCATTCGCATTGTATTCGCTGCTGTTGCTTAAGAGAACTATGTAGAAACGAAGCCAGCAACGACAGAACAAGTCAACAAAAGCCAAAGCAATTTGGCAAACTATGCGCCGCTAAGCAACACAGACAAAGACGGCAGCAGCTGCAAGAGAGTGAGAGAGAGAGAGGGAGAGGGGGTGGGGGGGGGGGGGGGGGGGGGGTGACGGGTGAGGTATGTGAGTTTGGTTGAAGCGCAAATTGAAAGGACGATTGAGTGCTAAAGAGAGAGAACTGGCTGCCCGACGAGTTTAGTAAGAAAGTTATGCCAATTCATTAATTAGCCAACACACACACACACACACACATGCACACATAGCAGCTGTGGCAACAGTGTATATACATCTATGTAACTTGATATCGTCTGCTTACTTCATAAAAGGCAAACTTCTTGTTGCTGTTGTTGCTGTTGTTGTTGTTGCTCTGTTTGTATTTTGACAGGCATATTCCATATTCAATGCGCGTGTGCCTTGCCACAGCACACAGCACACTCCCACTCCTCCCCCCCCTCCCCCCACTCACAATCGCATGTTACATTGCTTCCCCCTTTTTGCGCTCATTTATTTGATTAGTGTGCGTGTGCGTAAAGTTTTTGGCCAGCAAATATGGCAAACAATTTCACAAAGTGGCCAAAGCCAAAAACTTTCGTCATTGGCATTGAGTCGACGTCAATCTGCAATTGCCATAGACTTGGCTAATCGCTGCAGCCAATGGCCACGCCTACCTACCTAACCTGCCTCCCACTGCTTGTGCAACATAAATTCAGCTAATGTTGTGCTACACACACACACATGTGTATGGCATTATAATTCAGCTGCACGTTTTGGCCAACTAATTAGCCAACACACACACACACACACACGCACACACATGGACAGCTGCTGATTGGGTTGCTCAGTTGAATTACTGCTTTAATTTACCAGAATATTCGACTAGAGTTTTAAGGCTCAGCTTGACTAACTAACTAACATATCGATAATAATCGATAAATGCGACAGTCATACCAAAGAGCTTACACATATGTATATAAATGTTTCTCACCTCATTTGAGGGCATTTAATATTCGGCTTTGTCAACTGTTGCTCTGCTGGCTTTTGGTTGGCTCCAGGGACGATGATTTTGGTCTCGCTCTTAACTCGATTCACAAACACATTTCAACTGTGAAAATACGTTTTGCCTTTCAACGCATTCAATTAGTCAATTTGCTCTCTCTCTCTCTCTGAGTATCTATACATTTAGTATATTTACTTTGTTTGCGCTTCAGTGAGTTGAATGCAAAAGGCATTCGCTGAGCTCATCTGAGCTCCTGCAATTAACTCGTGATATGGCCACGTTCCCAAGTGGAAATCTTTTGCCCGTCACGTCCCACTGTGTATACCGTATCCCGTATCCTGTTGCCCTTGTCCCGTATCCTGCGGCTGCTGGGAATGTCATTAGCATTCATTCAGTTGATGATATGCGTTAGATCATTGAGTGTGGCATTTCGAAATTATAATACACAATCTATATGGAAATATGCGGCATTAGATGGCCATAATGTCGCTTATTATGCAGATATATATATCTATATATATATGTAGGTGTGTATGTATATACCAACATATTTATAGCTTGGTCAGCAGGTCAGCCAGCGATAGGGCCTATCAATACGATTGCTAAATTTGCAATGGAATTAGTCAACAACAAATAAAAACGCAAATGAATTATTAATACGCGCCAATTTCGATATAGATGAGTCTATATAAATACATATATATGTATATATATGTGTATTGAATCAACAATTGCCGCATGAAAACTTGAATTGATTTATGGTCAATAAATTTATTATGTGTTTGGAAGTATTCCCTTTAGTAAGTCTCGGGCCAATGTATTCCTAGCAATAGTTTTTAGGCTTTTCACAAAGAATCCTAAAGGCCATTATATATGGCATAAGATCAATTGTGTATATAGTATACTGTATAGATAGTGTAATCGATGACTTTATAGTAGTCGATGAGTGTATAGTAATCGATAACTTTATGGTAGCTGATCGATTAAAAATCATCAATAGCTTAAATGACCTAAAGTTAGACTAAGAGTAATCGAGATATCGATAGCAATCGCCAATCATTCACTTGCTAGTTATCGATAACTATACATAAAAACTACCGCCACTTCAGCTTTGACAGCTTTATAGCAATATTTAGCTTCTGAGTAATCGATAACGGCATATGAAAAAATAATCGATGACTCGATAATAATCGATAGTATACTTGAAATCGATAACTATATAAGCCTTTGTCAACTTCAACGATAGCTACATAGTAATCGATAGTTTTAGCATGGCCACATTTATCTGATTTCTCTCTCAATGCCTTGTAATTCCCAAATGGTTATTTCAAGCACTTCTCGGGTAGAGCTGTGCCAGCGCTTGACAAGTGCTGCCATATTCTCTAGCCAAAGCCGAGCAGCTATGCGCTATCAGTGCTGCCAGATCTGTGCAGGGCTTATATGTGATTGTGTGCGTGTGGGCGTGGCTATGGATGGGTGGATGGCTGGATGGGTGTGGGCCTTAACAGCGTGCTTGGCTGCCCCTAAAGGCTTCGCTCGCAGTTGCCAGGCACTTAAGCGTGCGATAAGCGGACGCTGCCAACTGGCGTCTTGGGGTCCATGCGCTATCTGGCAACGCCATCGTTTCCGCTTTTATGCATTGGCTTCGCTCTTATCTAAAGCACACATCGCACACGGCTTGCATTTATCCAGGACACGCGTCCAAAGAACAAGAAGAAGAAGAAGCAGCAGCAGCAGCAGCGAGTGAAGAAAACTTTGTGATGCCTTTTTGGGGTTTTTCTTTTTGTGATTTTGCTTTTCTTTGCTGTTTTATTTTTATTTTTGCTCTCTCTCTCTCTCTCTCTCTCCTTTTCTCCTTTTTGTCTGTTGTCGCTGGCTTTTCATTAAAATTGTGCGCGCCTATCTGGCCAGCCAGATCTTTTGACTAGGCGACTAGTTCAACTCTCTCTCTCTCTCTCTCTCTCTCGCTCACACACTCCCTGAGTGTGTGTGTGTGTGTGTGTGCTTTGACTTTTGTTACCTTTGTCTAAAGCGCAAAATTGTCGAGTTTTGCAAAAATTTTATTGCTGAAAGGTGCTAAAAATGCAAAAGTGCTGATGCTGATGCCAAGGATGCCAAGGATGTTAAGGATATGCAGGATGTTGAGTATGATGTTGCCTCGATAGTGCCGCAGCACCTTGCTCGCCCTCTCTCTCTCCCTCTCTCTCACTGTTACTCGCTCTCTCTCCTTCTGCCTGTCTGCCTGCTTCCGCTATTGATGTCCTGCTCTCGCCTCTTGCTTTAATTATTTAAATTAAAAATTGCCACAAAACTTTGCGACTTCGTGGCCTGCGCTGAGTCGCTCGAGTGTCTGGCACTTGGCATAGTTTTCAATCTTTTGCCATCTCGACACTGCTTGCAGTGCAGAGCCTAGGCTCGCTAGAGGCCAAAGCGGGTATATTGGTTGCAGCTGAGCAGTCACTGAATAAGTGTGAGAGTCACAGTTTTAGTTTGAGAGGCACTGCTTAATAATGATGTACCAAGGTCTGGGACTGTTAAAAAAAGTCAGGATTTTGTTTGTGATGTGGAGTCACAGTTTTGATGGTTAGTCACAGTCACTGTTTATACTCAGTCACTGTATTTAGAGCTATACCTTTGGCTTGTCACAGTTAGGAATGGTCAGTAGCAGTTCAGGCAGTCACTGTTTTGGCAGTCACATTATTGGTTGGTCAGTCACAGTTTAGAATAGGCAGTAGCAGTTCAGGCAGTCACTGTTTTGGCAGTCACATTGATGGTAGGTCAATCGCAGCTATGAACATAGAGTAGCAGCTTAGGCAGTCACTGTTTTTGGGGTCACAGTGATGATTGATGATGATCAAAGTTTTGAACAGAGAGAAGCGATTACGATGGCCGCTATCTTCGAGTCACAGTTTGATAGCTTAGTCACCATATTAAGTGAGAGGAAGTAAGAGTTAGTGAGAGAGAGAGAGAGAGCTATGACAGTTACTGCCTGAGAGTCACGAATCCATGAGTTCGTTTCACAGTCACACTGCCAGAACCTGCGTCAAAAAGTAGAGAGCGAAGCAGTCACTGTTTAAGAGTCACATTTATAAGTGAGCGAAGCAGCTACGACAGTCACAGTTTGAGAGGCGCAGCTTTGCTTGATCAATCACATTTTTGAACAACGCCAGATCACATCACATCACTTCACTTCTCCTCTTTCTCTTTATCTTAGATCTGCTCCGAAATCACAGTTTTAGAGACCATTTGAGCGAGCATTGCAGTCACACGAAGACACCATCTGAGAGCAAGTTGCCTAATAGTGATCATATATGTTGACAAATCCATAGAGTTGCCTTAACCCGATAGCCAAAGAGTCTCCGCTCTCGGCTATGCATCAGAGGAAATCTTTCATCTCAAGCTGAGAATTTCATAGACTGCAAACAGAGCATGTGGCAGTTGGTGCTGCTTGCTGTTTATTTGCCAGCTTCATCTTACGCTCACTTGCAACAACAACAGCAACAACAACAACAACAACAACAACAACAATAGTAGACGCGTTTAATTAAGCAAAGTGGCTGGCCAAGTTGCTGTCAGCGCTTTGGTTTTTTGGTTTCGTGCAGTGCTTTTGCTTTTGGCTAACAGAACCTGGCCACGTAGCTACTGAGAGTCGCCCACGCTCAGGCCCACGCCCACGACCACGCCCACTGGCCACGTTCCTGTCTAACCCTTTGGATGCTCTGCATTTTTGCTAATTTTGTCTAATTTTGCTTAAGTGACGGCTTCAGGTCGTTGCCATTTATGAGGGCGTGGGCGCACATCAGCTCAAGTTAACAGCCAGACAGACAGACAGGCAGACAGAGAAACTATCTATTCAGCATTAGCTCTGTCTCTCTCTCTCTCTCTCTCGCTTCCACTGCCTGCCTCTCACTCCCGCTCTCACTCTCAGTGCCTTCGTCTCTTTCGCTTTAGTTGCTCTGCGGCTGTGGCATCAAATATTTAATTTCTTTGCCGCTGACTTTTGTGTTAACTACTTTCTGACTTGTAGTTGCAATAAGTACAACAACAACAACAATAGCAACAACAACTGCTGCTGCTACTGCCTGTGGCATGCCAGGTTTACCTGGCTGCGCTTGAAAGTATGCAACATTTTTGTTCCTTGAATAAATGAACTTCTGCATGCGGCGTGCTTTCAACTCCGTCCAGCTGGAAACTTGAGCTCTTGCTTCCAAAGAGTTGCACTAAATAACTAAATGAACTATCAATATGTATCGGAGACAGCGAAATGAAAGGAATACAGCTTCGTTAATATATTTTCTACTAGGTTCTTAAGCAGAGTTCAATCTGATTTGGCTTGAACTCAAGTCTTGTCCTGCAAGACTTTGTAATATATCCGTAGGATTTGTCTTAAGTGATAGATACTCTAGCTACTTTAGGTGATATAGATACTCTAGGGGACATGGGTACTATGGGTGCTCTATAGATAGTCTAGGTAATATGAGCACTCAGGTGCTGCTGAAGCGCATCTCCAAGGCAAGACTTGTAATATTCCGTTTCACTGTCTATGTACAGTCGCGTCTCAATAATTTGTACCCCGATAAATTGCAGATTGCGATAAATCGAAAGATATTTCATCCCCCTGAAAGAATTTCCTTTTCAATAATTCTTTATAATTTGAATTTCTGTGTTAATCGTGCAAATTTTTGATGCCCTTGCCATTTCGAACTAAAGGAATTGTACTGTATATTACTAGCTATGGGAGAAACCTTTAAAAAATATACCGATTTAATTTCTATATATATTGGGTTGCCTAGAAGGCAGCAGGATGTGTGAATATATCATAATGATGTTAAAGCCAGAGAGAGAGAGAGAGAGAGATAGAGAGCCAAAGTGAAGCTGGCAATGGAGCTTATGTGTTCATGCTTGAACATATATAGAGGTACATTTTAGAATATCCCTATTAAGGACTGAGTTAAGCATATGACTAGATAATGATTTAGTCTTATCAATTCTCAGCATATTAAGTCTTTGACATATCAAACAATCGTTTTTGGATAGAACTGTTAGCTAGAATTGCACCTCTTCTTACTCTAAGCCATGAGATCTCACGCTTTGCACTCAAATGACTCGCTAATTGCACATATATCGATAACTATCGATAGAAATGAACTTTTAGCTGTTTCCTTTCCACATTCCACTTTTGGCCATGCGCTTAAATTAACTTTGTCAATGCCAAGTCAAGCTAGGCTAAGGCAAGCCAAGCGATAGTGTCAGCAATCGATAACAAATCAGCTTTGGATCCTATGGAAATTGCCATTAAACTCAGCGAGCTGCGCTCAATTTGTTTGACGTCCACGATGCGGACATGCAGCGCATGTGAGGCGACAGGGCGACGTTGCCTGTTTAATATCCTGTCGCTTAATGTCGCATTCGAGTTGGCCCGCTGCACCGGCTGGCTGTGCGGCAGTCGGGCACGACTTGATTTATTGGCCAAGTGTTGGTTGCATCATTCGGGCATTGGCTTGCTGCTCCCCCTCAGCCACGATTTTCATTACATTTATTATGGATACGTATATGTATGTATATATTTATATGTTATATATATGCACATATATGTATGTTGGTATATATACATTTCTTATTTCGCTCACAGCAGCTAGCATTTTCTTAATTTCACTTCTCGCTCTAACTCTCCCTCTCTCTCTTCACCTTTCTCTGTGCGCTTTGGCAGCAGGTCGCCCTTTTGTACAGATTGAAAGCGCAGTCAAGCAGTGCCACAAGTTTCAGTACCTAAGCACCGCCCCCAGCCGCCCGTCTCCTGCTGCAGTTGCTGTTGCAGTCGCCGGCCTCAGCTAGCGCTCAGCTTGAACTGAGCACATTTGGAAATTGAACAGCAGCTTGAAATATGCGCGACAATATTGTTGCAATACCCTGTACTTGAGCATTAGAGGGTCGCTTGACAGCAGCTGCCTGCCTTGCAAGCGCTTTCTATGCCATTTTGTGCTCAATTATTATCTGAGTTCAGTTTACGCTCTGAATTGATTTTTATAATACTTTTCCAATATATTCAAGTTTTATTTATATTTTATTTTTTATATAATTTTTTAAGTATTTTTTATTAATTATTTCTTTTTCATTATTTTTCATATATATATATTTTTTTATTATTTTATTTATTAATTATTAATCATTACTTCCGACTTTACGTGATTTTCTCCTTCATTTATCGTTTTCCCTTGGTCATCCTATAAATAGAGCGCCATCTGGCAGCCCTTTCAACAGTTTTTACTTACTAGATATACACTTTTCACACACTTTTCACTGCCTTACACAGGGTATCTGCGTGTGTCATATGCCCCGTTGGCCATCTGCCTGCTTTGCTGCGTCTTTTGGCTGCTGATATTGCCGCGTCAAGCATCGGCAATCAAGCCAAGTGCAGACGCTAGTCATTCCTTCGGCGCTCGTCTTTAGCCACACTCAAGCCCGTTCCCACCCCCTAACTCCCACACACACACACACACACACACACACACGCCTCCGCCTTCGTCTCTGAGCAATTTTGTTATACGTTTTTAAATCATATTTAACGCTCAATTATTGGCGCTCAAAGTCGAGGCGCTTGGCAACAGACAATGGCAAACTAATGGCCGTCGCTTCGCAGAAATGGAAAATGTGCTCGACTAGGGGAAGCAGAAGCAGAAGTAGAAGAAGACGAAGTGGAGGCTGGGCATGGGCAAAGGAAGCTGCACTTAATACTCGTAACTCGACGCATCAGTTTGGTAGCTGCGGCGCTTTGTGTGCTCAAATGACAATTTGTAAAGCTGTCATTGAAGAAGGCGGCCTATAAAATGATGAGACAGAGAGAGAGAGAGGGAGTGGGAGAGAGAGGGAGGGAGAGAGCAGCCAGTGACAGACACACACAAATGACAGTCACTTTGGCTGGCAGGAGGCGGCAGCGGCTGGGGCTGGAGCAGGGGGCAGCCACGACGTGCGAGTCCTGCCCGGGCTCAGTCAGTAATCAATCACTCAATCAATCAGCAAATAATGTGCATTGAAAATTTTTTAAGTGTCCATAATGTTTGCCCGCCTGCCAAACTGTAGCCAAAGCGGGCGCGACTAGAGTGGGTGAGAGGGCGGTACGCGAAGGAGGCGTGGGCAAGCCGCACAGTCAATTTAGTCAAGGAGAAAATAATATTTGTCAGCCTGACTAAGTAATTATGCTGCGTGAAGGCACTGAGAGTGTCAGGCCTCTTATTGCCATGTCATTCTCTATGCCTAGCGGGGTGGAGAGAGGGAGGGTGGCGAGTAAAAGGCAGAGGGAGAGAGAAGAGAGTAGGTTAGGTGACTAGACAAATGTCTTAAAGTGAAACAACGAATCCGCATTCGTATCCAAGTCAATTATTTTATGCTGTCAGGATTATGGCAAGCCCTATAGAAAAGAGACAAAGTCTGACTGTGGCTAGAGACAGGGACAGAGATAGAGAGAGAGAGAGAGAGAGAGGGAGAGAGAGAGCGGGATGAGCAGCTTGGGTATATGAAAGCAAACATTGGCTCAATTAGAGTTTTGTCACCAAAGATAACTGTGACAGCTTGAAAGGGAGTTGAGTCTTAAGAAATTGTGACAAATCACAGAGGTAGGGTAGAGTAGAGAGAGGGGGAGAGAGAGAGAGGGAGAGCGAGCATATGGGCAGCTATTTGCATAAATAATTCCAGCTTGTTTTAATTTGCTCACTATTCAAATGAGAAACTTCCAGTATTTCCCATTCTTAGTGGTTTCTCTTCGTTCACTGACCCTGCGGGCAAGGCCCCCATAGCCACCTCACTCGCACTTAGCCGGAGTAGGCTATGTGCGGAAAAAGCTTTCCTTGTCGCACTCACTCTGCTTCCCTATATTATAATATATATGTAATATATTTATAATATTCTTAGATTCTAAGCATTGCAAAAACCTAGCAAATAATCACAGACAAATCAGCTACAGCTCCAGACCAGCTCCCATTAAATTAGCAGTGCTCAATGGACTCATCGAAGCACATTAGCATCGACATTTGAGCTCGGGCAAGTCATAATGACTTGAGCAATATTTTATGGAATTTCTATATCTATATAATCTATATAATCAACTTGCAAATATTTAGCCAGACTGTCTCACTCAAGTGCTCAGCCTTATGCGTATTCATTCGCAATCTTATCAGACATAGTTGTCTCATATGTACTATATGGGTTGAGCTGAAGCTCTGCTTTTGATTTCATGTGCTAGAGTGAGACAACTGCTTAGCCCCGGTTTTGCTAATGTAGAAGAGTTGAAGCCGGGATGAATCATATCTGACTATATACAGATGTAGTAATAGAGCTATTGGCTACGCCTTCGGGCAACTTAGCGTATAGATCAGTAGATACATATATATACAGTGAGTAGCATTAATATTCGTTCATTTTATTTTTGCACTTCAACCATGCTGAACCAACATGAAACATGAATGGAAATTCAAAAAGTGCAAATGCTTAATTAATATTACCTTTTATATGAGGTATATATTAACATTCTCTATATAGCATAACAACAAAGATTATACGAGTTAAGCGCTCCCACACTAGGGTTGGGTTCTTGTGAATAAAATTGGTGTTCAATAAAGTAATATTTATTTTATATAATTAAGTATCAATAGGTCTAAGCTCTCATGCGAATATGAACTGAGTCATATCAGTTTTACTCGTTGGGTTCTCCCCTTGAATGTCTGACTGGACTCTGCAGAGGCCAAAATTTGTCGTTACTTCAATAAGTATTTCCAGGTCACAGTTTTCAGCGAGCAGTCGAATACTCCCCTACTCCCATGTTGTACTATTAGATAGAATTATTCAATACATTTTTTTGATATTGAGATAAATTGTATTTAAATGAAATAAACAAGAAATTCAATATATAATTGAACTAAAAATAAATCACACAGTGACTTAGAAGACTAAAAAAGTTTATGCTGTTAAATCCGGTTATAACAGAATAGATAAACGAATAGTTGGAAACGTTCCAAGCGGAAGCTCTTTCATATAAGATTGTATGTGAAACAGTTCATCCCAATGACCGTCCGTCTGTCCACTATAAGCAGAGTCGTTATAGCCGCACTTTACTGTATATGACTAGCCTTTAGTCGCTGACTTGAAGTCATTAATTTCCCAGTCTCGAATTTCATTGTGATTTCAACTTCCGGGTCTGCTCTTTGGCTCTTGCTTCAATTGTATTATTCGACTCGCGGTAATTTTTCATTTATTTGCTTTCCCTTTCTGGGTTTTTCCTTGCCTTTTCGCTTCGTTTTTTTTTTTGCATTTGTCGAGCTCTCCAATGACCAGGCACATTTGGCAGGCATTGCAGGGGCAGAGCGAAAGGGGGAAGCGGGCAGGAGACGGCTCGCTCTTACATTTAGCTTAGCGTGTTGCAAAACTTCGATGATTAACTTTTTCGATTAACTCAAAACTCAAAACAGACAAAGCACACACACACACAGAGACACACACAGAGACACACTCACACACAGACACACATATGCAATGAAAAATAAACAAACAACGGCTGCTGCTGCAAACTGAAAACTGAAAACTTTTTCATGGCGATAAACAATTTTCCAACGTCCGCCCTCTAGCCTAGCCACCTAGCCACGCCTACTTGCTGCTGTAGTACCTCACCCTCTGCGGCCCCCTTCTACCAGCCATTTTTTTATAGCATAAATTTATTTTAATGTTTATGCTTAACAATTTGGCGTGCAGCCACCCAAAAAGGCCGCCCACGCAATCAGCTTTAGCTCTGGCTGCTGCTGCTGCTGCTGCTCCTGCTACTCCTGCACACACAGAAGAAGCAGCATGTAGAAGGAAGAAAGAAAAGTTTTGGAAAACCTCCTGTCGAGCAGCTGAAACTTTGCATATTGATGCTGGCCTTATCATGCAGCAATGCGCACTGAGATAAAATACGTGAAAGTAGATTAAAGGCGCAGCAGCCCCGCCTCCTAAAGCTGCTCCTGCTCCTGCTGCTGCTGCTGCTGCTGCTGCTGCTGCTGCTGCTCCTCTTTTACCTTCAGCTGAGGCCGATTGTGAAAGAATCTCTGATTGATGTCTGTCAGTTATGTGTGGCAAAAGGAATCCTTTTATCATTTGCCTCCAAGTGGGCGTGGCGCATGCATGCTTGTCAATGTGTGAACGCATGTGTGTGCGCTGGTGTGTGTGTGTGTGTGTGTGTGTGTTGTAATTATGGGCCATGTTTAGCCAGCGGCAATTGTTTGTGATGATAAATGATGAGCAAAGCAGAACACGAAAAATAAAGAGAGAGAGAGAGAGAGAGAGAGAATGTAGAGAATAGAATGAAATGAGGTGAAAGCGGCTGTGGGGCGGGAGGCGTGGTCTGACCATGAAATTCATTAAGGCACCCACACACACACACACATACGCACACACACACACGCACACACACATATTCAGCTGACCCCTGACCCAATTGTGAATGCTGCCTAATGGGCAACGCTGGAGTCATCAATAATGCTGCCCACAACAATTGAGGGTTAGATCGCAGCCGCCTAATGAGGCCCCACACAGACTTTAAAGATATGCACACACACACACACACACACGCAGCTCTACACCCCAAAGCAAAACAAAAGTGATTTAGCGAAAACATAAAAAGAGAAGAGAATAAAGCAAAAACATTCCAAATGCGAGCAACTGCAACTGCGTAGAGCCGAAGCAAAAAAAAAACACACAACTTTGGGAATTGCGAAAATTGTGGGAACCGTGGGAACTGCGCCTACTTGTAGAAGAGGCGCCTCTAGCCACTAGACCAATAAAAAAAGAAGAAGAAGAAGAAGAAGGAAAAATACCAAAAACAAAACGAAAAGTTTCCCAAGAAAACAAAATTTCCCCAACGAGCCATTTCCGTACGTGTGTGTGAGTGTGTGTGGGTGTGTGTGTGTGGGTGTGTGTGTGTGTGGGTGTGTGTGTTTAAGCAAGAAGCAGCTCAAGAAAAGGTAAAGAGCACAAGCCAAACAGAAAAATAAAATCCAATAGGGAGATTCGCTCGAGAAAAACTAACGACTAAAGTATACTCCATTTCAAGTGGAAGGTCCTTTAGAGATGATTGAGAGAATGTGCCTGATCAATTCAATCTGCAAAGTAATCAATCATAGTCAATGGATTAGTCACTTAATATGTGAGCTACTTGAGCAAGTTTGATCAAGTTTATCAATCAACCAGTTGATCAATCATAATCACAATTACTAATCAATTTCAATCAATTACTAAACGCATCTGTTGCCCAATTTTTCATTACAAAGTTGTAATATGAGACGATAGGATGTACGTGATCTGATTCAATCAACAAAGCAGTCAATCATAGTCAATTGATCAATAATTCTATGTAAGTTTGATCAGGTTTGATCATATTCATCAATCAACCCATTGTTCAATCATAATGACAATTGACTATCGAACATTCATCAATCATCGTCATATATTATTAAGCACATCCGTAGCCTCATTTCTCAAATATAATATATGATTGATCAAGTCTTACAATCAAGACACTAATCAATCAGTCAATAAAAAAATTGAATCTGCTGATCTATAGCCACTTATCTATCAAAATAATCAATCCAAGTCAATCAATAAATAAAAAAGTAAGAAGAAGAAGTAAGCAATCAATCAATAAGTAAAGAAGCTGGTCAATCAATCGATCAATCACTCGATCAATCAATACGTAGACAAATCCATCAAAATCGATTGTTACTAATCAATCGAGCTCATTATCAATCATTGATTGATTGCTACATCTCCGTCCATCACCTACAATGCGCTTGATCAATCACACAGATTACCTTCACAATCCGAAGTTCTCAAGAATCGATTGATTAGTGCAATATACCCCACTTAGCTCAACTGGCCACAGAGCATAAGAAGCCAAAGTAGAAAAAATTAAGTAAAGTGTTTGGCCAAGGAGCATTTCCAAATAAGCGACGATGAAAGAAAAGCCACGGGAAAAAAGCCGAGTGGAAGCAGAAGTGGAAAAACAAAAAGGAAATAGGCAACAGAACAACAACTTTGGAAACGAACGTGCGAAACGGGCGCTGGGCTCTGGGCGTAGGCAAAGGGTTTTCAGCGTGGACTCAGCGTTTACTTTTCACAAAAAACTGTTTTAAAAGCTTAACCACGAAAAAGAAGAACAAAAAATTTGCGAATATTCCCTAATGACGGCCGCAGCCGTAAAGAAATACCACAAAAGCCGAGCGAAAGTAGAAAAATAAAAAGTAGACCGAGTCAGCGAGAGTATGTTATAAGGAGGACAGCGAATGGGAGCAATAGAGAGAGCGGGAGGTAGTTAGATAGTGGCAAATGGAGTTAGCGAAGGGCGTGAGTTTTAGAGGCTGGACATGAAAATGGGAAGAAGGGGAAAACGTTCGGCAGGCGGACCGACAGTGATAAAGCATTGTGATAAAGCATCAGAGTGGCATTAGCATTGGGCAGACATTTCACATACGCAGCTCTAGTTGAGGCCCATGAAACAGGCGCTCCAGTCGGGTGTGCACGACTTGCAGATACCCGCTAAGAAAAACATGGAACTCGTTTACACTCTGTCTTCCCTGTTACAGCAGGGAAAGAAGAGAGAGAGAGAGAGAGAGGGCGAGGGGGGCATCTCTGCTGGCAGCTAGAGAAAAGTTAGTTGATTGCCGCCGGCAGCAGCAAAAGCAAAAGCAGAAAAAACAACCAAATTTTTGTGATGGAAATTCGTGTGTTTTCCTTGTGCATTTTCCTTCGTTTATTTTCATTGCGTTCCCTCTGGAGAAAAGTGTATCACAGCGATCTTAGTTGTAGCCGGGACTCAAAAACCATCTGGGACTTGCAGCAAATCTTCAGCTGAATATTGCAAACTCTAAACTTGAGAGAGAGAGGGAGGGAGAGAGAGGGAGAGAGAGTTAATGTGTATTTAGCTTAGAGTTTCTCTATACTAAACTGCAACAGCCTAAAGTAAGCCCATATCGTAGCACTAGACTACACGAAAATTGGGCTGAGAGCCGTCAGCCCCCTTTAACGGATTTGCTTTGTCTAGACTTCGTTTTCTGGGTTTATTCTCTCGGTTGGCAATGGCTCTAAGCAGCTTCTAAATATCTGGCTTTTTGGCTATTGTTAGCTGCGGTTGCTTTTTTATTGTGGCAAGCTGGCCTCAATGCCACGCCCACCCACCCACACACACACACACACTTGGCCTTTTCACAATGGAAGCTAACGCAATTTAAGTCAACTTCGACACCTGCAAAGTGAAATTGAATTACAAAAATAAAATAAAATGAAAGTAAAAAAAAAAAGAGAGAAAAAACTTTAACAAAGGCAACGGCAATGAGGAAAGTCAAATACAAAGGCCAAGCACACAGAGGGCGCTCTACGGCTCTCACCCTCTCGCTCGTGCCCACACCCCTCACACTCTCTCTCCCGCTTACTCTTTTCCGCTTTCTATTTGCTTTTGGCATTGAGTGTTAAATGTAATTTTTACACCTTTACGCTAAATTTTCAGCGTGCAGCAACTCTAGCCTCGGCACAGCTGCTATCAGACAGCCACCCACTGGCCAGCCCAGCCACGCCCCCAGCCACGCCGCTCATACAAAATGCTTAAGAACTTTTAGTGCGTCTCAATGCGCATTTTAAATAAATAGAAATTCAATTTACTTTAAATAAGCGACAGAAACAACCAGCAAGAGCAGCTTGACACATACACACACACACACACACATATACACATACACTTACGCAGCTTGAAAGCGGAACAAGTGCCAAGGGGCTGGGCATATCTGAGAGCGCTTCTGCCGCGACGAGGTGACAAGCAGCAGCGAAACGTCAGTGACAGCTTCTGCTTCTTACATTCTCTCTCCCTCTCTCTCTCTCTCTTTCTCCCTTGCCCACTCTTTCTGTCACTATATCTGCCAGCGCAAGAGACAAAAAAGAAAAGCAGAGCGAAAAAACTTTTTAAATGAACTCAAAATTGACTAAATGTGCTAGCCAAAAGGTGCGTAGCGAGCAGAGACAGAGAGAGAGAGAGAGAGCGAGAGAGAGACAGAGAGAGAGAGAGACAGAGTGTGAGAGCGATTTCGCTGGGGAATTTCAGTTAAAGTCTCCATTGCTAAAAAGAGAAGCGAAAAGTAAAAAAAAAAAAAAAATACTGGAATATAATTAAGCGGCGTTTAGAACGCTTGTAAAGAGCGCGAGAAGTTTGCCTAATTGTTTGCCCGCGCACAGGCGAAAAGAAAAACTTTCCGCAAAAGTTTAATTTAAATCTGAATGAGAATTTCGTCTCAATTTTTTTCCGTTTCTTTTTTTTATGATTTGTTGATTGTTTTGCTTCTTTTTTTTTTGAGAGACACTTTAAACGCGATTTGACGCTGTTGCTGACATTTATTTTTGACAAGACTTCGAAATAATTATCGCCAAGCAATACACTTAAGTGAATCTTAAATTGAGCTAAATTGAGTTTGAGTTTGCCGATGTCTAGATCAACTCATAGACAAGTGGCTAAAACAAAGCAGTATAACAGATGTATAACAGTTGTATAACACTTTTTTTCTGTTATAGATTTATTTCAATATGAAACATATGTATAATCTTGCCTGCCAAAAAGTGTAAGCTACGTTAAATGTGTATAACATTTTTCAAATAATTGTATAACAGTTAATTTGAATGGTGTATTGAACTTAAGCTCTCTTATACCTTTGCAAAAATATCATATGCCTTACAGAGTAATATATCAGCTGTATAACAGTTGTATTACAGCTGTATAACAGTTGTATTACATTTTCTTGGCCGTAATTTTAATGCTGGAATCGATTATATCTATATTTCATCTTCACAACAGTAACAAAGTATATGCCATATAACAGTTGTATAACAATTAATAGATGTCTCGCGCCGCACTCCAATTAATGTAATCAATAATGTACAATCAATGCAAGCCACACAGCAGTATTACAGATGTATAACAGTAGCACGTCTATTCTCCCAGCACAGGGTATTGTCTAGTCTATCAGACGAAGCTGTTGTTGGCGCTGTCGCACAGCTTATCTAGCATTATAAGCAGCTGCCCAGCTGCGGCAGCTGTCGCTTTGATTTCATTTAGAGCCAGGTGATAAGATATCTTCATGCCACAATAGGCAAGGCTGGAGACTTGAGGCTGTGGCTGTGGCCGTGGCTGTGGGTGTGGGTGTGGCGGCACCACAGCAACCACCAGCCTGCGGTTGATGCAAAGATGGGGCAAGGCAAGCATAATTATAAAGCTGTTCATATCAAGCAGCTCAAGTGCAACTGGCTTAGGGTCCAGATTGAAGGCGGCGACGGCGGCGACAACGCGTGGGTAGATGCCAGCTCACGGCTGTTGATAAAGGGATGAGACTGGCGCCCAGCTGGCAGACGCCAACTAAGCCCCCAACCATATCCAACAGCAAAAGCAAAAGCAACAAAAATAAAGAGGAAAACAAAGTAAATAAATAAGGCGACCAACACAAAGCGTGGAGCCCAGGGACTTAACGGAGAGCGGATAGAGCGAGTCACTTGGTAGCCGAAGTCGAAGTCGAGTCTGCTTCTGCTTCTGCCTTCTTCATTCCTCGTCCATTTTTTTTTTGCGTCACCCAAATCAATTTATTGAATTTATTTGGTGATTTTATTAAAGCGCGCAAAAAGCATCAAATGAATTGACACGAAAAGCTCTACGGCTCAGTGGGAGTGGGAGTGGGGGGGTGGCTAAATTCGATTGCCGATTCAATTGGCTGTCAAAAAACATGTATATATATATATGTATAAATATATATATATTCCTATGAAGCTAGAGTGAGGCTGGGGCCTATCGTAATTAAGTTAGAACCTTTCCACAATTTTACTACAGACTCTCTCTGCTGTGCTCTACCCATCTCACCCATCCACCCAGCCCGGCCCGGCCCGGCCCGGCTCACTCTGCTGGTGAAAGAAGCGCTGATTGCGTTTGCCAGAATCGTTCTCGGCCACGCCCCTGCCCCAACCGCCGCCTGGCCAGCCAACATCTATACGTACTTAGCCAAAGCCTAACAACTTTCAGTGCTAAATGCCTGCAGGCATCTAAATTGTTACAGCCAGTATAATAAAGCCCTCCCTCCCCTTTCTCCTCCACCTCCCCCTGCCCATCTCACACCTTTTGACCAACATTTGCTGGCTTATTACATCTGCACAAATTGCAAGTTCTTAAAGCTCTTTAAAAGTGAAATGTTATACAAATACGCAATGAATTTCTTGCTTTTAGCCAACTTCAATTAGAATGGGTCCACCCTAAAGTGGAATTTGAATCTCTACATCATCCTTGTGCAAGGGTTTTCTGCTTTACTTGATTTTCCATTAAAGTTAGTTGAATTTGTAATAGTAGTTAAGCTGCCAAGCTTCAGTTACCGTTGTACAGTCAGAGTTTTTGCACATTATAGTTTCGTATAACAGTTTGTTTTCAAATATACTCTGGATTAGTTTCAATCCTTAGAGCATAAATCTTTCAAATTATCTCCCCATAACATAACTTTGAGTTTATTTTAAATGCAGGGAACATAATTACCTGCAAAGTAAATTTGTATAACAGTTTCAATTTAAGCAGTTGTTTATATACTTTATTAATAAAAACGGCCATAACTCTGAGAATTACTTACCTTTAACTAAACCTCTGAATTGTATAACAGTTTGTATAACAGTTTTTTTTTTACTTTCTGACCCATTTAATATAATAATATAAACGCGCTGCGCCTTATCAGCATTAACTGTATATAAAACAGTTTTAACATCATTTTGTATAACAGTTTCCAGTTTTGTTTTTCTAATTTACAAAAAAAAAAATGTATGTATACAAATATATGATACCACAATTATTTATCTGCCGTAATTGTTATACTTTATTTTTTTTTTTGTATAACAGTTTTTGATTTCACTTTTGAGGCTCATTAGCCGTGGCAGCCTTACGAAATAATTTGTAGCCACAATGAACTGAATATCGAATATCCAAATAATTGGATTTGTTGATTGTCTAAAAAATAAAATACTAATTAAAATACATGTTTTTTTCTTCTTTGCTCTTGGTATTTTTATTTTCATGTAGCTCGTCGGCGGCGAATTCGATATGGAATTGAATTTTGTGATACAGGATGCGCAGAATATAAAGCATATGCTGGAGCTGCTGGATCATTGTCCGCCCAATTTGCAGGTGAGTTGCGATAACGAAAGGAAAAAAGAAAACGAGTGTGTGTGTGTGTGTGTGTGTGTGTGTGTGTGTGTGTGTGTGTGTGTGTGTTCATGTTGTATAACAACAAATAAAAATTTGATGGCATAAAATTCAATAAAAAATTGTGTTACTTTGCGTCATCAAAGCCAAATTAACCAGCTATATAAAAAAGGCGTTTGTAGCTGTAGCTGTAGCTGTCTCTGTGTATGTGTGTGTGTGCTTGTGTGTGTGGAGGCGGCTACAAATTGTGCGTAATGAAAGCGCAACATGAAATGCCTTTCAACTGTTTTTACTTTTGCCGCGTTGTCATTCGCCTCGTTGGCGACGCGACGCAATCTTGTTTTCTCTTTTCTCTTTTCCCTTTTTTTTTTGATTTGCATATGAATGTCTGCCTGTGTGGGTGTCACTCTGTGTGTCCGTGTGCGTGTGCGTGTGTGTGTGTGCGCACATTAAACAATATTTTACACCTGACGCTGTGTGTTGCGCGACGGCGCCATCAAATTATTAGCATGAATGCTGGCAAAGGATATGACGCCCGGGCACGTCCCCAACTGCTGTGCTGCCTCACTATGTGTGTGCGTATCTGTGTGTGTGTGTGTGTGTGTGTGGGCTGGCAGGAAGTATGCTCTTCTCATGCGACATTCGCCCCAGCCTCAACTTTTGCCGCTGTGCAAGAGTAGACGCCGGAAGTTGAGTAACCGTGTCAGCAGCAGCAGCAGGAGCAGGAGCAACAGCAGCAGCAGCAGCAGCAGCAACAGCAGCAGCAGCAGCAGCAGGAGCAGCAGCAGCAGCAGCAGCAGGAGTCAGTCAGTCAGCCAGCCTGTTTTTAGGGGGCTAGCAGGCGCACCTCAGCAATCTCTGACAGTTTGTGGAGCCGACAAAAATCGCGCCAATGTTGTCGCTTAATGAGTTTGTTTCAAGTTTGCTCCAGCGTTGCGTGCATTCACCTCGCACACAGCGAGAGAGATAGAGTGAGAAGCTCAGCTAAGAGATACCCTCTAATATACAAGAGATGTGCAATTCCTCATGTGCAACATTTAAGTAAAATCTTTTGCTGTTGAAATCTCTCTCTTAGAAGAGACAAATTGATTTATGCGAAAAGTTTGTGCACTGACTTTGGACAGCGACTCATATGACAGACGCAACGTATATGGCATATAGCATACATTCGGTTAAGCTAGCCAAGAATTTATGTACCGTTGAGTCAGTGTGTGGAACCGATTCGGGTGCTGAACCGTTTAAAGACTTTGAAATTGTTGCTGCGTGGAGAATTTCTTATTTATGTGCTATAAAAAGAGATAACAGGTGGCATTAGAGAGAGAGAGAGAGAGAGAGAGAGAGAGAGAGAGAGAGAGAGAGAGCGAGAGGAGAGAGAGAGAGAGAGAGAGAGAGAGAGAGAGAGAGAGAGACAGAGGGGGGAGGGGGAGAGGGAGAAAGGATGGGTAAGATGAGTGAGGCTGCGGTAGATCGAGAGTGAGGTAGAGAGAGAGAGAGAGAGAGATGTAGAGCGAGGCTGAGAGAGGGACTGAGAGCGACTGTTCGAGGGAGACAGAGAGAGTGAGAGAGAGACAGAGCATAACGGTACTCTAAGCAAAGCTAACTTTATTTTCTGCAGGCTCTTGGCAATTGCTGCTGCTGCTCGAAAGTCAAATTTTTGGCTCAGCTGTAGCTTTTGGTGTGGGTGCTGCTCCTGCTACTCCTGCTGCTGCTGCTGCTCCTGCTGCTGCTGCTGCTGCTGGGTGGAGCCATTTAAAGCCACTTACATATGCGAGCCATTAAAATGACGCTTAGTGAATTGCGTCCTCCTCAGTGTGTGGCATGTGGGAATGCCATGTTTACACACACACACACACACACATATATATGCATGTGTGCGTGTGTGTTTGCGTGCCTGCGTGTGATACATGGTCCGCTGTTGTTTCACGGCGTGCACAACGTCAACGGCATTCAACGTCAAATAGTTGCGGCTCGGCTGTGCCTCAACGAATTTATTTAGCTTTTTAAATTAATGAAAATTGTCACTGACAAATGTTGTGCGAGTGTGTGTGTGTGTGTGTGTGCGTGTGCTGTTGACTTATGTAAAACACGCATCAAATATGCATCATTGAAGTGCCAGCAGCAGCAGCAGCAGGAGTATCAGAAGCAGCAAGCGGCAGCAGCAGGAGCAGCAGGAGCAGGAGCAGCGTGATTTGAGGCAGCGCAGCTCAAAGAATTTCCCAGCATATTGGCTGTGCTCGCTTGCTCGCTCGGCCGTCCGCTCAATTTGGCATGCTAAGCAGGTGCCACGCCCCCCCCCCCCCCCCCCCAGCATATCCCGCTACGTGGCAAGTGGAAATAAAAAGGAATTTACAGCCATTTTATTGCCCGGGGACAGCAACAGGGCGCAGTTAACGGGCCGCCGTTGTTCGCTACAATTTTGCATAGCTAGCAGATACACCTGTACACACACACACACACGCACACACACAGGCACACACCTGTACAACAATCATAGCTTGCGGAATACTTAAATGATTTATGCGTTTACCAGCACCGTCTCTGCGTCCGCCACTCAATTGATTCGGCACGTAACCGGGCCAAGTGCAAATAACTGTTTCAGTTACCAACCGACTCCCTCTGCCCCACCCCCTGCCACCTCTTACCCCTCTTGGCCCCTGGTTGGTCCATTATGTATGCGGCCATTACATTTTATACTTGACAATAAATTTTGGGCGTGGCATTCGGTTCGAGCCGAGCGCAAATCAAAGCCACGTTATGGCCATATCCCAGCGCCGTTGCCTGACTTCTGCTCCAACTGGCTATAGCCGTTGCCGTTGCCATTGCGAATTCCCGTTGCCGTTGCCATAGCCGTTGCCGTTCCGGTTCAGCTTTAGGTTCCGCTTCTGGTGGGCATTCGCTGCTCCGTGCAACCGCAGGCTGGCAACGCCTTCCTCGGTACGGCCACGACCTCTGCCACTCGGTATGCTCAATAAAATTTTACAGCCTTTGCCAGCGCAGCAATTTGCGTAACTCTTCCTCTTCCTCAACCACCCTCCTCCCCCCTCCCCTGCACACTCCCTCTCTCCCTCTGCCTGTCTGGTCAACTGGTTTCACCTTTCGTCAAAATCTACATTTTGTGTTTGCTTATTGCGCCACCTGCCGGCTGGTAGCTGCTTTGAATAACATTGTTAAGGCTCCATTCATGCGTGCCACGCCTTCTGTGCGCCCCGCCCTCTGTGTGGTGCCTCTATCAGCTGAATTCAACTTGTTGGCAATTTGCTTTAAAGCAAATTTTCGCTTCCTTCTCTTCTTTTCTCTCTCTCTCTCTCTCTCTCTTACTCTGTTTCTTTGTTTCTCGCTCCATCTTCACTCCACACATTTTATTTTTTTACTATTTATGCTACATAAATATCTTATTCAGCTCGTCCAGCTCATTGCCTTAACAGTTGCTGTTATGCTAATGAGCTGTTAACTTTTTAACAGTCTCTCAATGTAGAACAGCTGTTGCTTTTCATTGATTAACATTTACTATGCTTTCGACTCGTTCGTAATGTGCAAGGGGGTGTATTAGTTTCGTGTAATCAGAGACTTGATGCATGAGCTATACTGTTCTTTATCAATACAATATATGTTGGTCAAGGCTTATATATTCTCTGTTAACATTTGTCTCTGTTTCGTTCTGTTACTCTAAGTTCTTCTGGAATCACTTATTTATTCTTTTCATGTTGCCCATAGCTAAGTCTAAAGTTCTACTAGCAGCAGATCTTTCTATCTCGCTCTCTTTACATATTTTGTTCACTGTCTTACTCCATCTATTTTTCCATCTCTCTTTTCCTCTCTATGTCTCTCTCTATTGCTATGTGTCTATCTCTCTCTCTCTCTCTTTAATTTCTATGTCTCTATCTCTCTTTCTCTCTCTCTCTCTCTCTCTCTCCCTCTAATTTCTATGTGTCTCTCTCTTTTTTTCTATTCCTATGTGTCTATATATATCTCTCTCTTGCACTCTCTCACTCTCTAATTTCCATTTCTATCTGTCTCTCTTTCTCCTTATCTATGTATCCATCTTTTTCTTTCTCTCTCTCTCTCTCTCTTTCTCTTTATTTCTATGTCCATCTTTCTTTCTTTCTCTCTAGTTTTATGTGTCTCCCTCTCTCTCTTCTCTCCTTTAATATAAAACATTTCTCAAACACTCAAATCTCTTGCTCATTTGATGCAGCCCATATGGCATATGAAAGAGACAGAGAAAGAGATAGAGACAGAGACATAGATCGAGAGAGATGGAGAGAGACATAAAGATAGGCAGAGTGAAACAGAGATAGTGCATTGTGGCATTGACTTTGTAAAGGAATTAACTTGTGTCTACACAAGGCCTCCGAGTGTGGGCAACGCCAGAGGCAGGGGCGTGGCAAAGCTGAATAAAAAATGGGGAAAAAAGAAAAGTTTTGCCGTCGCAGCATTCAGCGGCGACGACTAAGCTGCAGCTTAGCGGCGTGTTAAAGCCAGATAAAAAAAAAAAAAATGAATAGAAAAGAGCGAATGGGGAAAAAAGTGGCCAAGTGGGCCAGCATTGGCGGGCGGTGGCTGCTGGTGGTTGGGTGGTGCGGCTGTAATTATTCGAGGGCAACAAAATGGCGATGGATATTTGCAGAGAGAGCGCAGATCTGATGAATGGGGCAACACTTGCCCGCTGCTCCCCAGCCCTCTCCGTAGCCCCAGCCTGGTGCTCCCCCTCCTCCTCCTGCTCGCATGCCGAGCTGAAGAACAAACAGCGGCTGCACACAAAAAACCCCAGCGGCAACACATTACAATTTATTCATGAATTGAATTTGTATTCGTTGCAGATATTTCTATAAGTTCAACATTTGCTCTGTGCCAGCCAGCTGCCACGCCCCTTCCCCTCATGCCCCCATAAGCATGGCATGCCCAATTTGATGGCAACTCTTTTGCTTCAGTTTCTTCATTTAGTCAGTATTTTATTTGGTATTTAAATACTATTTGCCTGTTGCAATTGAAGGAGTGGCAAATGCAGGCAACGATGCATAAACAGTTATATACGTATATGTATATGTATATTTGATAAGAGATATATATATAGAGATATATAATCAAATTTTAGTTTGAGTTTCTTTCTCTTTACCCCAAGAGACTTCTCTCTCTCTCTCTCTTTCCCTCTTCAATTCGTGGCCACAAAAGTTCCACTGTGCAGACACTAGATTCTTCATTCTCTTCTTCTTCTTCTTCGTCGTCGTCGTCTTCTACTGCTTTTTTCTATCAATCGAAGCTGGCAAAAGGCCAAAACGAAAGATACACAAAAGCGAGCGCTGTTCATTAAATATGAATGATTGTCGTTCGGGGTGCCAATCGAACTGGGCTCCATGCAAACAGAGTTGTCACACACACACACACACACACACTCTTAGACCTAATATTAGCCAATTGTGTTTGCAATTTTTTCTTGTTTTTTATTTGTGGAGCGCCTTTTGATGTCGCCTTGGCCGAACTTTCATATGGCAGAGTTTGTCAGCATCACACACACACACACACACACATGCATACACAGGGTGTACCGTTTGCTTCAAAGCCGCCGCAATGTGAAAAGGTCATTTAATTTCTTTTTGATTTGTTTTTTGTTCTCTTCACTCGCTGGCATTGCCTTTCCTGCCACTCCTCCGCCCCCACCTCCGTTGTCGTGCCATTAAAGTGTAAATGTATTTTTAAGTAGGCATATAAAAAACACACACACACACACACACACACACAGAAATACCAGAAAAAAAGGCACTGCAAATCTATAAACAAAATAGAATCAGCCCAAAAGACCGTAAAGCCAAAAAGCCGCACAAGTTTAAATTTGGTTCCCCGGTTCCGAGTTAATAGCATTTTAAGTACAATACAGCAAATACAACAAAGGCAAAGGGACTGTCTCCAACAAGAAAGAAGAAGCAGCAGGAGCAGGAGCAGGAGTAGGCAGAGAAATGTTCGAGCCTCGCAGCTGTTAAATCGACATTAACTCGAGACTTCAATTTCAATTCAATTCACGAAAATTTCATTTGTAATTAGAAACAAAATGAAACAGAGCCTTAGTGCGTATATATATAAATATATTAGATAGTACTTTAGTATTTTGATTAGAGTGATTTAGTGTTGACTAACAGAGGACAAATGAGCAAAAAAGCCAAGAAGCAAATGTTAAATTCATAGAGATATTCAATATAAAATTCAAAAAATTAAATTAAATTAATTAATATAAAAATGCTTAAATTGAAAACTAAAATATAAATACTAATTTCAATTAAACATATAAAAATTATTTAAAAAATATATATGAAGAGCAAACATTATTAATGTATTTAATATAATGCAATTTTAGAAATTGATTATAATATATAAACTATAAACAAAATACTAAAAAAAAAAAATATATATATATATAAAAAAAATAATATGCACAATAAAAATATATGAAATATAAAATAAAAAGAAAACGCCAAATATATCAAATAAAAATAAAATAATTTTATTTTACAACAAAAAAAAAAAAAAAAAATATTTATTTATGCATTAAAAAAAATAATATTACAAAAATAAATGCACAATAAAAAAATATGAAATATAAAATAAAAAATAAAATTCCAAAAATAAAATTATTTTATTTTTTAAATTATTTTATATATGCATTTTCAGAATATCAAATAGTTTATCAAAAAAAAAAAAAAAAATATATATATATATATATATATATATATATATATATATATATATATATATATATATATATATATATATATATATCTATATATATATATATATATATATATATATATATAAATAAATAAAAAATAAATAGTCTTTGTTTATAAATTCCATATCTTCATCTTTAAATGCCAGTAAAAAATATTTGTATAAATGTATAAAATATTTGTACAAATGAATGAATAAATTATAAGTAAATCAAAATAGATATTATTCATTCATTTTTGCCGTTCATTTGAATAAGTCTAGATTTAAATAGTTTTCAATGTTGAATTTAAAATACAGCAATGCCTCTGGCCCCATTCAAATCGATTCTCGATTCATAAAAAATTCAAAATGAATAAAAAAAATATATAAAAAAAACGTGGAAGTTTACTTTTGAAGAGCGCACACGACGTCAGGTTCTTCTATGTCGAACTACAAAGTAGAAAAAAATATTTACTTTTTCCATTTTGTCAGGTCTTAAGTGGTAAATAACTGCTAAGGGGTATATGGGTTTCGAGAGGCAGCTTCATGCTCTAAACGGGAAGAGATCTGTGAGGATCTCGGCTAGAAAGCAAACAGAGCTTGATCAGGGAAATAGATGAATAAAGATGATCTGCCATGAAGTTTCATAAATATAAATAACATATGAATTTTCAATTCAAGGAGACTCTTAAATACAGGGTATCTGTTATCTGTGAGGTCTTTTCCATGTTTAAATTTTTGTTTTTTTGTTTTTTGTTGCTCTGCTCTCACTGTCATCAGACATGAAATATGCATAAAGGTCTGTTAACAATTCTGCTTTGACGCGAACTGAGACACAAATACTAAGTCCTAAGGGCAGGACACATGAGAGCGCGTGGGCGTGGCTGGAGCGTGTGGGCGTTCGCTTTTGCTGTTGGGCTTGTGAAAACAGTTTGGAATACTTTCGAGCTGCTTTGCATTTTCAGCTTTCAGGCTTAGTGTGCGTATGCGTGTGTGTGTGTGTGTGTATGTGTGTGTGTGTGTGTGTGTGTGTGTGTGTGTGTGTGTTTGCCTTGCCAAAGGATTGAAAGCTGTCAGAGACAAAGGACAGCGGAGGCGGGGCTCGTCGAACGGCCGCCCATGCGTTTTGTCATTCAATTTTGAACGCATCGAAGGCCCCGAAGCGCCGTATGCCCCGATTTACGCCTAGACCCGAAAATAAAAAAAAAAAAAAACTTGCGTAGCTGTTGGCATCATCGACTCATCAATATGCAAAAAAGCCTCCAAAGCCGCAAGGGCGGTCAGTGTGCTCAGTGGGCGGGGGAGGGATGTTGTGTGTGTGTGAGGTGCGTGAACAAAAGAGTTCACACACACACACACGCACACACACATACACACGAGCGTGCACTGCTGTCCCGTTAGTCAGCCGTGCGGCAAGAGCAAAGCAAACTTTTCTTGCTTTTTATTTTTGTGTGTGGCCGGAAAAGAATAATAAAAAAGGGGGCAATAACACAGACAGGGAGAGAGAGAGAGAGAGAGAGAGAGAGAGAGAGTGAGTGAGTGAGATGGAAATGAAAGAAAATTATTATGGAAATGTCAACGTGAAACTTTTGCACAAATTCAAAGCCTCAATGCCTCCGCCTGCCATCGACCCCATCGCACATCGCAGCCCACCCTCTCCAATTCACGCCCCTCAATGGGAAAGTGAACGCATATGCCGCACTCTTTGGCGAGCTGCGTCCATTTTCGTTGGCTCGCATTCCAAACACAATTGAATTTCATGTTTGACATGACCAATATCCACAAGCAAGCCGGGTTGAAGGCCCCCTCCACCAGCACTAGCCACCCGCCCTCCCTCGCCACCAGCACCTTTAACCACGCCTCAGCGTCAAGTTTTCATTGTTTAGCTTCTTTTTTTTGTGTGTGTGGGATTTTTGGGTTTTTGTGCCCGCGAGGCGAAAAATATTTAATGCGATTTCCATTGGCTTCCAATTCACAGAAACAGAAGTATTAACAGACACGCACACAAACACACACACACACATATATATATACTGTGATATGTAAGGCTTGCTCAAGTGCATGGGCGTGGCAGCCTTTTGGCTTAGCAGAGATTTGCCTTTTGCCAAATATTTGCATATAAATTAATTTAAAGCGTGCACGCGTTTAAAATCGCGCGCAAAACGCGTCACTTATCACACACACACATACACATTGTTCAAGTGTGTCTGTGTGTGTGTGTGTTAAGTGCGTGTGTGCACACTCTGTCAACATTCTTAATTCTTGAAGCTGCGAAGCAAATTTTCCGCAGGAATTAAATAAAAAAGTTCCCTGAAATTTAAATAAATAAATTTTTTAATGAAATTCAAAAACAAAAATAAATATATGAAGCTGCGAAGCTGAAGTGTAAACGGCACGTAAATAAACAAATTATAAATTTACAAATTAATAATACAAAATAATTCAAATATAAACAAAATAATATACTTATTTATTTAGCCAAAAAAAAAAAAATATAAATATACATATGTTTAAAAACTTTGTTAAAGAAATGGAAAAGCTTAAAACAAATGTATTTATTTTACTTTACAAATATAAAATATTAAATTATATATACAAAATGTTCCAAAAATAGTAAACAGATTTATTTAGGCAAAAAAAATCTTTTTTGAATATTAAAAAAAAAAAAAAAAAAATAATAATAATAATAATACTAATTTTAAAGAAACGGAAAAACCTAAGCAAATATTTTTATTTTACTTTGCAAAAATATAATAAATAAAAAAAAAAAAAATGCGCACAAAAAAAGAACGATATAAATTTATAATTTATAGATCATAGAGGCCAAATTTATTTCTTTTTTAAGCCTGCCAGATTTGGGCAATCTTTTTTTTTGCTTCTTTTTTATGTTGGTTTTATTTCTTAGAAAATTTATGAAAAGTTTTGCTTAGGCGGAAAAAAAGGCTTTGAAAGTCTCGTTAAAAATTTGAGCCGCTTTTGAGGCCGAGATAAAGATATCAAATTACTTAGCAGATCGCATCACGCAAAGGTCTAGAAGCGAACTTTTTGAATATGACTCTGAATCAATTCGCATTCAGCTTAAAATCACATCAATCTCTAGAATGCCTCACGCTCTGTAGGTGTGTGTGTGTGTGGGTGTGTGTGTGTGGTTGACAACCCTTTTTTTTCCTGAATGAGCTCGCTTTAAAGTGGGCCACTCAGGTGGGTCGGGCTGGGCGGTGCGGTGCGGTGCGGCGGACCAGCTCGGAACCACTCAACTGTTGACTTTTGTGACACCTTCTTATAATTCAATTTAAGGCACGAAGCTGGCATCAAAAGGTTGCTGATGCGGATCCTGATTCGCATCGCTGGATGCGTTGGCTGCTTCGCAACTCTTTCTTATATATATATATATATATGTATATAAGTATACATATATATATATACATACTTTTTTTGTTGCTAGTCCCCGCGCGACTTCAAACGCGTCGCTGGAGAGACGCGCGCGTTTTTCACAACTCGCGCACGATTTCTGACGCCTTTTCGGGCGACTGAGCCTCGAAACGTGCCCGCCCCGGCCACTTGACAGCTGAAACCCATTCCCGTGCCCATTCCCCCCCGTTCACTCTCACTCCCATTTGCTGTCCAGGTTGAATCCCATTGCAATACGAGTCAAATAAAACCTGATCGCAATGTTAAAGTTGCGGCTAGGCCATGAATATTAGATGAGTGTCGGTGGCTCTGTGAGGGGGAGTATGCGTATAAGTGTGAGTATAAGTGTGTGAAAGTGTCAGCTTGAGCTGGAATATATTGTACGAATGCTAAAGGAAGGATTGGCAAAGTGGAAACAAATTTATCTGGGTATAATTTTGAGTATAAGAGTGATGAGTTTCGGTATAAGAGTGGTGGGAAGTGTGGGCGAATGCGAATCAAGTTGAAGTATACAAGCGTGTAATGGTAGAGGAGTGAGTATAAGTTTAAGTATAAGAATGCGAGACTTAAATAGGGAGTACAATAGTATAAGAGTGGGTATAAGTATTGCTGTGAGTAAATGTTTGTGGGTATAAGCTTGAGTATAAGAATGGTGGGAATTCTAAAGTAGAGTAAAGTATAAGAGTGGGTATAAGTATGGGGGTATAAGTGTGAATATAAAAGTTATAGACAGTGCCTGTAAGTAAATTGTGGTGAAGTGTATAAGAGCATCACTTTATAAGAGTGAGTATAAGTATTGTTTTGAATATACGTGTGATTGTGCATGTTCAAACTGGAATATAAGCATACTTAATGGAAAATTTGACTTATACTATAGTATAAGAGCCTGTATAAGTGTGATTTTTAGTATAAGCTCATGAGAGAGTAAGTAGTGCAGGCAATGCCAGTGTATGCATACGAGATGTACATATGGAGAATTGAGACTTATATTGTAAGAGTATAAGAGATAGTATAACTAACTTCGCATAATTGAGTATTGGCTTCAGTATAAGTGCCAGTTTAGGCTCCAGTATAAGTGTGATAATAAGTATAAGTAGCCTGTTATAGCTCAGAGAGTTCAAGTGATAGAGCATTTAAGCACAAGGCTGAGTAGAAGACGGAGTATACGTCAGGGTTAGCAGAGTAATTTCTCATTCAGCTCTAATCCAGACAAGAAATGGATCCAACTGCCACTCTCCGTAATAAAAAACAAAAAGAAGTCGAAGAGGACGAAGCAGAGGTGGAGAGAAAGGGGAGACGAGGGAAACGAAAGGGCAGCTGGCATTGAAAGACAGCCGAAATAAAAGCCAGCCCCAATTTAACAAATAATTAAACTTTAAACCTTTTTTTTCCACTGACGGAGGCATTAAAATATATAAACAATGGCAAATGTGGGCAAATGTTGACTTTCTGTTATTGTTCGGGGCCGTCCTTTTGTGAGTGTGGCAACCCTGGCTGTTTGCGGTCGCTGCGGCTGAAACTAATTATATTAATTAAAATATAGCTAAAAATAAATTGAAATAAAATACTTTTGACAGTGCGCCGGGCGGGATAAACCTCTCTCCCCAACGTCCTCTCTCTTTCTGTCTCTCTGTGGAGGTCAGCAACGGTCACAAGTGATTGCCCTGTGTCACTTGCCACTTGCCACTTGCCACTCGAGTGACTGAGTGAACTGTGAGTGAATGACAGCGGCAGCTGCCACACAAGCCTCCCGCTCAGCTCAGCTCGAGTCCTTTTTCCCTTACAGCCAGCAAAGTGCCATCAGAAGCAGCAACAACGGGCACTAACTGCTCCAAGTTTGGCCAGGCGACAAACGTGTCAGAGCAAGCAATTAGCAAATGGAGCCAAATACACATTTACTTCATTATTTTTAGATGCACTCTGTTGATATTCGCTGTGAGTGTGCTGGGAATAAGCTAGGACTGTATAGTATATACAGTCGGTTATCGATATTCTTTCCTGTTGAAAGCAATTCCTTCTCAATAATTCTCGATTATTTTGAATTTCTGTGTAAATTGAACAAAGAACCGAACCCTTTGCCATTTTGAATCATCGGGAAGAGAGTAGAAACTCTCTATGGATAAGTAAAGAAAGTGATGATAAAAAAAATCAAGAATTGAAATTTGGCAATGGTCTATTTGGAATATGCTATCTCTGCTGTCCCATCTTTCCTTTAATCTGAGCTAACCAATCCAACTCTCAGCTAAAGAAGAACTTGAATTCTAGAGAACTTTCTACTTATTTACGAGTGATTGTTACATATCTAAATGAAAGAGTAATGCAATTTCGACTTGCTTTACTTCTTATACCAGCTCACGTCTTATAAACTCGCGCTTGCCTAAATCTTACTTGCTTTATCAATTATCGCTAGCGCATGAATCCAATGCAACTCGATTATCACCTGAGCAATTGATTTCAAGTATTTCACATTAAATTCGCATTTGCAACAATTTGTGGCATCCACGTGAAGTGAAATATAAAATTCGTTGTGAATGCAATAGAAATTGTATCACAATTTATGAAATGAGCTAGAGTATGTCTCTCTCTCTCTTTTTCCCTCTCTCTCTCTCTCGCTGTCTGTGCATGCGTGTGTCTCTATAGGTGAATGCACACGCAAATCGACAAATTTGTCGCCTGTCAATTGCTTAGCCCGGGCAAACGTTGTAAATGGCGCCATCGTCGCGTCGCTCGCATTCGGTTGGCATTGGCAATGCATTTGCCTCTGCACTTTGTGTCAATGTTATGCTCATCACAGCAACGCCAATGACATTCACTAACTGCGCCATTCGCATGGCTCCCCAAGGGCGTGGCTGAAGCTGGGCCGGAACGGAGCCGGAGATCGAGCATTGGATATGGAGAATGGCTGCTGCCAGAGCCAGAGACAGAGGCCATGCTACTTAGCCCGCAAACTGCTGACGCGGCAGCCACTTTTACACACACACACACATGCATAAGACACTCTCCCTCTCCTTCTCTCTCTGTGTGTGTGTGTGTGGCGCCTCCTGCCGCTTGTTTGCATTGCAACGGCAGCTGTTGTCAATAATAAATTTCCGTTAGAGAGCTGCAGCAGATTTTGTAAGAAAAAAAGCAGTTATAAGAGAGAGAGAGAGAGAGAGCAGGCAAGAGAGTGACTGATAGAGAAAGAGCATCGAAGAGGGGAGAGACGGGAACAGGACACGCGAATGGTGCAAAGGAAGGAAGGAAGTGCATAAGCGCATAGCACGGCATGCCAAAGACAAGATACACAGAAGAAGAAAGGGAGTCGGAGAGAGAGAGAGAGAGAGAGTTAAAGAAGAGCTTTGCTGCACGGCACTAAAAATATGACATAAAATAGAAGCTGAGCAGCGGGTGATGAAAATTGAAAAAGGGAGTGAGATGAGGGTGGGCAAAGGGGGCGTGGTCACACTGCTGGCATGCAAAAATGTTGTAGCTATTGCTGCCACCCATCTGCTGCTGCTTCCAGCTCCCTGCTCCTGCTCCCTGCTCCTGTCCCCTGCTCCTGCTCCTGTCCCCTGCCCCCTCCCCCTCTCTTTGGCTTGCATCTTCTTATGGCTGCTGCTGCGGCTGCTTCGCACAAGTGGCAGAGGCGCGTCTTGCAGATGGAGCTTGATAAATTTATTGAAATTCTATTGAAACGAAACGATTTGACTGCGCCAAAGCTGTAAAAAGGGCTGCACAAGTGGGCGGGCCGGGGCGTAGTGTAATCAAATCGCTGATAAAGTGGAAAATAAGCGACAAAACAACGAGCGCGAGGCACAAGCAAACGGAGAGGGAGAGGGAGAGAGTCCTCTCCCTCTCTCCCTCTCCCTCTCCGAGATGGATAGAAGTTGAGTAAACCAAGGGAAATTTATTTCCAACTGCAGGCAGCAAATCATGTGGAAGTATTTATGCTGCCACACAAGTCGACTTGTTGATGCTCTACTGAATCTCTAGATTTTTGAGTAAAACTGTGACACATATAGTGGGGAATCTTAAGTACTAGAATGCAAAGTCTGATGAGTGAAGCGCTTTACGAATGAATCGAATACGAAACAATTAGTTTATGACTTTGTAGACTTCCTTCATCCATCGGCAGCTCTGTGATCCCTCTTGATTCTGAGCTCATTCGCAAATATAGAAATGATTTATCATAATGCAATATATATATTATATGTGTTTTAAGTGGTATTCACGATATATGCGATATAAAAACGATATATACATGTCGTACATATTTTATATATGTATTGTGACGTGACCAATACATAGTATATATAGGAATTATAATATATACATGTACGATATGTGATATACGATACACTTATGTACGATATATGCGATAGATACATTGTGACCAATACATAATGCATATTGGAAGTATAATATATTTACGATATGTCATATACGATACGCATCAGATTTTATATATGATAGCCATACAATGAATGTCATATTTACGATATATAAAATGGATACGATATATAAAATGGATACGATATATAAGATATGCGATATATATCAAATTTATATATATATGATTACCATATATGCGATACATATCGAAGTTAATATATGATAGGCATACGATATATGTATGACATGATATAATCTGATGATTGAATATACACGATATATGTATGTAAATATTCGTATACAATAAATGCTCTATATGATATATATACGATATATAATATTGTAAATACATATATTATATATAAGATACACTTTTACAAAGTCGATACGATATATGTATGTCGCATTTAATATATGATAGACATGCGATGTAAGTATCTTACACATACGATCCATGATACACGATAGACAATATACAATAATACGATGCATATCGAACTTAATATATGATAGACATGCGATATATGTATCTTATATATACGATCCATGATATAAAATACACGATAGGGTATACTCGTATTCAATAAATACGATGCATATCGAACTTAATATCTGATAGACATGCGGTGTATGTATGTTACGTATACGATAGGTTATACTCGTATTCAATAAATACGATGTATATGTATATACCAATTAGTATTTAGTATAAAATGTCTCTGTAGTATCAGTTGGTATCAGTAAGTGAGACACAACTCTTCTGACCAATTCCACAATTGAGTCCGAATGACTCCACGAGGAGCGCCACGAACAAAGTCGATTCCATCTGAAAGGCAAAGAAGCAGCCGACGATGAAGGTAAACAGCTAAAAGTTCTGCTAGATAGAAAGGAGAAATATTTTCTTGTGCCAATTAAACTTTTGCCATATTTCCAAGAGTTGTTGCTCTTCTTCTTCTTCGTTGTCTTCTTTTTTCTTTTCTTTAAACTCTGAACCCTGAACGAAGGAATGTATTTAATTTTTAATTTTTCGTTGTCAAATCTGGGCCTGACTTTCGGCCGGACGATGCTCAATTTAACCTTAGCAACAACAACAACAACAACAACAACAATAGACAGTCGCCGCTTCAGTGCGTCTCAGCTGTCTCTTTCACACACACACACACTCTCTCACTCATTGTATGTCCCTCCCGCATGTGGCATACATAAGAGCGACGAGATAAAGCCAAGAAAAAAAAAGCCAACAAACAACAAAAAAAAAAGGCTAAAATTTAATTTGTGCTCAGTGGCCCTTGTTGTTGTAGCTATTCTACTTCTTCTTCTTTTGCTTGGCATTCTAGTTGTTGTTGTTGTTGTTGTTGTTATTGTTGCTTCATGCAGAAATTGCTACCCAATTACGTAATAAAATCTGACTGAAGTTTTCTTTCGCTTTTATATTTAATTTCTGTCTTCGCTCGGCCCAGCGATATTTCTTTCCATTCATTTTGCTCTCTGGCTGCTGGGGTTTAGTACAACATAGAGCTTAGTGGGTGTGGCGAGAGAGAGAGAGAGAGAAAGAGGAAGCGGGCGAGGAGAGGCCGCTTGGCGCTTATTAAGAAATAATGCTGTAAAAAAAAAAGCAACAACAACAACAAAACGCAACGGCGTCAAATCAACTTTGTATTTCGCTATGAGCAACATTTTTGCAAAGATAAAATACAAAATTAAACATGCCCACAGAGAGTGTTCCAGACTAGGCAATACCCTGTCAATGCACAGAGAGTGGAGCTATCAATTGAGGGAATTATTCAAGTAAAGTCGAAACGGAGCCAAAGTTGACTCAGAGAGCAATTCGAGGCGAGGCGAGCTAAAGCTGCACAAAGGACGTTTTCTATGAGTAGAACCTTAAAGTTGAAGGTGCATGGGGAGCGCAGCCAAACAGCCTGAGGCGTATGCGAATTACAGGGTATAAATATAGCTACGAAATGGCCAGCGAAAACGAGCAGCTGAACGAATTGACGGGGAGACGCATTAGGCTGAGCGCTAGCTAGCAGTGCCTGGAGGCTAACAGAGAACAGCTCTGATTCCCCATTTGCGGGTGTGTGTGTATATGTGTGTTTGTGTGTGTGTGTGTGAGTTTGCAGAGGTCTTTTTGGGCGCATTTGGTGGCGTGGAGCTGATCAAATTACCCGCAGCAACGCATGTCCACTTACACACACACTTACTCCGACACACACACACACACACATATATATATACATGTATTTTCATATGTATGTATATGTGCATGAGGCGCTTGCTTATGTAAATGCGTATTTGCGCACAGTCCAAAAGCCGCTTTGCCGCGACAGCTGTAAAGCGGCAAAGCCCGAGTCCTTGGCTGCATAATGATGTCGGGCAGGTGGGTAGGCGTAGCTGTGTGCGTGGGTGTGGCCTACGGGCTATGAGTGAGTGAATTTTTGTTGGCAATTTATGAATCGACGAATTAAATTATGCGTGCAGTACATTAAAAAACAACAACAGGAGCGAGCGAGAGAGACGGAGAGAGAGGGAGAGAGAGGGAGATAGACGATAAGCCAAAAGAAACTGGCTAAACGGATGCTGAGCGAAATGATGCGTAAAACGAGCTAAGCAACAGATAACGTGACGATGGCAAGAGAAACAACAAGAACAACAACAAAAGCAACATGGAATGCACGAATAAAAACAAAATCAAGAGGGACAGACGACGAAGAAGAAGAAGAAAAAGGGAAGACGCTGATTTTCACACAAATCCAATGTGGAAATTAAGGCGAAAGCAAAGCCAAAACAGGCGAGAAAATTTAATGAAATTCCCATGAATTAATGATTGAACAATCGCTTAACTATCGCTTAGCAATCGATAATGAGCCAGAACAAATGAGTTGACTGAAATGAACTGGTTCACAATATGCTTGAGTCAGCTGCAATTGATTTTTGAATGAAAAGACTCTCTAAAAGGAAAGCAGTTTATGTGAGCTAGTTGAATTTATTCAGGAATGAAAACCGTTAAAGTTCAGTTCCGTTCATTGAACTAGTTTGCAATCAAGACAATAATATTGCCTAGAGGCATATCGTAAATTTATAGTGTGACTAGTTCCATTTCTCAAGCGTATTTCACTCAGTGAATGTCATGCAGCTCATATGAACCAGTCACACTCAGTTCATATGAACTAGTCGATCTTCCGTAGAGCGAGCTCACATTGAAAATTCTGCACTGATTAGTTCCAGTTCTCAAGCTTATTTCGTTTAGTGAATGACAGCTAGTTTATATGAACCAGTTACTCTTAACTCTTGTTCGTTCCGCCCCCCCAGCCACTGAAATGTTCAATTCAGTTTTGCAGTACGAACTCACATTGGAAATACTGCACTGACTAGTTCCAGTTCTCTAGCTTAGTTCACACAGCCAATGCTCATATGAACCAGTCACGCTTAACTCACGTTAGTTTCGCCCTGTATATACTAAAGACTAAGCAGTATAAAACAACCCGCTCAATTCAGTTCAGTTCATATCGGAACTAGTTCACAGTGCAAATCATCATCTCCAGCTCCAGCTCCTGCTCCTGCTGCTGCTCCTACTCACAGCTTTAAGTTAATCACAAGCTGGATTCCATTACAGCTTAAAGCACTTTGCAGCACTGTTCTTGTTGCTTCTGTTTAAATATCACGCATACGCAGCGTGGACCGCAAGCTCAGCTCGAGTGCTCGAGGTGCTCGAGTGCCTGGGCGTTCAGCATTTGGTTGGCTCATTATAAACACTCAAAACGTTTACATTTTCATTGTCTGCATTTGTCAGAAAATAAAACAAAGCAGAAACAACAAACAAATGGAGAAGAAACAACAAAAGAAATATAAATAAAAAGCAAAATAAACAACAGCAAGAAAAATACAAGAAAAGAAACCTAACGAAAATTATATGAATTTTATACGTGTGTGTGTGTGTGTGTGTATGCAATAGCCAATCCAATGTGCAATCTCTACTGAATATGTGTATGTGTGTGTTTGTGTGTGTGTGTAAGGCAATAATCATAAAAACCGCCAAAACGTTTTTGCTTCCTGCCAAAAGAGGCTGCCGCACAAATATTGCGGCAATAATACATTCACAGTCAAGGCAAAAACGACTGGCACGCCCCCCAACCCCCAACCAGCCTCTAGCTGGCTTAGCAGCAGCTCCCCAGTGTACTGTATGCGAGTATGTATGTATATGTATATATATGTGTACTCTGTCTCTGGCATTTGAAAGTCGAATCAGTGAATCAGTTGCTGCCAGGAGCAACTCATGAGCCGCTGCTTCGTTTTGAGCTTGCGATTATTTTGCCATTATTTTCCATTATTTTACTTTATTTCAATGACTGTTTACATTAGGCACACACACACGCGCACACACAGAGAGAGAAAGAGGCGCTGCAGCGCAGAGTAAAAAAAATTGTTGCATACTTCTAAGCGCGCGCGAGCTGCTGCCAGTTGCTCCGTTACATATATGTGATTGTCTAAGTGTGTGTGTGTGTGCGTCACTTTACTCTGCTTATTGAACTGGGCAGACATTGAAGCAGCTACAACAACAGCAACAGCAACAACAATCGCAGTCATTTCTTTGATTTCGTAAAACATTTGCTTCAGGCAAAACATTTTTTTCGCTTTTTTTTTTCGTCTGCTCTGCTTTGCCTCTGGCTCCCTTGGGTACTCACGCCGGGGAATCGAGTACTTGATATATCAGTGCATTGTAAACTTTTGCCTTTGTGACTGCTCAGCTCACTAATATCGCTTTACTCATACTAACTCTCTCTCCATCTCTTTCTCATTTTAGGCCGAGATCTGGAGCGTTTTCATTGCGATTCTGCGAAAAAGCGTTCGCAATCTGCAGGCCTGCACAGATGTGGGACTCATCGAGCATGTTCTGGTGCGATTGCAGCGCTCCGAAACGGTTGTAGCAGGTAAGTGGAAACAGCACGGAAACGCACACACACACACACACACATACACACACACTCGCACAACAGCTCGTTAGTTATGTAAGTAGTAAAGCATCAGAGAAATAAATGAACAGAAAACTATTCGCTGGGATGACCAAAGGAAAAGAAATTGCAAGCATACAGGAAAAGCTCTCAGATATTGCATTGGTTTCATTTTGAAATACTTTTCCTTCCCTTTTATATATGAAACAACAGAACAGTAAGTGGAAGATGTCTTATTTTAAGGCACTCGCTTGAATATTTCTCTGCATATGCAGCTCAGTGCTGGGAAGTCTGCTATTTTTGATGCTGCTTCACTTTGCATCAATTGACTGAGAGCTAGATCAGTTATTATATTTGAATATTTAATGTATACTATGCTGATTTTTTTTTTAGAATTTTATATTATTTTCCATGTAGCCAGTTGTAAAGCTAAAAATGTCATGAAAGGTTGTTTAGTTTTTTGTTCATCCATCTAATGAAAAATTATACTGAAATAATTTAAAAATTCAACAGAAACTTTGCACTTTAGCTCAGGTTAAAAGTCGATCTAATAGGGGCTTGGCTTTACCTTTGCATTTTAATTATTTTTTAATGAAACATGTATTTATTAGGAACTAAAGCTAGCTGGCTGCCAAACGTAACTTGAATGATCCAGATCAAGATAAAATCTTTTCATATAGAAGAAATCTAAGGGAAGTGATAAGAGAGACCAAGAGCAAGATGTGGGACTGAGATAGAGGATGACAAAAAACAGAGAAAGCAAAGAGCAAAAAATAGATATGAAGAAAAAACCGCATGTGAATTTTGATTATTGCTCCTAAAGCATAAATCTAAAATGCAATAAATCTTAGATAAATTTAAATAGAGTAAAGTTAAGTCTGACAATCCCAACTGAAAGACAGCAAAGCTTTGTATTGAAATAAAAATTGTATTCACTAATAAACTCGAAAATTAATAAACAGAGCAGTAGACTCAAATATATACAAATATATACAGTAAATTTCCGATAAATCGATCACTTTCTTCGATTTGCACAGCAATTTAAACTATCGAGAATTATTGAGAAGGCATTTCTTTTAAGGCGATAGAATTTCTTTTCGATTTATCGTGATTTTCGATTAAGCGGAATGCAAATTATCGAGAGGCGACTGTATATATTTTCTCGTACCCCCTCTTCTGTCTTTCGGTCTATTCAAAATATTCAAGTTAAGTCAGCTTGAGTTGAGCTTTGTGTTGGTCACGCATTAGCTGGACTAGAACATGCTCAGGTTCCCTCTCTCTATCTCTCTCTCTCTCTCTCTATCTATCTCTCTCTATCTCTCTCTCTTTATTTATCTCTATCTCCCTTTGTCTCTGGCTACTTTGTGATTCCTGCCATGTGGCATGTGTCCAAAAAATAAAGAAGTCGAAGCTTCGCGCCGCATCGCATCGCATCGCATTGCGTTGCTTTGCTGTGCTTTGCTTTGCTGTGCTTTGGCTCCCTTTCGAGTGGGCCGCCGAATTGCTTTTCGATTAATTTCACGCTTGTCAGCGGCCGTGATACGCCCAGTGGACCGCACTGGCTGCGTTTGGCCCGCGGTGGCTGCCATTTTTTGGCCATGCCCACAGCGCCCACATGTATGCTAAGCATTCGCCAGCTCCACAGCTCACATGCGCCCCCTCTCTCCACCTCCCTCTCTCCCTCTCTTGTCTATGTTTCGTATCTAAACTCTGACTCTGCTCTAATGTATCAACAACAACAACAACAACAACAAACAGCGCAGCAAATTTTCTGTTCATTAGCGAACAGCCAACTGACACTTACATCCACTAGACCCCCCCCGCACCACTCCATACGACCCTTCGGCAACGACCCTACGCCCGCCTGGCCGCCCCACACATCCCCTGTTAAGCTGCCAGCAGCGTGTGCGTGCCTTTGGCTTTGATTTTGATTTTATTAAGTCAATGACACATCTGCGGTCTGGCAACCCTATGGCACGTCAGGCCGGGCCTTGCCAGACACCAGACGCCCGCCACACCTGCTACCCCTATTACCCAACCCCTAAGCCCTAAGCGCTAAGCCCAAAGCCCGCCTCATTCCCTCCCCCACTCCTGCTGGCATTTAACGAACTGTAACTGCTGTCAATTTGCAGTCGCTGACTTTTGAGCCATAATTTCATATGTGTGTGTGTGTGCGTGCGTGCGTGTGTGTGTGATGGAGGTGTGTGCGTGTGTGTTACCTGACAAATGTCGAAACGTGACACTTGCCAAGAAATTACATAAGCTAAAACTTCTCGCCCTGCCACTCTCTCTCTCTCTCTCTGTCTCGCTCCCACTCGCTCTGTCTCCTCTGCTTCTTCTTGAATTAACAACGGTAAAAACTTGAGGAACTTTGAGCTCCTTTCACTGCCTGTCTAAAAGAAAGAAGACTTTTAGTTCCATTAGCTACAATTATAGCTAATTTGATAATAAATTGAAATTAAATTTTATCAAATATTTAGGCATCCATTAGCTATCAAATAGAGGAGAATGCTTAGATGGGGTATGCTCGACCAAGAGATACCTTGAATTGGTCGACGTAGGCTGAGTAAATTCGATATGAATGCTTAGAGTGCTTGGATTGCGATATATACCATATATGTATATATGATAGATAAAAATGGGGAATGCTCGACTAGAAGATACCTTGTCCCAGTGACAGACTAGATTGTGAAGAAATATTGAAATTCTCTATAGTCTATTGTATATATGAGCTGGATTAGTATAAATAGTTTATTCAACGCACTCTTAGATCTAGGCGCCCATATATCAGAGTTCAAAAGAGTCAAAAACCTGATTTCCAGGTTATCGTCTATCGATTTCCATGTCATCGACTATCGATTATTATGATGCATTATCGTATCTCGCGCATTTGAAGCGTTTTCAGCTACTTTGTTGTATGGCTTGCCTTAAGGCCTACCGACCTAGACTCCTCCTCAGTGTGCCCCTTCAGATTTTATTTAATTCGGTATTCTTATATCGTTCCTTGGCACATTTCCTGCTGTGATGGCATATAAAAATTTGGTTAACATGTTGGTCGTAAGTTTGCTTTATATCTGTCTGTTTGGCTCTTAAAACTATCTGGAAATTTCATACGGCAAGTTTGACTTTTTTATTGCTCTTGATGAAAACTGAACAAAGAGAAAAAATAAATACAGCGAAGGAGATACAACTGTGGACGGGCGTAGGTCTGGGAGACATAAAAAGCCGTCAAGTTCTCGCACTTTGGCTTTTTATGAGCTGCAGAAGATGCCAAGATATGCAAAAGGCAGTTAAACTTTGGCGGGCAAGCAGGAGTGGGAGGAGCAGAAGGCAGACGGATAGACTGACAGTCGGATAGACAGATGAAGAGCTGAAGGATTCCTAGTCGCATTGTCATTCCGCTTCAAGCTATTGCAGCAGACGAAGAAGGAGCTGGAGCAAGAGCAGGAGCAGCAGCAGCAGCAGGAGCAGCAGCTGAAACTCTAGAGTTGGAGCGTGGGCCAGAGATGTGTGTAATTAAATGCTGATGCTGATGCTGTAGGCGGAGCATGGGTTGAAGGGCCGACATTGTCCTGGGACTTGATGCTATAGCTGTGGGCGGCGTAGGGTGGCGGGGGGAGTGGCTGGCGGCTGGCGGGACGTGGATGTTACTCAATTTCTTAATTTACGCTACCCGAAACGTGTTGATGGAGGCGCAACTGGAAACCGTGTAACTGTATAAAGAGTAGGTGGGGCGGGGGCAGGGGCGTGGGCGTGGGCGAGACTTGACTGTCGCAATGGCTGTTCGGCTGGTTGGCTGGTTGGCTGACAGAGCCACAGCTCCTTGGGGTAATGGCCCAGCCAGCCGACCAGGCATTAAAACGGCCCGTGCGTCCCATTTCAATTAGTGTGCATTACAAATGAAGTTTGGGAATAGCACGAGAGTCGAGGCCGTTCAGCCAAAGGCTAAGGTGAGCGGCGACACAAACACACACACACACGCACACACACACAAAACGTGCCAGTCTGGCAACGCTGCTTGCGATGCAATTTAAAGCCAACTGGCAGCACGTGCGACCATCACTCGATACGATACCTTTTTTTCGATCTGCCCTGCTCCTTCTCTCTCTCTCTCTCTCTCTCTCCATCGTTAGCTGGTTTTGTGCCACATTCAATGACAGTTCGAATTCAATTTCCAGCTCGTTTCACGCACTGACCTTGATATGTGCGGCTGTTTGATGAACGGTGGAGGGTCTTCTTCTCTAGCCTTGCCACGCCTACCAAATGCAACCGCTGCCGCCGCCGCCGCCTCGCTTTAAGAGCGTCCTTGCCGCTTCAGTGCACGCGCTCAGCTCGCAGCTCACAGCTCGCTGCTATCTCGTTTATTTTATTTGCTGACTGCACTCGCCGAAAGTTCTCATGTGCACAAACAGACTTCGCTCTAATGACACTGGCCGAAAGTATTTGAGTGTGAATTGGATAGCTATCTTAGCCTTGTACACTTTAGCCTATGCCTTTTGCAATTTGATATAGCATGTGCCAATCAGTTGATCCAAAAGGTCAACAGCAGTTCCACAAGATTTCCATTTGTGTGTCGTGTGTAGCTGAAAGTGGTAGAGCTCGAGATTTTTGAATACATCTGAGAGAGACATAGGAGACATAGAAGTACATATTTTAGTTTATTTACCTGATTTAACCCAGACTCTATTATGAACGTCTTCGCATTACCAAAGTCTCTTGCACTTGCTTGCGATTTCAATGTGCCTGAACTGAGTTTGAAGTTTGTCTATATACGTCTATATGTCTCTATGTAAGTCAACACGTTTTCGTGCAGTGTAGCGCCCATACACCTGATATTTGCGCACGTTGCAGCAGCCCACGCTGAGCTGTCGACAACAGTTTTCATAGCCATTAAACATGAGACGCACAGCACGCAGCGTTCACGTTGATGCCCGAATGCCATAACTAAACCCATTCTCTGTTCCGTTCCATGTTGCAGATCTGCTCATCGAGATGCTGGGCGTATTGGCCAGCTATAGCATAACGGTCAAGGAGCTGAAGCTGCTCTTTGGCACAATGAAGGCCAACAATGGCAAATGGCCGCGTCACTCGGCCAAATTGTTGAATGTGCTGCGACAAATGCCGCACCGCAACGGACCCGATGTGTTCTTCAGTTTTCCCGGCCGCAAGGGATCGGTAAGTCCATATCTAATAATAATAAACAAAAGCAATAATCGATTCTCGTTTTATTCGTGTACCCTGTGCTCACTGAGAACGAGCTATGTGTGGGTATATTGGCTAGAGGTGGCATATGTAACAGGCAGATACTGCCTCAGTACCGTTTGTCGGACGGACTGACGGACTGGAATTGCAATGAGCTAAAGTTTGGGATGATCAAAGTCCAGTAGTATCGATGTATACATCTTGTGTAGGTCATATCTAGCCATACTGGCCTGCCTGTCTCTTTCATTATAAGTTTTAATCTAGCTAGTTTAGATATGTTTTTATCAAAACGATAAATATCGATAATCAGTTTAACTTGATAAATAAAATGCTGGAGTAGTATTAATATTAATCTTGGAATTAATATAATCTTTGAGTTGTGTTCATTTTTAGTATTGTTCATTGTCCATTTACTTGGCAATATATTCTTTTCTTATTACTCAGATCGATAAATATCGATTATCAGTTAAACCTGATAAAAAAAAGCACTTAGGTAGTATACATATAATCTTGGATTTGTATTAATTGTTTGTATTGTTCATAGATTATACTCTGCATTTCTTTGGCAACACTCTCTCATATCTTCAAGTTCGATAAATATCGATTTTGAGTTACCGCTTTAGAAGCCCAATTAAGAAATAATATGGTGATTATACTCCCTTAAGCTCGACTTTTGAATGGTTTCATAGCATATATATTGATTAGAGCTGAGTTTGTTATCGATTACTACATCGATAAATATCGATACTAAGTTCGTATTACTAGAGAATTTCGGAATTTTTTAAGAGCTGGAGATATCTGATTTTCCATGCTTATAGAGTATCTTTTAGTTAGGTATGCCCACCTAGCTGGTTTTACTCCCACTTTCTGCTGGCTTTTGGCCGAATTGCAAGCTGGCTTTAAGTGCAGAGACATTCCGGCCGCCTCATCTATGGCTCCACTGGCTAGCAAGCACTTGGAGCACTTCAGCTCCAACTACACTCTGTGGCATTTCTTTAGATGTGTGGAGCAGGAGAGCCAGGAGGCTGGACTAGATAGAGCCAGGGGTGTGGGTGGGCTTTTATTTTATTGCGTCGCACTTAAATCGAATTCGTAATGTGAGCTGTCCATGTGGCATGTGCCAACTCTGCTGTCTCAGCTGACACACCCCAACCCCTGGCACTCACACACACACACACACACTGAGACACACTCAGTCGCACCGTGGGCGACTTCTATTGCTATCTGTCTATAGGATAAGCACATAAAAAGTTCCATAAAGCGAATTGGAAGTCAAATGCGATACGAAACGATGCGAAATGAAATGAAATGAAATGAAACAAAACGAGAGACTCGCAGAGCAATTGTCACAAAATGTTCAATAAACAGGCAGGACATGTTACCCCCCCCAGATGCCCAGATCCGCAAGCGACCCCGACTCCCAATCACTAAAACGCTCAGCTCAATGGACATGTGCGACGCCTCCTGCTCGCCCCTTCTCCTGCTCCTGTCTCTTCCCTCTATTTTCTATTTTCTCTTTATTTTTATTTTTTTAATTTTCGCTTAGCGCACTTTTAGACTTTAATGTGGGCTGATGGCTGTGCCTCCAGGTCCCGGCGTTGCACTAATGAGTCGCCCCCAGCCAGAGGGCCAGAGGGTCAGCATGACAGGAGAAAGCAAGAGACAGAGAGAGGGAGAGAGAGAGCGAGGCTGTCGGGGACAGTTGGCAGACAAAAGGCAACAATGTTAAATCATGTGGCATGCCACATGCCACACAGCATTGTTGCACCATGTTGCACAATCGAATGAGGCCTCAAGACAATATCCGTGCCACACGAAACTCTGTCTGTCTGCGCATACAAATGAATGCGAACTACGAAAGCGAATACAAAAGCGTATAAATGTTAAATGAATATCATAAAGCGAACACAGCACACTCTGTGTCGCCTCCTCTCCTCCTCCCCTATTCTCACTCACAATGAGTGTTATGAATGCAAATGCAGCTGGACGCTTAACAAGTATTCATACATTCAATACGGCTCGATTTTTGTGTGGATAAGCTTGAAGCTTTTGAACGAACTTTAATGTGGGAAAATTAAAAGCCCTCTGCTTTTTCTCCTCTCATCGAGAAACAAGGATATCCATTGGGCTCTAGGCAAAGATCCTGAATCAAATGAATTTGTAAAGGACAGCAGCAGGAATAGTTATTGTGGATGAGCTCCTTCATTTACTCAATAGATCTCTTACTAAACTGATTTCACTTCTATATTAAGCAGACAGATTCATGAAATCAAAAATATTTCCAAAGCTCTTCATAATGGAAACTAAATTAAGGATCTATGTATTACAAAGTAAAGTAAATTTATTTCGAGATCTATCAATTTACGAATGGACATGTCCGAGATTCGCTGGCATGATTTATCTTTCAGAGAACATTGCATTATCCATGTATAAAGTTGCTTAGAAATAGAACTTAGTTCTTATGCTCCAAGAAATAGAACTTGGTTCTTATGCTCCATTAAAGCTCATGAAAATGGAGAACTTATGATGAAGTTCTGCTTAGTTTTGACTACACTACGGCTTTACGTGAAAGGTAGTGCGCTTCGGAGCAGCTGTAAGTTAATCATAGAATGTTCAGTCTAGTTTGAACAGGAATCGGAAACTCACAGGAATCGGAACTCGATTCGAAAACTGGATAAGCTATAGAGCTACAATGTAGGAATCTGGGAATTAGCACAAACACATAGTGTTATCTCTTCCTGTTTCTGCTTACTCACATCTCTCCTCTCACTCTCCCCCCTTCTCTTTCGCCCTCAACAGTTTCCAATTAGGCTGGCTTAATTCGCATTTGCGAATTATCCGAAATTCGCCAAAATACAAAATGCAAAAATGTCAAGATAATCAAACGGATGCGAATTTGCTGTTAGTTCAGGTGTTATGAATGGGCAGACCGGAGAGTTGACGTTCTCTCTCTCTTTTTTTTTTATTTATTTTTTTTTTTCTGTGTGAGAGGTCATATAAACATGATAAGAGAACATATATTGCGAGCATTTGAAATGGGCAAATAAATTTATGAAGCTAAACACGCAGCTAAGCGTGCGAATGTGTGTGTATGTGTGTGTGTGTGCGTGTGTGTGTGTGTGCTTCTGTTCGGCCGTAAAGCCACAAAATTCATGATAAATCAAAATGTGCTCATTTCCTTTTAATTTTGACTTCATTTCTGCTTTCTGGGTTTTGTGCTTTGCCTTTGCGGTTAACTTTATTGGTATGTAAGTGTGAGTGTATGTACGTGTAAGTTTAAGTATGTGTGTGTGTAAAGTAACAATTAAAGTTGGCTTCAGACGAGCTACATCCACAGCTGTCTTCAACTGAGAAATACCCTCCGAATGGCAATTCTCAAATCAAATCGATTCATGCATGTGAAGTCGAGGCAAGCGAAGAAGCCAATACACCCGCTACAGCTGGTACAGCTGGCAGGGTATGAAATATGCAGAAATTTGATTTATGTTCAATTTCGGCCTGGGGTCTGTCTGTTCGTTTGGTTCATTTGGTTCATTTGGCTCTCGGTGCTGCGAGGCTTTACGCTTGACTTTGTGACTTTTGTGACTTGCAACCGAGTGTTGCATGCCACAGAAAGGAGCTTTGGCTGCCAAGCAACTTGTGTGGTTCACTTAAACTGACCAACTGCTAATTGAGATTTAACAGGCGTACTCCCTACCTCCCTCTCCCTCTCTGTGTGCATATCTCTGTCTCTTTCTGTTGCTGTGGCACATTCGACTAAAGCTGCTGCTTGTTCATCTTCATCCACAGGCCATGGTGCTGCCGCCGCTGGCCAAGTGGCCATACGAGAATGGATTCACCTTTACCACCTGGTTTCGACTGGATCCCATCAACTCGGTGAACATTGAGCGCGAGAAGCCCTATCTCTATTGGTAAGTAACTGAAACAGCCTACTCTTGCTTATATATCTAACTCTAACTCACTTCATCTCTCTCTCTCTCTCTCTGTGTCACTCTCTCTCTCATCTTAGCTTCAAGACATCAAAGGGCGTTGGCTATACGGCCCACTTTGTGGGCAACTGTCTGGTCCTCACATCCATGAAGGTCAAGGGCAAGGGCTTTCAGCATTGTGTCAAATATGAATTCCAGCCACGCAAGGTAAGTGCCGCTGCTCATCCGGTTTGTCTTCCATTTTCAGCAGCTAATCGTTACACCTGTGAATTACGACCATTAGCTACCGAATAGCACACACACACACGCACATACACACAGCAGCAGCAGCATCTCTTCTGGCAGCCCTATTTCAATTTATGGGCGTGATTTTGGGTCTGCCAAAGTTTAATTAACAGCACATCGAATGGCCAACAACAGGGCCTAATTACCTGCCCGAAGCAATTGAAATTTGTTTTGCGACCCGAATTAACTGCACAAGCTACCAAAACTGGCAACGGCACATAAAGAGCCCGGTCTATACGACCTGCCCTCGCCTCCGACAGCAGGCGAAACTTGCGTTAAGCGAAAATTAATTTAGAGATTCAGCCTGCAGATCAATTAACATGGCCGGGATTTGAGATACCTGAAATCTAATTTTGGCTTAGTGTGTGTGAGACCCAAGCAAGTTGTGCTCTAATTGCAGTTGGACCTGATACGTAGTATGTGTCGAGATTTGCATATGAAATATCAAGTCTCGAGGTCTGCTAGAGCAGTGTAAAGCTCTTGGGGTGCGATAGACACAAATGGATAAATGGAGGGATATACATACTTAGGTATACGGATGCAAGTTCTCTATGCTTCAATCTATCTATATACATATATGTGCATCCACATATCTGTAAATATATTCATATGTACATATTTCTATATGTATATCTATTAATCCCTCTAGATCTATCGCACCCTGAGAGCTCTGCGTGCTATTCCGGCTAGAGACTTATAAGTGCATAGTGTCTTATCTCTTCTCGAAGGAGCATAGCATAGAGGGGGCTAAGTATGAGATCTCAGCATGCTGTAGCCGAGCTCTACAAGTACTCTATCAAAGCTGGAGCTGATATTTGCATATGTAGCTCTATGGACTCGATAGATATAGATATAGATGGATAGATAGACAGACATACATGTATCCAGGTACATATACAGATACATATATATGTACATATATATATTAATAGATAGACACATACCGATATACTCCTTTCACTTCTTGAAGGAGCATAGCTTAGGGCGGCTTACAATGAGATTTTAGTGTGCTGCTGTTTCCCTATCAAAAGTTAGAGTTGATCTATGTACTAGGCATATGAATATAAGAGAGTGTAAACCTCTTTTTTTACTCGATAGACACATACAGATAATTCATGCGCCGCTGAATCGAAAATCGCGATTAATCGAAAACAAAATTCTATCCCTTGAAAGGAATTTCTTCTCAATAATTATCGATAATTTGAATTTCTGTGTAAATCGAAACAAAACCTTGCCATTATCGGAATTCTATTGTATGTGAATATATAAATGAGCAGGATTAAGATGAATATATACTTTTATAAATCCTCGATCTCGATATTGAGTCGAAAATTCTCCACATATCTGCATTTATGATCCAACATTTAGTGCTGAGTCTCATTACTATTTTATTCTTTGGTGCATATGGATTGATATATGTCTAGACAGTCATTAGGAAAGGTGGATATTAAATAAAGCCAACGAGCATTTTTCAGGCCCACAAGTTAGTTTGAGTAGATAGAAAAACAACTAAATGTGACATATTCATAAGTAAAACTTTTCTTCAACTAATGCTATCTCTCTCTCTCTCTCTCTCTCTTAGTGGTATATGATTGCCATTGTGTACATATACAATCGTTGGACAAAAAGCGAAATCAAGTGCCTCGTAAATGGACAACTGGCGTCTTCAACTGAAATGGCCTGGTTTGTTTCCACAAACGATGTAAGTAGTGGAGAGAGGAAGGTGAACAACAGCAACCGAAACTCACTCCCTCTCTCTCTCTCTCTCTCTCGCTCTCACTCTGTGTAGCCCTTTGACAAGTGTTATATTGGCGCCACGCCCGAGCTGGACGAGGAGCGCGTCTTCTGCGGCCAAATGTCGGCGATTTATCTGTTCAGCGAGGCGCTGACCACACAGCAGATCTGTGCCATGCACCGCCTGGGGCCGGGCTATAAGGTAAGTGGCCGCCGCTGGGCTCATGCGTAGCACTGTACACCACCGTAACCACTGTGGCTGCACCGCCAAATGAACCACAGCACTGCAGCAACGGCAGCACCTTTGTACTTTTTATTGTGAGAAAATTCTACGACAACAATAATTACATGTATTTTTTTTCCAATTCTTTTTTCTTGTTTTCTTTGTATTTTACTTGTCCCCGCTCTCTCTCTCTCTCTCTCTCTCTCTCTCTCTCTCTCTCTCTCTCTCTCTTTCTCTCTTGTGCTCGTGCTGCACCAATTTTGTGTCCGTCATACACACACACACACCAACACCACTACACACACACACACACACACAGTCGCAATTCCGCTTCGATAACGAGTGCTATCTGAATCTTCCGGACAATCACAAGCGGGTGAGTCACTTTCAACTAACAAGCAGTTTGGGTGGTGCGCTGCTGGTTAGCGGCGATGCTGCAGCAGCGAGCGGCAGTGGCAGCAACAACAACAACAATAGCAGCAGCAACAGCAGCAGCAGCAACAACAACAACAGCGCCCAGCAACTGCAGCAACAGCAACAGCAACTGTTGCAGCTGCAATTCCAAACGCTCGCCGCCGAGCAGGAGGCGAGCGCCATTGATTGGTCCGACGAGCGGCTCGATCTGAGTGCGGCCTTTGTCAAGATACGAGCGGTGCTTACCGCACGCAATGCTGTTGCCTTGGCCTCGCTAACGGGCGCTGCAGCAGCAACAGCAACAGCAGCAGCAGCAGCAACGGCAACGGCAACGGCAGCTGTTGCCGCCGCAGCAGCTGCAGCGGTAAACGCCCCTGGCACGCCCAACGATGGCAGCAGTAGCAACACCGAGCAGCAGCAGCAACAACAATCAAACAACAGCAACAACAACAACAACAACAGCAACAGTAGCAACAATCACAGTGCGGATGATCCGCTTGGCCATTTGCCCACTGGAAATGCTTCTTTTGGTATTTATGATTTTTTTGTGTGTGTGCGATTGGCTATCGATTTTCGATTCTTATGTTTTATCGTTTTGTCGATTTTCGTTTCCGTTTCCGTTTCCGCTTACGTTTCTGCTTACGTTTATCGTTTCACCCTCGACCTGGGGCGGGGCAGACCAGCTGCGTCGCATGTCCAGCTTGACCAGCCTGAGCTCCATGGGCGTGGCCGGCGCCGCTGCCATCGCCGGCGACACTGAGGAGATCAACCAGCTCAAAGCTGTAAGCAAATATTTTATTTCTCTCTTTCTTTCAATTATCAGCAAATCATTTTCTTATTTCGTTTTCAAATGCATTTCTCATTTAAGTTCAGCTATGCAAATATATTTATATTTGTAAATTTATTTATTATATTTATTTAATTGTTTTTTAAATTTTATTTTAAATGATTTTATTTATTTATTCAATTTTTTGTAAATAATTTTGAATGCATATTTTTACATTTAATGATAGGTATTTATTTAATAATATAATATAATTTATGTACATTTACATTTATATATTATTTTTATTTATTCAAAATTATTATTATTATTTTTTTTATATTTTTTATAATAATAATAAATAATATTCATTTATATATTTAATTTTAGATTATTGTCAGCCTTTAATTATTTTCCATATTATTTTTTTATTTAAAAAAAAAACGTATTTATTTTTAATTATACATTCGTATATATGTTATTTTATTTTTTTATCACTTATATTTTTATTCAAGGCAAAAACATTTTTATTGTTAATTATGCTTATTATATATTCCTTTTTTTTTTTTTTTTTTTTTTTTTACTCACATTTTTTACTTATTTTAAAATTCATATTAATTATCTCACATATTTGTATACATGTACATATGTTTTTTTTTTAATTAATTAATTTCATCTATCATTGAGTTTTTGAATACTTGTTTATTTTCATTTTCTGTTTATTTTCATTTACTCACAATTTTTTTTTCGGGATTTTTTTTATTTATTTTTTTTTTTTTTGTAATTTTCGTGTTAAATTGAATGCTGTTTCACATGATGGCAGATAGCTTAGCCAAATGCTTGTGCCTCTAGAAACCAACTCATGCGCACCCATGCATCCATCGGCACCCAGCACGCTCCTAGCTGCGCTGGGCGCTGGGCGTTACGCCAATTAAAAAGTTTGCAGCGCCGCCAGCGTTGAACGTTGCCAAATCCGCAAGCCAATCGCATCAAATCGAATCAAATCGCATCGAATCGTTTTGAATACAAGCCGATGCCGGCACCCAGTTGCCCTCACAGTCTCTGCAAACGTTCGCTGCCCACTTCCCCTCCTCCCGCCCACACACAAATCGCACACTCGGCAGCTCTTGGACTAAAAACTAAACTTCAAAGCCAATCAAAATGTTCCCATTCATTGAAGCGCAGCTTGCGCTCTTCTATTGAATTCTCAACTGTGGCAAGCAAACAGGCCCAGCCCCCAGCCCCCTAGCCCTCCCAGACCCCAATCCCAATCCCAATCTCAGCTCAAGTCCTAAAAGGCCTGCCTCAGCCCCGAAGCGAATCGTAATTATGAAAATGTTTGTAATTTTGTGTAGAATTTTAAAGTGCGCCGCCGCCTTTAAGGGCGGTGCCCATAGTGAGCGCGGTGGGCGTGGCGGGTGTGGTGGCAGCCGTGGGCCGTGGGCCGTGGGCCGTGGCGCTGGAGTTGCGTTGGCAACAATGCGCGGCGCAGGGCTTTCAAATAAATGTTGCATACTTCGCAGCGCACCTGCCGCGAGAGCAAAGACAAAGCGAACGAGGAATGCGAACGGCAACGGTAACTGCAACGGCAAATGTGGAAGCATTTCTTCTAGTCGTACTTCTTGCTCTGGTTTTTGTTCCTATTTCGTTTTGTTTTTTTTTGTTAATCTTTTTGTTGTTGCTTTCCATTATAATATGAAGACCCCACCCCAGCCCGCCTCAGCGCCGCGTTGCCAGCTCACAGCATTTGTTCGGCATCTATGGCACGATGGAAGCCATTGCCTGACTCCGTCTTGGCTCCAGCTGCATTTCCTAGCAATTTCTTTGCCCGATTCCATTCAGTTGACTTGGCTCGCACTTTCACTACCATTATTATTATTATTATTATTATTTATTATGGCTATGGCAATGCCTCCATGAAGTGCATTTATCATGAAAGCTATTCCATGTTGCCGTTGTTTCAGCCGGGGCATTCGTAGACCCAACTACAAGTAGCGAATGGGCAAAAACTACCCAAATGGGTCAAGTTGTAAATTGAAATGGGTTAACAGCTGGGGCGAAGGTTGCAGCGAGAGAAGAAGAAGAATTACACGCGAGTGATGCACGAGGAAGGCAGGATCAGGGCCAGACTCATGGGCGTAGCCCGATTGGGTACTAGGCATAGGTTAGTCTAGGCTCTTTGGGCAGTACTCAATTCGATCTGGGAACTAGTTCGGTTTCAGTCCAAAATTTTTACTCCCATCTTGACTTTTTCCTATTTTTATGAGTAGCTAAAAAGCTAAAAGGGCTAGAAAAGCTAACATAGCATATTTTGGAGGAAGAAAGGAAACATCTTAGGTTGCAGTAAAAATTTGTAAGCCTTGCAACATCATGAATAGGCCAAGACAGCAGTCTTGAGGTCACCTTCTAGGCTATGCTTGTTTCTCTTCTAGAATACTAAAAATCCGAGTATGCGATTATTTTCCTAGCATAGTAGTATATTTAAGTATAGATAGTATTTTTTATTTATCTTCTTCTGCATAAAAGTTCCGAGAATATTTCCATTGCTTGCTCTTGCAGCAACTGCTTTAAGTTTCCATGAATTGAAGTAAACTTCTTTAAATGTTTTTAAGAATTCACATTCCTTTTTACACTGAATTTCCCCATCGAACTTTAAATGTGCTCAAAAACTTCTTCAGCTAAAATAAAGTAAATGGAGTGAGTGGAAAGGAAATAGAGGCCTCGCATCTTTATTGTCATACGTAAAAAGTTTTTATTTAATAATTGCACTTAATAGTTTTAATTTTTGCTTTAGGTTTTACGATCATTTATTTAGATATATATCATTATCATTATTTCTGCAGTTTATAAAAGAGTTCCAAGGCCCTAAGCATCGCACTGACCACAGCCATAGCCATAGCCAAGGCCAGCCTCGCGCATTTCTGCGATTTGCATTCACAGTTATTGTTGTTTCCAATATATTGCTCGGCCCATCTGAATTAAAGCAATTCAATTCGAGCCACATGAATTGCAAAAACTTTTCAATATATATAGAACAAATTATTTACATGTAGAGCATATTTTATATGGCATTTCTTGCGTACTTTTTTTTATTATAGTTTTCTTTGCTTTTTCATTCTCTTGTTCGCTCATTTTTTTGGTTCCTTTTGTATGTCAACGCAAAGAAGTATTTTTAGCAGCAAATTATGCAGCCAGCGAATTCACACGCACAGCTTACACGCCCACCCACACACACACCCACACACACACACACATGTGCCTGTTGGCTTATAGGTATATTTAAAACATTCACACACACACACACACACACACACACAGACAGCTACAGCAGCCGCTGCAAGAATATTACGCATACGCCTCATATGACGGCGCCAGCTAAACAACAACAAAAAGTTGCACTAAAAACCAGCGAAAATAAATTTGAAAAAAAATACGTTATATATATATATATAAGAAAAGAGTGTATACGAAAAAAAAAGAACAGTAAGAGCCAAATGCCAACGCAGACCAGCCACGGCCAATGTGTAACAAGAGCAATATTTTAGTGTGTGTTTCGTCTGCTGTATGCACACACATATACACAGCTCTGTGTATGTGTATGTGTCTATAGATATTTTGTACATTATATGTAAGCTATAGTATGTAAGAGTACTTCACATTATTTGTATATATACCTACTATATATATATATATATATATATTTATACATAGAACTATTTGTGCTGTTCGCTCCTCGCTTCAAGCAAAGGCCAAAAGCAAAAGTAAATTGTCAGCATGACCGGAAATAATTTGCCGGGTTCAGAGCCTCAGAGGAGCCAAGCTCTACGAATGACTTGTTGAAAGCAGTGCCTAACTAATGCCAACAATCTACTCTCCTCTCTCTCTCTCTTTCTGTCTGTCTATCTCTGTCCCACTGCAGGTGCTGTACGATGGCAAACTATCGAATGCCATTGTCTTCATGTACAATCCGGTGGCAACCGATGGTCAACTTTGTTTGCAGTCTTCCCCCAAAGGAAATGTTTCATATTTTGTACACACACCGCACGCGCTGATGCTGCAGGTAAGTAAACACACACTCACACACAGAAAGAGAGAGTCACACTCTCTATATATGCTCGGGCCATGCCACACAATCCCCTTGAGCTGGGCCTGTGTAAACGGCAGGAATATACGAGCAAGTCCCCCAACTTATTTCGTATACGTAAATGTACATAGCTGTAGCTAGTTCACTTCGCCTTAGTTCATTCCATTCGAAAGCCCGAAGACACACTGCTGCATACCAAGGCCAAAGACTAACACACACACACACACACACACACACACACTCATACATACTGGGAGCAGGCACCACATAAATTTCAGGCAGCATTTTACGACTCAAGCGCATGCTTTGGCATTTCTTATTAGGTACAATCTTTGTCTGCCTCCCTCGGTAGGTTTCCATTCCGCTCCGTTCCGTTCCGTTCCGTTCGAGCCTTATCATGCTTAACAGCTGGCTGGCACTGCTACAACCACACCACCCTGCAGTCCTGTAGCTGGCAACAAAATTATTCAATAAATTTTGTAGTAATTTCTTGTACAAACAACACAAATCATAAAAGACCAACCACAACAACGACAACGCGACGAAAATGCCATCGAAATGACCCCAAGACATGCCCATGGCGAGCCTCCCGCCCCACAGCAGCGGGAGAATCCTCAGAGGGCGCACAGTGGTGCTGGGGCGCACTGAAACCAATTTAATCGATAAACATTGAGAGAAGCGCAAATTTATGCCCCGAACTGTACGCAAATTGCCAGCTGAAAAATGGTTTATCAATAGACAATCCAATTTCCGTCCAAGCAATCGCCATAAGATTAGCCAGTTCAGTGGAAAATCGGACGGCAAACACACCGCACTGGCAGAATATCTATGGTATCTGGAGTCTAGTCTGGAGTCGATGATGTGGCAGAGCTCTAGCCATTACGAATATCTCTTGAATGTATCATTGATTTCCGTTTTCGTTTTGGTTTCGGTTTCTTTTCAAACAGGACGTCAAGGCGGTCGTCACGCATTCCATCCACTGCACACTCAACTCGATTGGCGGCATTCAGGTGCTGTTTCCGCTCTTCTCTCAGCTGGACATGGCGCACGAGGGCATAAGCGATATCAAGCGAGATCCGACGCTCTGGTAGGTTATGTTCCAACCTCACTTGTTCCTTGATCTTAAAATCATATCAATGTAAATTTAGTGGTTTTTATTGCAATCATATTTTATTATCATTCAGCTTGGTAACTCATGTTTCACTTTAGTCTCATTTGTTTCACTTATTAATCCATTACTTCATTCTCACTCCTTTCTTATATTATGCTTCATTCCATTCAATTATATCTGATTTTAATTGCTCATTACTTTAAATTGCAATATGCAATGTGTTTCATTCTCATTCGTTCCACTTGTTTCTGCATTGTGTGTTTCATTCTCATTCGTTCCACTTTGTTTCTGCATTGTGTATTTCTTAATTAAGTTTCATGCTCCTCAACACCATTGCCCGTAAATCAATAAGAATGTTCATCCGCATTCCATTTAGCGTTCTATTTCCATTAGTTAGCTTAAAATATATGCATAGTTTATATTTTCTGTGTGATGTTTTTTATACAACTATCAATATACGTTCTGTAATGCCTACTGTTTCAATTCCACTCATTTCTGTTCCATTTCCATTCGTTCCAAAACGTCATGCCAACAATTTGTATTTCATTTTACACTCTCGTTTCGCAGCTCAAAGCTTTTGGGCTTCATCTGCGAACTGGTGGAGACATCGCAGACCGTGCAACAGCACATGATACAGAATCGAGGCTTTCTGGTGATATCCTTTATGCTGCAGCGATCGTCGCGCGAACATCTGACACTGGAGGTACTGGGCTCGTTTCTCAATCTGACCAAGTATCTGGTCACGTGTCTGTCGGCCAACAGCGATCTGCTGCTCAAGCAGGTGAGTGGGCGCAAGGCCCAAAACGAATTCGACTCTACTACTAGATACCAAATATGCCGCTCTATGTTAATAAAGAAAGTCAATCAAAACACGATGATGCATACATATACAGTCAGTGTACGATGCATTGTCGGCAAATGAAATGCGCGCTTTAGCATCGATAAGCATTTAACAATGATTAATCGATACCCGATACTCATCGATAGCATGCGATTGAACCTTGAGGGCCGCTGTGACTTGGCAAGCATGCTTATAAATTGTTACTATACTGTATTTACGTTTTAGCTATGTCTCTATCTTTTAGTATTTACGTATATGTATTATATGTATATGTATATATACATATGTATATATATGTATATGTATATGTGTATATATGTCTGTTCTTAAGTTTGATTTAAGTTGACGCGCTATGACGATTGCATGACAAATGCCTCGCGCTGTAAGTTGTTTTTTTGTTTGTGTTTTATCAGTTTCGATAAGTTTTCAGCTCGATCAGATTCGCAATTATTATTGTAAAGCTATATAAGCGTCCCACTTTCATGTTTCGCATTCATGGAGAAGAAGAAGAAGAAGAAATGAAACGAGTTTCTCAGTTCACTCTGCGTGGCATGTTTAACACCTTGACAAACAAATTTCAAATGATATGCGAAACCCACTCGCAACTCATCTGCTCTCTCATTCACTCTATCTCACTATCTATCTCTCTCTCTCTCTCTCTTTCTCTCTCTCTCTCTCTTTATCTCTATTTCTTTTACTTTGTCTGGCCTATCGCACTGCGTGTGTGTGTATGCGTGTCTTGCCTTTCCGTTGCTCTTGTGTTCTTTATTTTGGTGTTGATGTTGGCGCCTGCTGCTTCTGCTGTTACGGCTGTTACGGCTGCTCCGACGCACAGTTGAACACGGGCCTGCGTAATCCTTTCAAAAAAGTAAACACAAAACGTAGCATATCAAATACAACACAATTTTCCAGCATTAAGTTCTTGTTTTCGTTACCCGCTACACATTATCCGCCACCCCAAACCCTCTACCCTCTAGCCTCTATCCGCTACCCGCTACCCGCTACCCGCTATCCGCTTTTCGTTACTTGTAGCTGCTTTGGTCACACTCCTGCTGCTCCCGCGCTTCCAGCACTAATCCCCAGCCATATATCAGCTACATATGTACATGTACGTGTATATGTGTGTGTGTGTATATGTATATGTATATTTACTTACTTATATATCCAACTTGTATCCAGCTTGTGCTTATCCTTTTTTATTAACGCTTCCCCTCTTTATTTGCCTAGCACAACATAAACCCAGAACTGCCTTGAAAACTACTCGAATGTGTTTCCCTTTTCGCTAGTCCGTTTCTTGGCTAAGCTCGTAATTCACATGATGGTGAATCGGAAGTAGGATTTTTGTTTAGATCCGAGGGAAAACTAACGAAAATACACAAAATACTTAAATGATTCGTATAAGCCTTAAGTTTAAACTCCAAATATTAAAAGGAAAGCAAAAATTAGCAATTATGTATATAGTCTATATCATAAATGATAAGTGAGATAATTTGAAATATATATTACGAATAGTGCTAGAACCACATAAGAAACGGCAGACCCAGAACCCAGAACAGAAATGGTAAAGGCTAGATAAATTATTAAGAATAGCCTTAAAGCGTGAAGAAAAGATAAATCATTAAGGATAGATGTACATGAATTTGAAGGGGACTGTAGGAGCCACAACTTACAATTCAATTTCCTAATTTTACGACTTCGGTTTATTCGAAGCTTTACTATACACTTAATTTCCTTCTTCATTTTGTGTCTCACTGTTGCATGCTTTTTGTATAGCACTGTACACGCGCCTAAATCGCTTATTTCTTGCTTTCAATTGGCCAGCAATTAAACATTTTGTTCGCTTTTGTTGCGCTGCTTGTGCACCGAGTGTTTGTTATGTCTGCACCTGTTAATCGAAGAGCTAATGCCTTTCGATAGTCCAGCCAAGATTAATCGAAATTTAAATGTGCTTTATACCCAGCTGATTCGCCCAACTATATAGAGCTCAAAATTACCAAAATAATACAGATATTGACGAAGCTTTTGAAATAAATGTATTTACGACTATAACTAAATTCTTCTACTTTGTCTGCTCTCTCACAATATATATGTCTCTCTCTCTCTCTCTCTATTTCTCTCCCACTCTAACTTGTTATACGTTCCTGTTCCTATATTTATATCACACACACACACTCTCTCTCTCTCTCTCTTTATCTCTCTCTATCTATCTATATATCTGTTTCTTTCTCCCGCACACGAATTTTTGACTCACGTACACAACCCGCGCCCGCTCTCTCTCTCTCTCTCTCTCTCTCTCTCTCTCTCTTCCCGCTCATCGATAAACCTCGCTCATTTTACTTATGCTTCGTATTGTTTCAATGCTGTTCCTCGCGACAATCCGAATCAATCAATCAATCGATCAAAATTGTTGCATCTGAAACGCTTCTTATCAATCAACACACAAATAAACAACAACAACAACTACTACTACTACTACTACAACTACAACTATAACAATAATAACAACAACAACTGAACTTTAAACCAATATCAAATCTCTACAACAGTTCTACCAGGTGAAGCTCAATTCTCAAATTTCTTTTACTGAACTATCGTATTGTAAACACTATATAAATGTTCCTTTTCGTTACGTTCCGTTTCATTCCGTTTTGTTCCGTAACTGTATGCGCGCGTGTATGTGTGTGTATATGTGTGCGTTTGTTTCGTTTATATTTCCCGCCGTTCTTTTATACTAAATTGTTCAATTTCAAACCTTGTACAGTTGACTCAATGGATGTTTCATTTCAAAATGTTCCACTTTATTGTAAGATATGTATGTAAATATTTATTGTCGCTAGCTCTTCGAACATTTTAGGTAAATGCCATTTGGCGTATATCCAAGTATATAGTTGCTTTTTACATGCTGTTTCATTTCACATTGTTCCACTTCAACTGTTGGGTGTATATCAATCTTGCAGCTAACATAGTTGATCTTCATAATTTTGTAGGATCTACTCATTCATAATGTTTCATTCCATATCGTTCCATTTGATTGTAACATCATTTAGAATCATTGATTGGTAGTCTCATGCCTTTAATACATTTGATTCACATAGTTAACTGACTCATTATAGGTGTTTCATTCCACATCGTTCCATTTCATATATTAAAAGACATCATTCGTATAGCTCTAATACTTTGTAACCATAATCTAGTTAACAGACTCATTACCGATGTTCCATTCCATATCGTTCCACATTCGCTTACAGTTATTGCAGCCCTTCATTGTCAGAGCAGTTGCTATGTTTTCCATTCCACATTGTTTACCCATTAGTCTTAACTCTCGCAAATGCGTTTTATGTGTTCGCCGCATTCGTATTCAATTTCATGTTCCATTCATGTTTTCTCACCTTGGTTGTTTTATAATTTGTTTAATTGGCAGTTGACTTGACACCTTTGTTCAACTTGAGCTCATTTGTGCAACGCGCAACGCAACCCATAAAAATATACATACATATGTATATAAATGTATGTGTGTTTGCATATGTACATATATGTACATATATATGCACAATATATTCGGTTAAAATCTGCATAAATTCACCAGGCGCAACTAAAGTTTCCTTTTTTTTGGGCATTTCCACTTCTCGCACCTCTTGCCACAACATGTTTTTTGCATATTGCTGAATCTGTTGTTTTGGGGCTTTTGCCAGCTCTCGGTGCGCCCTCGTGCTCGCTCAGCTTCCTTATTATTTCACACTCGTGCACAGTTTTTAATTGGGAAACTTCTCTCGGTGGCCGGCTGCCTGCTCCTGGGGGTGGGTCAGCGCCGGGCGTGAGCAACGTGAGCGGCGCCACACTGGGCGTTGCATTGTTATGCTTGCTGTGCAGCCATTGGCATTGGCAACGGGAACGAAGCCAGCGACGCGACGTGAGGCGACGTGAGGCGACGGCAGCAGCGGAGCCACGCCAAAAAGTTTGAACACTTCATGCAGAGTGGTACGAATTGAATTGAAGTGCTGCTGGCCCTCATAAGCCAAGTCATGTGTGAACATATCCCCTGCATCTACACACACACCCATGTACATATATCTGTATATGTATATATGTATATATAGATTTATTTATGTATATATATTTGTGTTTCTGTGTGTACTTTTGACAATTAAAATTTCGACCAATGTTTCCGAAAAGTTCTCGCAGATGTCGAATATTAAAACAATTGCAATTCATTGCAATTGCAACTTTTTCAATTTGAAGCGATTTAAATAAATTCCATTAGGCGCCGTATGGAAATTTATAATTTAACTATTTGCTGGCTGGCCCCAGCACATGTTTAATTGAAATAATTTGAAAATGGCCGAGTAGATATATAAGTAATGAGAATCGCAATTTACGTGACTTTGAAGCGCAGCGAATCGAAGGATCTCAAATTCTGTTTTTACAGAGTTCAGCAGGAGAATAGAGCAATGCTCTCAGCCCATAACTCCGCTCATCGACATACACCTTATATCGTATCTAATTTTATGTATTCCTAGTATTAATCGTATAAACATTTATAGTCAAATATTTTTTATATATTTTCAAATTTTAGCCTAGCCAAAGTACCTTAAACATAAGTTCATGAATACATAAATACTTTGAATAAATACTTTCTAGCATAGTTAGATCTAAGCTTAGTTTAGTTCTTGTTCTTGTTCCTTTTGAATGCCATTCCGAATATTAACTGTTCCTTACTTTGTTTGTTAATTTCTCGTTTTATGTTTTATGACAAATTTGATTGCTGTTTGCTGCATGTGTAAACGTTATTCAATATATATATGTATCTATATATCGAATCCTACTACTACTACTACTACTACCAAACATATCTATGTACAAACAAATATGTATTTCAATATACATATTACAACCCTATCCAAATCCATCGACAACAACAACAATCAACATGAATCTCATGTAAACGTATGTATACAAGTAAACAAAAAAACCAAAAAAAAAAAATCGTCATTTGTGCTACTCTACCTCTTTCTATCTCACTCACTATTTATATATCTATCTCTCTTTTTATTAAACTAATCCAACTATTTAATCAACCCAACTAACTTACTATCAACTGTACACTCTCTCTCATACACCCACACACACTCACACACCACATCTTCAATCTCTTGCAATTCCGTTGAGTCTACCGTAACTGAGGACAGCATAAGTTACTTGACTAATTTGTCGCAGTTGTTCTGTTTCTCGTTTCTCACGTGGCAGCTGCTCGACCACGTGCTCTTCAATCCGGCCCTGTGGATCTATACGCCAGCCAATGTACAGGCACGCCTCTACTCGTACCTGGCCACCGAGTTCCTCAGCGACACTCAGATCTACAGCAATGTACGGCGCGTCAGCACCGTTCTCCAGACAGTTCATACACTCAAGTATTACTATTGGGTTGTCAATCCGCGTGCCAAGAGCGGCATCATACCAAAGGGTTTGGGTGAGTCTCACGGTGGAGCGACGATTGGGGGAGATTGGGATTTTGATGGAGCGTACCCTTTCAACTATTGCAGATGGCCCGCGACCGGCCCAGAAGGACATCTTGGCCATACGCGCCTACATCCTGCTGTTTCTCAAGCAGCTCATTATGATCGGCAATGGCGTCAAGGAGGATGAATTGCAAAGCATTCTGAACTATCTGACCACCATGCATGAGGTGAGTGAACCTAGGTCGCAGATGGCAAGACTTTGGGGAAGTCTTTTGCAGAGGGGACTACCGAATGGGTCTAGCTAGGTCCCCTGCTAGCCAGAGAACCTCAACGAGTTGCTAACTACCTTTTGTTTGTCTCCTCTGCTCCTACGCAGGACGAGAATCTGCACGATGTACTGCAGATGCTCATCTCGCTGATGTCGGAGCACCCCAGCTCAATGGTACCTGCATTCGATGTAAAGCACGGCGTGCGCAGCATCTTCAAGCTGTTGGCGGCCGAAAGTCAATTGATACGCCTCCAGGCGCTGAAGCTGCTCGGCTTCTTCCTCTCGCGCAGCACACACAAGTAAGTAGCACAATGGCTGGGGTAATTGTGGTTAACGGGTAGTGGAAATGGGAATGGGAATGGAAATGGAAGCTGAAGCTGAAGCCTAGCCCTGAGTAATGGGCCTTCAGGCGAGTAAAGGCAAGTAGAGGCAAGTAGAGGCGAGTAGAGGCGAGTAAAGGCAAGTAGAGGCGCGTAGAGGCACGTGTGCCTCGCTCTCGTGCTTGTTCTCGTTCTGCTTCTCATTCCGTTCCACTCCGCTTTGACAAACTGCCGTGTAATGCACATGCTCATAAATTTTTGCATGTGTCTGCTCTCTATTCCCCCCTTCGAAAACTGTGTTCAACCCGCGCTGGTGTAGACGTAAGTACGATGTCATGTCGCCGCACAATTTGTACACGTTATTAGCGGAGCGTCTGCTGCTGTACGAGGAGTCATTGTCGCTGCCCACATACAATGTGCTCTTCGAAATTATGACCGAGCACATATCACAGCAGATACTGTACACACGCCATCCGGAGCCCGAGGGCCATTACCGTCTGGAAAATCCAAGTGAGTTATTCCCTAGGCTAAGCCTCTATTTCAGCTCGTAAAGAGACAATGACCTAACGTACCCCAAACCCGAAATCTCCAATTGACGCGCAGTGATACTGAAGGTGGTCGCCACGCTGATACGCCAGTCGAAGCAGACCGAGTCCCTGATCGAGGTGAAGAAGCTCTTTCTGCAGGACATGACGCTGCTGTGCAATAGCAATCGGGAGAATCGTCGCACCGTACTCCAGATGTCCGTCTGGCAGGAGTGGCTCATTGCCATGGCCTACATCCACCCGAAGAACACCGAGGAGCAGAAGATCAGCGACATGGTCTACTCGCTGTTCCGCATGCTGCTGCACCATGCCATCAAGCACGAGTACGGCGGCTGGCGCGTCTGGGTGGACACCCTGGCCATCGTCCACTCGAAGGTCTCCTACGAGGAGTTCAAGCTGCAGTTCGCCCAGATGTACGAGCACTACGAGCGACAGCGCACCGACAACATCACCGATCCCGCCCTGCGTCAAGCCCGACCCATCAGCACCATCAGCGGCTGGGAGCGCGAGGAGCTGCAGCAGCAGCAGAACGGCCCGGTTGCCTCTCAGCAACAGCAACAGCAGCAGCAGCAGCAGCAGCAGCAACAGTTGCAGCAACAGCAGCTGCCGGCTATAAAGAGCGCCGTGTCTGTGGCCTCGCTGGAGGATGTGCCGCCCGTCGAGGAGGAGGCCGAGGAGCTGGAGCTGGAGAGCGCCGATGTCGACGCACAGGAGCTGCAGCTGAGCGAAGAAGCGGCCGCAACGCCCGCCGACTCCTGCGCCTGCGCAGCCAACGGGCAGCCAGCCGACGCGACTCCCGTGGAGGCGACTGAGCAGCAGGAGCCGGTCAACAAGTCGGTGATTGCCAACATTTCGGACGTGTACAATGAGCAAATCAAAACGGATGAGGCGCTGCAAAGCGCTCCGGCAGCGGCGGCGGCGGCCACGTGCAACGGCAGTCTGAGCCCCAGTCCGCCGGAGGAGAAGCAGCAGGAGGCCGGACAGCAGGCAGCTGTCGGTGGCCAGGCGGCGCTCAAGAAGACGCTGCAGATAGAGGAGGACCTGGAGGAGCTGGAGCTGGCGACGGCCAAGGATGCGCTCGATGTGGAGCGGCATGTGGCCCAGGTGCTGCAGGTGTCGGAGGCAGCATTGAATGACTGCAAAATGGTCGTGGACGATGTGCTGCAGGAGTCCTCGTCGGTGCTGAAGGACGAGGAGATCGAGCTGGCCGTCAACGAGGTGGTGCAGGGTGTGCTCAAGAGCGAGAAGAAGACGCCGGCACAGGACAATGTGAGTCTGCTCAACAGCAAGAATCTTCTGAACAGCAACAACAACAACAACAATAACACCACCAGCGAGCCAAAGCAGCTGCAGCAGCAGCAGGAGAAGGAGAAGGAGACCAAAGCGACGGAAGCCGAGGTGAATGCTAATGAAATAAACAGCGACGAGTCAACAACAACAGCCACAACAGCGCAGCTGGAGAAGAGAGATGGCCCAGAGGGCTCCGAGCAGCAGCAGCAGCAGCAGGAGCAGGAGCAGGAGTCGTTGAACACAGCAGCAACCACCAATCAAAAGACTGAAGATGCGGCCAACAAGCTGAACAACAACGAGAAACTGGAGCTCAGCAACAGCTCCAGCCCCAGCTCCAGTGCCAGCGCCAGCGCCAGCGCCAGCGCCAGCTCCAACTTCAGCTCCAGCCAAATGCCAGCAGCAGCCAGTGTCGAGCAGGAGCTGAGCTCAATGCTGAGCAGCGAGGAGCTAACGGAGTCGACGGCAAAGGCGGGCCTGGTGACCGCAGAGCCCGAGCTGGCTGACACGACGGAGGATGTGGTGGCCACAGCGGTGCGCGACATTGTTGAGCAGCTCATCGACAAGGTAATCGATGCAGCCGAGGCGGAAACCAAAGCCGCAGCCGCAGTCGCAGTCGCAGCTGAAACCACAACCGGCACCGATATCGAAAGCGAAACCAAAACCAAAACCCAGACCGAGACCGAGACAGAGGCAGAGGCAGAGGCACAGACAGTAGCTGAAACTGAAACCAACAACAATGAGGTGCAGAAGGAAACCACAAAGCAGGCAGCCGCAGAGGCCGAGAGCAAGTCCGGGCCCGCGACAGAGAAAGAGACAGAGACAAAGTCAGAGACAGAGACAGAGACAGCGCCAGCAACAGAGACAGAGAAAGATGTCGAAGAGGAGCAGGAGGCAAGCTTAGCCGCCGCCGCCGCTGAGGAAATAGTTCATGAGGTGGTCGAAGCGGCGCTCGATCTGGCCGAGGCACAAGCACAGCCCCTGGCATCCGTGGAGGATCAAGTGCCGGCCATTGTCGATGCTGTGCTGGACACTCTAGTGGATGAGACCGTCAAGGCCGTGGCCTCCGAGCAGACCACACAGACCTCACCAACGCCCGAGGAGCAGCCGGCGCACATTGAGCCGCTGGCCAAGTCCGAGGAGTCGGCACCGATTGCGTTGCGCTCCAAGCCCAACGAGGTGGACTCTACGACGCAAACCACGCCCAAGATCGAGGCGGATACACACAAGGGCCTCGAGGAGCTGCCCGGAGCCGAAGCCGATGCGGATGCCGACGCCGATGCCGATGCGGATGCGGATGCCGATGCGGATGCGGAAGCCGAGGCCGACATCGAAGACGATGCCCAGGACACAACCAACGCCGACGACGACGACTACGCCGTACAGCAGTCGCAGCCGGCAGCAGCGGCGTCTGCAGTCAGTGCAGAGGGCGCCGCTCCGATGGAGGGCAATCATTATGGTAAGTTGGGGAGTGGCTCGATGCTCCGGCCAGAGCAGATCGAATGTATTTCGCATGTTGCAGCTGCGGGCGGCACAGCCGGCGTGGAGGGTGGCAAGCAGCAACGGTCCAAGTCCGGCTCGACTCGGCCCATGTTCAGTCCGGGACCGACCCGTCCGCCGTTCCGCATACCGGAGTTCAAGTGGTCCTACATACACCAGCGCCTGCTGAGCGATGTGCTCTTCTCCCTGGAGACCGACATCCAGGTGTGGCGCAGTCACTCCACCAAGAGCGTCCTCGACTTTGTCAACTCGAGCGAGAACGCCATCTTTGTGGTCAACACGGTGCATCTGATCTCCCAGCTGGCTGATAATCTGATCATTGCCTGCGGCGGACTCCTGCCGCTGCTGGCCAGCGCCACATCGCCCAATGTAAGTGCCTCAGTGCCCACCCTCATCCACATTCCTTCATTCCGGCTAACACCTGACACTCTTTCAGTCCGAGCTGGATGTGCTGGAGCCGACACAGGGCATGCCACTGGAGGTGGCCGTGTCCTTCTTGCAGCGCCTGGTCAACATGGCCGACGTCCTGATCTTTGCCACCTCGCTGAACTTTGGCGAGCTGGAGGCCGAGAAGAACATGTCCAGCGGCGGCATCCTGCGCCAGTGCCTGCGCCTCGTCTGCACCTGCGCCGTGCGCAACTGCCTCGAGTGCAAGGAGCGCACGCGCTACAACGTGGGCGCACTGGCGCGCGATGTGCCCGGCGCGGCGCACCTGCAGGCGCTCATACGCGGCGCTCAGGCATCGCCAAAGGTAAGCTGAGCACCGTTTCGCTTGCAGTACTCTATAGTACACTGCAGCATTTCACAACACTGTTTCCGCTTTGTTTTCCTATGCCAATACTTGCAGAACATTGTGGAGTCAATCACCGGTCAATTATCCCCCGTCAAGGATCCTGAGAAGTTGCTCCAGGACATGGACGTCAATCGCCTAAGGGCCGTCATCTATCGCGATGTGGTAAGTGCCAATTCCCATCGTTCCACTCGGCTGCAAATATCAGCATTACCCTCATTTTCCCTTGTTTAGCCTCTACCTCATACATAATCTCTCTCTCTCTCGCTCTCTTCCCCACATCTCACCCACAGGAGGAGACGAAACAAGCGCAATTCCTATCGCTGGCCATCGTTTATTTCATTTCGGTGCTGATGGTATCCAAATATCGGGACATTTTGGAGCCACCCGCAGAGCCTCAGATTCAACGTCAATCCCCGGTGCTGCAGCGCAGCGCGGGCAGCGGTAAGTGTTAAACGTTAAGAGCTCTCGACCCATACCCATGAATAATACGAAAACACTCTCGTACCTGACGGTACGTTTAAGTCTCTCAATGATATGATATACTTGTCTATTCTTAACCTCGGGAGGGCTTCTCCAATTTCAGTTTGGGGTTTCGATTTTCGAGTTTTCAAATTTTGTGTTCGATTCGTTTCGCATTTCTCATGCGTTTTATTTGCCTTTGTCGCTTGTCTTTGTCTTTGTCTCTGTCTCTACGTCTCTATTGCGTTTCATTTCATTTCGTTTCGTTTCGTTTTCGTTTCGCTTTACGTTTGCTGCACCAAAAGCTACACAATCGTTTATTGGTTCTCTTTTCTCTCTAGCCTAGCTCTATATATAAATATTTCTCTCTCCAACTCTGTCTCTCTCTCTATCTATCTCTCTCTCTGTCTCTATCTTCCGTCATATAAAATTTGCATAGTTTTTGTTTCATTTCTGCGTTCCATTTGATTATTCGTTATTCGTTTATAGTTTTGGCTTTTCCATTTCGTTGAGTCGAGTCTTTACGTCTGTTAATACGTCTGGTAGTAGTTACATCACTGCCACTGACCACTAGCAATCTTTAAAGCGCACCACTAACCACCGCCACTAACGGCAAACACCACCACACTACCACCACCAGCACCACCAGCACCACCCACCACCACATGTTAGTATCATTCCAATGCAAGCGGTCTATATGCGTGTGCGTGCGTGTGCGTGCGTGTGTGTGTGTGAGTGTGTGCCTGCGTGCGCGTGTGTGTGTGTATATATCTTACAAATGGCGCACACCCGCCACCCCCTCCCAGCAACACCAAGTTGACCCACCAACCGTCCCGCTCTCAAGACGTACCACCTAATCATTAGCCCTAAGTACACTCATCAAGCCCATTGTTGGAGATATTATTCAGTTCTTTCTGTGGTTATTTTCATTGTTCCGTTTTCTAATAATTTCATTTCACGCTGCTTTTTCGGATTTATTGTACAAAAATAAACTACCAAAAAAAAAACAAAAAACAAATACAAAAAATAAAAACTTTGTAATCTAATACCAAATTAAACGTTAAACAAAATGCTCGCCACGCCACAAAAAAAAAAAAAAAACAAAAAATAAAAATAAAATATAATAAAAATATTCCCATGCTCCCACCAACAATCCAACGCAACCCATTTTGCTCTGTCTCTCTCTATATGTGTGTGTGTGTGTGCTTATGTATATATACATGTGTATATATATATGTGTTCGATGACCCTGCCAACCCAACCCCGCCAACCCAACGACAACACTATAGAAGCCGCCAGCGCGCGTCCCTTGTTCCCGCAATGGTCGCATCACGTCTATCCGCAATTTCTGCCCGAGTCGCATCAAAATCACGTGAGCAACGTCTCAATACAACAGCAGCAGCAACAGCAACAGCAGCAGCAGCAGCAGCAACACTATTATCAGCAACATCAGCCACACAATCACAGCCATCATCACATGACCGCTGCCTACTATCAACATCAGCAACACCAGCAGCAACAGCAACACCAGCAACAGCAACAGCAGCAACAGCAGCAGCAACAGCAGCAGTTGGGCAATATATCGCCGCCTCCTCCGCTGGGCGGCACACACTCGACGAGCTCCTCAGCCAGCTCGACGGCCACGTCGCAGCCGGCGTCCAGCTCGTCGCTGTCCTCGCTGGCCTCGCAGAGCCAGCAACAGGTGCCGGCCGCAGCAACACTGCAACATCGTCAACAGCTGCACAAGCAGCAGCAGCAACATTTCCATGCCCATCAGCCGCACTATGCGCTGATCAATGGCCACCAGCAACAGCAGCAGCAGCAACAGCAGCAGCAGCAGCAGCAACTGCTTAATGGCAAGCACAACCACTATGGCGGCCAGGTGGAGAATGGCACCACTGTGGGCGGTGGCTATCATGCGCATCCACATGCCTATATGCGTGGCATGCAGCTGAATGGGGAGCAGCAGCAGCAACAGCAGCAGCAGCAGAATGGCCTGGCCGCTGTGGAGCATCATCATGGTGGAGCGCTGCTCAATGGGCATGCCAGCGGCAATGGCAATGGCAATGGCAATATCAACGGCAACGGCAACGGCATTGGCAGCAACAACAACAACAACAACAACAACATCAACAGCAGCAACAGCAACAACAGTAACAGCAGCAACAACTTGCGCAACAATTTGCGCAATGGCGGAGCAGCAACAGCTGCTGCTGCTACTGCTGCTGCCGCTGGCGGCAACATGGGCATGGGCATGGGCATGGGTATGAATATGAGCATGGGCGTGGGCGTGGGCGTGGGCGTAGGCATGAACATGAACATGAACATGAGCGGCTTGGGATTGAGCGATGGCGGCAGCGGCAGCGGCAGCGGCGGCGGTGTCGGCGTCGGCGTCGGCGGCGCTGCATACAAAACGAATGCCATCAATAACAATTATCGCTACAATGGACGCAACGCAAACGTAGCTGGCACCGGAACAGGTATCGCTCGCTATGAGTGTCGTAGTATGTAGTCTAATTCACGCTCTAACTAACTGTTTAACTATCTATCCATCCTGTCTCTCTCTCTATCTTTATCTCTATCTCTATCTCTCTCTATCGATATGTGTATATGTATATATAGCTACTTGTACTTGTATAATTAGTTACGCTCTCTATCTATCAACATATATATATAGTTATAGTTATATATCTCCATCTCTCTCTTTCTCTTTCTCTCTCTTTCTCTTTCTGTTTTGTTTGTTTCGAACACTTTAACGTAGTTAGTTGTTCACTGTTTCTTTGGCGTTTCGTTTCAGTTGCGTTTCATTCCATTCTGTTTGCGTTCGTATTGTATTCTTGTGTTCCATTCCGTTACGTTGCGTTGCGTTGCTTTTCCCACTCATTTCATACCATATTTGCCTATCAATGTTTAGCTTTAGCTGTAGCTTCTATATATACTATATAGATATGTCATATGTAATACAAAATATATGTATATATTCTCACTCTCTCTCGCTCTCTCTCTCTCTCTCTCTCTCTGACATATATCCTCTTGCTCGCTCGCTCTTAAGCTGTTTATATCTTTGAATCGAACATTTTAGCTACGCACAAATGTGCTTTTAATGCAAAGCCAGTGTGTGTGTGTGTGTGTGTGTGTGTGTGTATAGGTGTGACTCAGTGTGTGTGTGTGTGTTATTTGACATCATACTAGCCCCGCATATGTATTTAAACAATTACCCTCAATTGTCTCTCAGTGTAAATTGGCATAATTACACGCACTCTCGTCTCTCTCTCTCTCCCTTTTTTTATCTCTCGCCCTGCCCCTCCCCATTTATATTATGCCTAATTTAAATTTAATTTCAATTTCGTATTTTTTTGTGTCATTTGTTTTTTTTTTTTTTAGTTATTTTAATTTGTGCTTAAAAACGAAATTGGAATTTAATTTGCATTTATTGTCCGCCATTTTGCGCTCATTTAATTCGATTTTATTAATTGCATTTGCAAAATGCGAACACAAGTGCTCCGCCATCTGCTTGAATTAGTTTCACTTTTCCGTTGTTTTTTTGTTTTTTTTGTTTTTTATTATTATTATTTTTGGAATTGAATTGAATTATTTAATCAATTGAAGCGGCGAAATGCTTCAATAATGCTGCATTCAATAACAACAATCCTCTTAGCTGCCTCCTCCTGCTGTCCCCCTCCTACGCTCAGCTCTCTCAGCATTTATTTACTACGATTCGGGAGCTATTCGAGTGAAATTATGAACTCAATCTAAGATCCTCAAGATGAGCTGAGATGAAATTCCATTTAGCTGCAGCAATGCCAACAGCTAAAAGCACCCATTGAAATATATCTATATAATATATACATATATATATGTATATCTATATGTGAAATAGTCTAGTTGGAGCTGCAAGGCGAAGATATTTGGAATGATTTGGTTGTGAATCGAGAATGCGATTCATGTTGCCTGAGTAAAGTCAGTTCGGCTTGACTTCGGAATCTTGACTGGACGTTCAACCAATTGAAACTCAAGAACATCATAAAATATTTTGGAAATATCTTATATTTTTGCCACATTTGGATTTTGTTTAAGCAAGACAAAAATTGTTTTTACTTAAACCTCAAAATCAAATTCATATTCTCTCATCTAAACTCGCCTTAAATTCTTACCTGACTTATCCTGACTGGATTTGTGATTCCTATTCGTATTCCTTGTATACGTCTTTTCAATGCAAAAATTGTTTCCAGTTGAAACTCAAAATTTTCGTAAAATATTTTGATAAAAACAGTTTCTGGAATGCTCTTTGGACTTTGTCTAAGCAAGACAAAAATTTTTTCAACCTAAAGCTAAAATAAAATTAAATAAAATTAATAAATTCATACTCTCTCTTGAAGAGTCCATAGAAATCATCTTCAAGGCTAAAAGCGCTCTACTAAAAAAAATAGATCTGAAAAAGATCAAAGTTTAAGTCAAAAATAATTGAGTCTTAAAGAAAAATGTAAATGGATTTGTCTGTCCTCTATAGAAATAATCAAGGTATTTCCCCAAGACATTCTGGGAAATTCAAAATAAATATCCATAGAAATGTTTCACAATTTGCAATTCTGATCGGATTGCTGCCAGAATTGCCAGAATTGTGAATGGAGCTATGCAATAAATAAATACTTTGTCTTTGCTCTCTACAAATGTGAATAATTTGATTGTCATTATTTTGTTGTAAGCCGAAATGAGTCGATGCATTTTTGATTGTTGTCGCAGTCAAATTGAATGCGCAATTTTGTTGCACAGTGTTTGCCGCTTGGCTGGCGCCATTTGTGAGCCTCGGGGGCATCATTTGATATATATATATATATATATATATATATATATATATATATATATATATATATATATATATATATATATATATATATATATATATATATATATATATATATATATATATTTTTTTTTTTATTTTTTTTTTTTGTTTTTTTTTTTGAATAAATCTCATTGAATTGTTTGACATTTAGCTGCACAATGCACAATTTACTTTAACACAAACACACACACACACACACACACACATACACTGATGATATTTGTGTGTGTGTATGTGTATTTGTATTTGTATTTATTCGATTGCAATTTGATTTTATTTTAATGCCATTTATGCAATTATATTGTTCTGAGAGTCAATTATTTGATTGCAATTGAAATTTGATTGGCTTTGTTTACATTTGAATTTTTCTTCTTCTTCTTCTTCTTCTATTACTTTTGTTTTTCTTTTTCTGGCCTAAATTGTTGATTCGATTTGAATGTGTTTGATTTCAAAGGCGACGTTTGCTAATGTCCAGTTGACATGGACAAAGACACAAAGTACAGGTTGTGTATGTGTAGGTGTGTGTGTGTCAACTGCTGTGTGTGTGTGTGTGTGTGTGTGCTGTTGCTGTTGTTGTTTGAGGTCATGTAGCAAAATGCTATCCATTTATGCTTTTAAAAAGTGCAATCTATCTTTGTTACTAGACATAACAGACACACACACACACACACACACACACATAGACAGCACACACACACACACACACACACATGCATTGCAGCCACAGTGACAGCATTATTTTTGACACTTGGTCCTGTTAGCGCTTGGGAATTTAGGGACGAAAATACAGGGCGTACGACCCATGGCAGAAGGCGTGGCGTATGGGGCTGGGCGGGGAACGGTGGAGGGGGGGGACTGTTGCCCAGCGGCTTTTACTCGTCATTTTCGTGTGCTGTCAGCACAATTTTCATTTCATTTATCTTCATTTCGGGCAGAGCGCACAGAGCCCAATGACAGCACGAAGAAGTTGCGTCTAATTCGTTAATTTTCCATACCATAAAAATGAATTAACGGTATTTTTTGGCATTCAGTATTATTTTCGTAGACGGGCGTAAAATATTGGGCCATAAAAACGGAGCGAACGACATGCGGCACGCGTGCATTTCTCTCTCTCTCTCTCACTCTCTCTTTTCTATTTTTATATTGCTGCCTGGACACACACACACTCACACACGCATACACACACACACACACACAGCGAGCATTTTTTAATGGCAGCGACAAAAAATGTAAATTAGTCGCAAAAAATAAAGGCAGGCAAACGAATATAAATTATGTGACTGAGAGACAGAGAGAGAGAGAGAGAGAGAGAGAGAGGGGGGGGAGGCAGGACAAGGGCAGCTGTAAGAGCCGATAACACGTTTACAATGCTGAAACAAAAGTAATTTGTGGCCTGCACATAATTCTCGTTGCCTCTCCCTCTCTCTCTCGCTCTCCCTCTCTCTCCCTCTCTCCCTCTCTCTCTCTCTCTCTGTGTGTGAAAAATCGCCACACTGGGAAATTATTGCAAATGAAGCAAGCGAGCGTGCGACAGGCAAACAAAAAGTGTAGCATACTTAACAGCGCCGTACATAAATCTCAATTAAGACATTAAGCAACACTGAAAAACAGTTTTGGACAATGCACGGCCGGTGCTAACCACAGTCCAGGCAATTCGCTAATGAGCCGGCTAAAGGCCGCGCGTATCTCTCGATTGCATTATGCATCCATGAGACTCAGCTGCGGCTGCGGCGGCTACGGCTGCAATTCACTGGTCGAACAAAGGGCGTAAGCCCCAGCTATGGCACTCTGAAAACCTTACAAATAACAAAATTACCAGATAGCAGTAGGTGCCTGAGCTGGGCAGGGGCAGGGGCAGGAGCTGGGACAGGGGCAGGAGCTGGGGCAGGGGCTGGGGCTGGGGCAATGTGAATTAGGAATTCAAATGAACAGCAGCAGCTGCGTGCACAATGCAGGAGATATGAGCATGAGAGTTGGGAAGAGAGAGGGTGGGCGGGGGCGTAGAGGGAGCTGCAGAGATTGAGCTAGCAGATTAGTTTGCAGCACTTTAGATGCCATAAAGAGAAAAAGAAAACGAACAAAAAAATAATACCAAATGCTGTTGAAAGCAGTTGCTAACTATTAAGCTATGCATACTCTCTCTTCTTACCCTCTCCCTCTCCCTCTCTCTCTCTCTCTGTTTCTCATTTTTGTCAGCTTGTGTGTGTGTGTGTGTGTGTCTGTGCTTAGGTATGCAAATTTGAGCTCTTGAACATCAACTACATGCAGTCAAAGCCATTTGACTAATTAATGCAAAACTCAAACAATTTCCACACCTCAAAAGTGTCAGGCAACTCGAATATTGCCCTCTCTCTCTCTATCTCACTCTCCCACTCAAATACCATAATAAATTGTCAACTTTGCCAGCGTCCATTAGAGAGTGTCGGCCTTATCCTTTAGTCCAATGCATGAAATTGGATTCATTTGCAGAGATTTTCCCATTGCTTTAATAAAAATATGTCTAATCTCTGCCGGTTGACAGGCACTTTGACAGCAGCTGTCAGGCCTAACATGTTGCTATTGAGCTACTGAGGCAATTGTCTGGCTCTAATGGGCTCTAGCAGGTCATCAAAGACAGCTGTAGCACCTGAGCCGGGGCCCACTCGGTCTGCTGACGATCTGGCAGCACTGTGAGGTGTTGACAGCTTAACTGCTTGTCAAATGCCTAACTGGATATTGATATTTCCACATGGAATTCAAACTCGTTTCGCTCTTTCTACTTCTTCTACACATACTATAATATACCATAGCTTAATGTATTTAGCCGATATTTTGTTGGTATTTCTTTCGTTTTTAGTTTTGTGCGTTCGTTCACAGTTCGATTGATGTAACCGTTAGAGAACATGCCTAAACACAAATGTTATTACTATTGTTTTTGTGCCTAAGTCAAACGTAACATACGAATTATGCTTTTTATCTAGACTCTATTTATATATGTATGTATTGATATGCATAGATATATATATATATAACTAACTCGAACTAATTCGGCTCTCGTCTCTTTTCCGGTACAGGCGGCCGTCAGATTCAGGACAGCGACTACGAGATCATCGTCGTCGATGAGAACAATCCGTCGGTGCTCGCGGACAACGACTCGCACTCGAGCGGGCCGCCCTCCATCAAGGTGAGTGAACCGATTCGTGGTACTAGGCGTGCGCGAGTGTGTGTATGTGTGTGCGATATATCGGGAAGCGGGATTATGCAGCTGGGGCTGGGGCCGGAGCAAGTTCAAGTTTCTAGTCCTAAGATTGATTTCAGTTCACTTTGCATGACGAATGAAATCTCTTCAACTATTCAATCGTTTGGATGTGTATGGCTGAGTGTATGTTTAGTTTAGCTCTAACTTGTAGAAAAGAAACAACAACAACAACAACAATCTATTGAAGCAGTGAAGCCAATTCATTTGCATGTTTTTCTTATCGAAATCAAAACACTAAAACTATGCAAATCAATCAAAACAAAATGTCACAGGCTCATAACAATAATAACAACAACAACAACAACAAGAACAACAACAACAACAAGAACACTAAGACAACAACCGCAACAACAACTACAACAACAACAACTGTAAAATCAACTAAAGATTCAATTAAAATTCAACAACAACCATTGTCACCTCCCAAGCCAATGGTTCCACAAAAATTACCAAAGGTAAAAGTAAAATCATCAAGCAACAACAACAAAATCTCAAAAATACTGCAACAATTTGACAACAACAACAGCAACAAGAACAATTGAAGTCAACTCACCTGAAACACAGTCACTCACTCACTCACACACACACACACATACGTACAAAGAAACGCTGTCACTCACCTAAAGACTCTCACATTTTGTTGCACTTGAAGTATATACTAAAAATACCAAAAATACCTACGTAAAATCGGTTTGCCGAGCTCTGAAGCAAAGCCTTGCAGTGGAGCAATTACAAATTCTTTGGAATCTATTTAATTTATGAGCTCAAAAAAAAAAAAGAAAGGGAAAACCACAATTCCAGAAGTTCAAAGGAAAGCAAGAGAGAGCGAGTGAAAGAGAGAGGGAGAGAGAAGATAGAAGCGTAGTTGAGAATTTGATATAAGCGAAAAGCAATTACCTCCTCAAGTTAACTGAAGCATGCCCAAAGAAGCAGCTCAATTAAGTAGCTAGTTGAGAAAAGTTGTAAAAGGATAAGCAAAACAATAAGTTACACAGCTGATCCCAGCGGCCATTCGAGTAGAAAGAGAAGCGAGCTCCTCGTCGAGCGAGAAACAAAAGAATTAAGGCATAATTCGTGTTGAGGCAACGAATACAAAAAGAGCAAGGGAGACAAAGGCGAGGGCAGCCGGACAAAGTAGAGTAATACGAGTAGTAAACACAATTAATTGTGAAGTGAGAAGCGCAGTGAATCGAGCAGCGTGGCTAAGTGCAGGCCAGGCCAAGGTATTACACAACACTGGACGAAGCATTGCTCGAAATGCAAAAGGCGTCTGCAAATTACAGGGAAGCGAGAAGCGCAGCTAAGTGCAGAGTGTAGGCAGTAGGCTGGGCATGGGCTAGGCAAAGCGAGGCAAAGCAGAGGACAGCTACGAGCTGCTCTTGAGGAGAGCTGAGAGAAATCAAGTAAAGTGAGAAGCATCAATAATGACAAAGGCTGTTGAAAAGCGCAATTAAGTGTAGATCAAAGCAGTAGACAAATCGCCCATTGGCAAATCAAACAGAGACAAAGTGATGGAAAAAAGAAGAAGAGGAAGGGAGAAGAAGAGTTCAATTTAAGGGCAATCTATTGCCTTCAAGGCAGTAGCTGGCAAAACAAATACAACGAGAGCTTAAGCAGCATTTACATACGTAAACAATCTATGGAGAGAGAAGCGTAGATAAGTTCAAAGCGATTCTATAGAGAGAAAAGTTACCAGATAAGTGAAGAAGGAGAGGTATGCAAAGGAAGAAGCATACATAATCTCAGAGTAATCTATGGAGAGAGAAGCGTAGTTAAGTGCAAAGCAAATATATAGAGAGGGCTATGACTAGATAAGTAAAAACAGCCTAAAAGAAGCGAACAGTTAAGTAAGAAGCATATAAAATATCAGGATATTCTATGGAGAGTGAAAAGTCAAGAAGAAGAAGTACGCAAAGTAAGAAGCATACATAATCTCAGAGTAATCCATGGAGAGAGAAGCGTAGATAAGTTCAAAGAAGGTACATAGAAAGGGCTATGACTAGATAAGTAAAAACAGCTTCAAAGAGGCGAAAAGTTAAATAAGAAGCATATAAAATATCAGGATATTCTATGGAGAGAGAAGCGTAGATAAGCTCAAAGCAAATTTTAGAGAGGCCATTCGCTATCAAAGCAAAAACAGCTAAAAGCTTTAGCTAAGCAAAAAAAGCCAACAAGTTATATATAGAAACATAGCCGAGTAATCAATGAAGAGAGAAGCGAAGATAAGTTGAAAGCAAGCGAGAGGGCATTCGCTAGCAAAGCAAAGAACCCATTAACATCGCTTAAGGAAACTTGAGTTGAAAACGAAACATGAAAAATACCAAAAGGAGAGGAAATTAGAGAGAAACTGTAAGCGAGAAGCGTAGCCATTCAGGCAGAGACAAGAACGACAAACCAGGCATAGTTAGCTGCATTAAGTGAGTGCAATTTAATTGGAGAGAAGCAAGAGGCACTTAATGGACATTTGCTTGCCCAATCCGTATTTGAACACACTTGCAAATAGAAGATTTAATATGGCTTAGCCTCTCACATATATTGTATTTGTGAATACATATAAATGGCAGATATAATTTGGTTCAACATTCCATATATAATATTTGTGAGTATATATATATAAATTGCTATGCAAATAATTGCACGATTAAAACTCTCTGCAAGGCTGCTATAGGGCGGAATCCGATACACCCACACCCACACACACACACGCACGCACACACACACGCACGCACACACATTCACATGAATACATACAAGTATATAATTGAAAAGTTCATAACGTTTGTTGACATTTCGTGTGTTAATTAGTGCACAGGCCACGCCCACCTAGCCAAAACACACACACTCGCACACACACACACATAGGCACACAGAGTCCACTCTGGGCATAGAGCACACAAATCATGTGAAATTTATTTAACTTTTGTTTCCCATTTTCATATTGCACAACTTTGTGGCCTTTGTTCGATTCGTATTCGTGCGGACGAAACATGTTTTTCACAATTTTTAAATCGATTTTTCATATTGCTTTCACCTCGCACTCTCTCTCTCGCTCTCTCTGTCGCTCTGTCTCTGTCTCTGTCACTCTGACTGCCGTGTTTGTTTGCCAATTTGTAATTTAATTTCTTTACTTTTGTGGCCTAACCAAATGTGACATTGCATAATTGCAAAGGCCGTGGTAGAGTCGGTGGTAGAGGCAGCAGCATTGACTAACTGAGCCGAGGCTGAGCCGTGCGCATTAATGCAATCAATATTGCAGCAATGAGCCAATGCAATCAATTAACCAGCGCAATGCAACATTTGCCCTCGGCCTGCTACCCGCTCCGCCTCCCCATTTGCCATGCAACTTATCTATCGGACTTACAGCTGGCCACACAAGTAATTCTTAATTCCCTCGGCCGCAGCTGATAGACTCCCCGCATGAACTTTAAGGCGTTGCCGATAATTCGAGCTGGCATGCCACAACTGATGCATTCAGCTCTAGCTCTCTCTCTCTCTCTCTCTCTCTCTCTGCCTTCCCCGTCTCCCTCTCTTTTCCCTCTATATCTTAAGCCAAGTTAATTAGCTTGGGATTTCACTGGCTTTTGCTTGTCGAGAGAGACTTGAAGCTCTAAAGTCAATCAAGCATGAACTCAACATTCTATTTATATAAGAAAAATCACTGTAGAGAACACATAACGGCAGAGTTGTTATATAACTGTTAACTTATAGCTCAAAGCTTAGTCGAAGTTGTGTAAGAAGCTAAAGAAGGGGTGGCATATCGATCGAAGGCGATATATCGATCAATCTGTCCGTCTGTCTGTCTGTCTGTTTTTCAGTCGCCCTCTTGCCTCGCTTACCACGTCACCTCTTACAGTCCTTAAGTGATTCGTATTTTTGGTATAACCATCATCTTTAAAACAGTTTAACCGATTTCTTATGTCATAAGATGATCTATTATATTATATACATTATATAATCTATACTAGAAGTTTATGCTGGTTTTACATAAAGAACTCTATACTCTGCCTGCATACGCTTGAAACCAAAAGCTATAATATATTTACTTTACAAGGCATCTATAGGATCGCGTTTATCTCTTTTTATAATTATTTCTTGATTTTCGTTGAGATTTGTTTGATTTGTTAAGAAAAAAAAGAAAAAAGGGAATACGAATTGAATTGCAATTAAATGCAATCAATAAATCATTAGGCAATCTCAGCGGAAGTCCACGCCTACACACACACGCACACACACACACACGCACTCAAGTTTGATTTGGCTGCGTGCGCCACGTGATTTGTTGTGTGTCTCATGGATTTGTTTGCATTTGTGTGTGTCTTGTGATTTATGTATGTTAATGTCCATGTATATGGTATGCAATTAGTGTTACAAACTAGAGTAAGAGCACACACACACACACTCGCACACTCGCAGCTTTCATTGTGTGGCAGTCACGACGTGCCGTCTTCCGGTTTTGGGTTCTTAATGAACTGCTTGCATTATTAATATGGCAAATCCTGTTCTGCTCTCGCTGTACTCCACGCACACACATGCGAACAGTTAATCATGTAGCGCACACACACACACACACACATGTAGTGCGTGTGCGTGTGTGTGTGTGTGTATTCAATTTTGGGCCAAACAAAAGGCGATTGATTTTAGTTGCTGCACAAACATTCAAGCAGGATATTGCAGCATATTGCGTAGGCGCAACAGCTGTCACACACACACACACACATAGCAGACACACACACACACACGTATAGGGAAACAGCTGTGTTAACACCTACTCAGCCCAGTGCTGTTCAGCATTTGTGTTTGACAGTTGACATTTGTCAAACGCTTTAACAAATTCTGTCATATGACTATCCGTTCCATAACCTGCCTTCCGCCCTGTCCATGTGGATGGAGTCTGTCCGCCATGTCCACTCCGGGTAATGCTTTTCGGATGAGCTGAGTTACGTAATGGCCAAAGAGATGGAGAGAGCGAGAGCGGGAGTGAGCGAGAGAGAGTGCTTTGGATTGCCTTTTATGCAAATCACAGTCAAACAGGGACTGAATGTAGCGGGCGGCTAGGGCTGGAGAGAGCGAGAGAGAGAGGGCGGGGGCAGAGGGGTAGTTTTCTATATAGAGAGATCTGTAGATAACATTTTGTGCGTGGCGTTGACAAATGCATGTGTTGACAAGAGCGTGCAGAGGACGTGGCTGGTCAACAGGATTCGGGCGGCAGATGAGCTTTGCTTAGCGCAATGGAGGTTTGATTTATTGTTCGGGGTGCATAATTAATGTGCAAATGATACCGAAAGCGAACACACACACATACACGCACACACGCACACAGAGATACACACTGGCACAGCACAGCAAATACAATGAACGAATTTGCAGTAATCGATAACTATGGTTAGCTATGTGAAAAATCTCTCGATAAACTGAGTAATCGAAGGCGAAAGAGAACTATCGTTAGTCGATAGAAAACTGCGAATGATAATCTAAGGCATCGATACATCAGGTTGCAAGTTTTCGTTAGCTGTGTAATCGATAGGTGCAATTTATCGGTTATCGAACCCAGAGCGTAAACTGTAGACTAACTTTGACTACTACTCTAGACAGTCATCACACATATATCTATATGCATGGTATTACGCACTAATCGAATTGATTTGAGCAATATATCGACTATCGATAACATAAAGCTTTGATTACCACTATAGAAAGTCAATATTTACATGTCTATATACACGCTGTTAGTTCTGTCACTAATACAATGTTAGCCCGTCACTTAGATAGCCTATCGATAGCAGCACTATCGATAGTTATGCAGCACCAACTATGCAATGTTTCACATTCAGTGCACCCACCCACTGCGTACCTCACCCACCCCAGCACCATTTGATTGTCCACTGTTTTCGTTCTGTCGAGCCCACACAAAAACAAAACGCTTCAACTTTGGCTCTCACCTCTGCCTAATGTATTGACATGTATTCGTTGTTCCCATATAATCCTTGAACCGTTTAGAGCGTGGACTCGGATGTGGTGTCGCTGAACATGAACTCGACGGAGAACGAGGTGCCCGAGGTGGAGTCCTCCAGCGACATTTTGGCCGACGATCACAAGCCGAGCAACTCGAACGACGAGAGCTGGACCGATGTGAATCTGAATGAGGACGCCGCCGTGCAGGCAGCGGCCAGTGCTGGACTCGTTGCCGGCCTGGTGGATGCCAGCGACAGCGGCAAGCATGACCAGCACCAGCAGCACCAGCACCAGCAGCACCAGCAGCAGCAACAGCAGCAGCAGCAGCAACAGCAGCAACAGGGCGTCTCACGACTGGGCATGGTCGTGGGCAGTGAGCGCGGCGATAAGCCCGACTCGGAGATATCGGTGGTGCGTGTGCCGGACGGCTATGGTGTGGGTGGTGCTGGCATTGCCGCTGGCGGTGCTGGTGGTGCGAACACCGTGCCCGGCGCACAGGCTCAGCAGCAGCAGCAGCAGCGCACGCGACCCGATGAGCTGCCCATGAAGCCGCCGGCGCTGGTTGCCCAGCTGCCGCTGACGACGCCGTCGCGCGAGGCCAGCCTTACGCAGAAGCTGGAGATAGCCCTGGGTCCAGTGTGTCCGCTGCTGCGCGAAATCATGGTGGACTTTGCGCCGTTCCTCTCCAAGACGCTGGTCGGCTCGCACGGTCAGGAGCTGCTGATGGAGGGCAAGGGTCTGACCACGTTCAAGAACTCGCACTCTGTCGTCGAGCTGGTCATGCTGCTCTGCTCGCAGGAGTGGCAGAACAGCCTGCAGAAGCACGCCGGCCTCGCCTTCATCGAGCTGATCAACGAGGGCCGGCTGCTCTCGCACGCCATGAAGGATCACATTGTGCGCGTGGCCAACGAGGCTGAGTTCATACTGAACCGCATGCGCGCCGACGACGTGCTCAAGCACGCCGACTTCGAGTCGCAGTGCGCCCAGACGCTGCTCGAGCGGCGCGAGGAGGAGCGCATGTGCGACCACCTGATCACAGCCGCACGCCGTCGCGACAATGTCATCGCCAGCCGACTCCTGGAGAAGGTGCGCAACATAATGTGCAATCGTCATGGCGCCTGGGGCGATGCCAACGGCATTGGCTCCATCACCAGCTCGCTGACGGCGACCGTGGGCCCGCTGGCGAAGACCACCTACTGGAAGCTGGACGCCTGGGAGGACGACGCACGTCGTCGCAAGCGCATGGTGCAGAACCCGCGCGGCTCCTCGCATCCGCAGGCCACGCTGAAGGCGGCGCTGGAGAACGGCGCACCGGAGGACGCCATTCTGCAGACACGGGACGAGTTCCACACACAGATTGCGGTGTCCCGGGCGCACCCCTCGTCGCAGCACAACAGCGAGCTGCTGGACGACGCCGAGCTGCTGATCGAGGATCGTGAGCTCGATCTGGATCTGACCGGGCCCGTCAACATCAGCACCAAGGCGCGCCTGATAGCACCGGGCCTGGTAGCGCCCGGCACCGTCTCGATCACCAGCACCGAGATGTTCTTCGAGGTGGACGAGGATCACCCGGAGTTCCACAAGATCGACGCCGAGGTGCTCAAGTACTGCGACCATCTCCACGGCAAGTGGTACTTCTCCGAGGTGCGGGCCATCTTCTCGCGCCGCTACCTGCTGCAGAACGTGGCGCTGGAGATCTTCCTGGCCAGCCGCACCTCCATCCTGTTCGCCTTTCCCGACCAGCACACCGTCAAGAAGGTGATCAAGGCGCTGCCGCGCGTCGGCGTCGGCATCAAGTACGGCATACCGCAGACTCGGCGCGCCTCGATGATGTCGCCGCGCCAGCTGATGCGCAACTCGAACATGACACAGAAATGGCAGCGGCGCGAGATCTCCAACTTTGAGTACTTGATGTTCCTCAACACGATCGCCGGCCGCACGTACAACGATCTGAACCAGTATCCGATCTTTCCCTGGGTGCTCACCAACTACGACTCCAAGGATCTGGACCTCAGCCTGCCCTCCAACTACCGGGATCTGTCGAAGCCGATTGGCGCCCTGAATCCGTCGCGTCGCGCCTACTTCGAGGAGCGCTACGAGAGCTGGGACAGCGACACGATTCCGCCATTCCACTATGGCACGCACTACTCGACCGCCGCATTCACTCTCAACTGGCTGGTGCGCGTGGAGCCGTTCACGTCCATGTTCCTGGCACTGCAGGGCGGCAAATTCGACTATCCGGATCGATTGTTCTCGTCCGTGTCGCTCAGCTGGAAGAACTGCCAGCGCGATACGTCCGATGTGAAGGAGCTGATACCCGAGTGGTATTTCCTGCCGGAGATGTTCTACAATGCGTCCGGCTATCGGCTGGGCCATCGTGAGGACGGCGCCCTGGTGGACGACATCGAGCTACCCCCCTGGGCCAAGACGCCCGAGGAGTTTGTGCGCATCAATCGCATGGCTCTCGAATCGGAGTTCGTGTCCTGCCAGCTGCACCAGTGGATCGATCTGATATTCGGCTACAAGCAGCGCGGACCCGAGGCGATCCGGGCCACCAACGTGTTCTACTATCTCACCTACGAGGGCAGCGTCGATCTGGACGGCGTGCTCGATCCGGTGATGCGCGAGGCAGTCGAGAATCAAATACGCAACTTTGGCCAAACGCCCAGCCAGCTGCTGATGGAGCCGCATCCACCGCGCAGCTCGGCCATGCACCTGTCGCCCATGATGTTCAGTGCCATGCCCGAGGACCTGTGCCAGATGCTCAAGTTCTATCAGAATTCGCCCATCATTCACATCTCGGCCAACACGTATCCGCAGCTGTCGCTGCCGTCCGTCGTCACGGTGACCGCTGGCCATCAGTTTGCGGTGAATCGCTGGAACTGCAACTACACCGCATCCGTCCAGAGTCCAAGCTATGCCGAGTCGCCGCAATCGCCGGGCTCCAATCAGCCGCTGACCATTGATCCAGTGCTGAGTAAGTACAGCTAGGCTAACTGCTTCCACTTGGATTCTATTGACCCCGTCTCCCTCTCTCTCTCTCCCTCTCTCTCTCTCTTTGCAGCTGTGCATGGCACCAACAACAATAGCCACGCGGTCAGCCGTCGCCATTTGGGCGACAACTTTAGCCAAATGCTTAAGATCCGCTCGAACTGCTTTGTGACCACCGTGGACAGTCGCTTCCTCATTGCCTGCGGCTTCTGGGACAACAGTTTTCGAGTGTTTGCAACCGAGACAGGTGAGTGTCCTCTCTCTCCCTCTCTCTGTCTCTCCCCCACCGAGATAGCAGCCTGTACCGTTCCTTGTCTCTGTCCTCTTTCTAGCGAAAATCGTGCAAATCGTCTTTGGGCACTTCGGCGTCGTCACGTGCATGGCACGCAGCGAGTGCAACATTACGTCCGACTGCTACATAGCGTCCGGCTCGGCGGACTGCACCGTGCTGCTCTGGCACTGGAATGCCCGTACCCAGAGCATTGTCGGCGAGGGCGACGTGCCCACGCCTCGTGCCACGCTCACGGGTCACGAGCAGGCAGTCACCTCGGTGGTCATCAGCGCTGAGCTCGGCCTGGTGGTATCCGGTTCAACGAGTAAGTTCAATCCGCTCTCAGCTTTAGCCTAGTCTAACATGCGATCTCTGCCCCTCCCTTTCTCTCTCTTTCTCTCTCTCTCTCTCTCTTTCTCTCTCTCTTTCTCTCTCTCTCTCTCTTTCTCTCTCTCTCTCTCTCTTTCTTTCTCTCTCTCTCTTTCTTTTTACCTTTTGCTTGCTAGATGGTCCCGTTTTGATACACACAACATTTGGTGACTTGCTGCGCTCGCTGGACCCGCCCGTGGACTTCCACTCGCCAGAGCTGATAACCATGTCGCGCGAGGGCTTCATAGTCATCAACTATGACAAGGGCAACGTCGCGGCCTACACCATCAATGGCAAGAAGCTGCGCCACGAGACACACAACGACAATCTGCAGGTGAGTCCCGCTCACAGATGAATCTCTGTTTAGCTCTAGGTACTCAATTGATCTCTCTGCATCTCTCTTTATCTCTCTCTCTCTCACTCTCTCTGTTATAGTGCATGCTGCTCTCGCGCGATGGCGAGTATCTGATGACCGCCGGAGATCGCGGCATTGTCGAGGTGTGGCGCACCTTCAACCTGGCGCCGCTCTATGCCTTCCCCGCCTGCAATGCGGGCATACGCTCGCTGGCTCTCACTCATGATCAGAAGTAAGTATTGGAGGGCAGCAGGCCTTTGGGGTGTAGCCACACATAAACTGATTAATATGTTATACTATCTCTGTCTCTGTCTCTTCTCTCTGTTTCTTCTCGTTTTTTCCATCTCCCTCTCTCTCACTCTCTCAATAGATATTTGCTCGCTGGCCTGTCAACTGGTTCCATCATTGTGTTCCACATTGACTTCAATCGCTGGCATCATGAGTATCAGCAGCGCTACTAAGCCACGCCCACAGAGCCCCTCAGACCCGCAAGAACAGCTGAATCAAAAGGAAACCGAAATGGATATGGAAATGAAAATGAAAGTGAAAATGAAGATGAAAATGAAGAGAGCTAGCGTGCTTGGGCAGGCAAGTGAAGTGTGGGTGGAAAGAGAACGCAACGATGTATTTACGTGCAGAAAGAGAGAGGAGATACGAGTATTTGTTTGTTTGTTTGTATTTTGATTTTCGGTTTACGATCGATAGACATTTACAATTCTAGGCTAGTAAGCAAACGAAACTATATATTTTTTTTGTCTAGTATTACTTAACGTATAGCATATATTACCTAGTATGTTGGTGTGAGCCAGTCAAAAACACATTTTTTTACTAGTTATACGGCGTCTAGTTGACTAAGTTACAGCAATGACACAAGCGGATGGCAGACACAAAAACACGACAAAATATTGAGAAAACACAACAAGCAATCGGCTTAAGTTGAGTAGTTTTAATAAGTATGACAAAAATCTATGAAAAAAAAAAAAAAATATATACAAAAAAAATAAATAAATAAATAAATTAATATAATATGACAAGTTAGTGTTTATAAAACGCAATAAGCAGTTAAGAAACATAAAAATAAATAAATAAATAAAATAAAATAACTTACTGAAAAGCATTGAAATAATAACAACAATAATGATAATGTAGCAAAAGTTCTCACAAAAATAAATAGACACAAAATCAAAGCAAGAGGAACGCTTGAAAGTGAAACGAACCGAAAGGAAATGAAGTGTGAAACAAGTGAACATGGAAACCTAACAAACGAAGAAACCAAGTGGCCAAATGTATGAACCCGACAAAAGAGAGTTAGAAAGATAGAAAGATAGAGAGAGAAAGAGAGAGAGGAGCGAACAACAGAAGCGAGAAGCCAATTTTTTAAATACTTATACATATACACACATATATATATATACATATATATATATATATATATATTTACATACATGCAATGCTTCAACAAACATGCTTGAGCTAGTGACGTCACAACTGACACTGCGAACGAAGTCACAAGAGCAACTGCTGATGGAGGACAAATGCCTAGGCAATAGATGCGAAGCGAGCAGCAAGAGGGCAAGAGGTTCGCGATATTTTAGTAACACAAAAACGAAAACAAAACAAAAGAATCAACTAGTTCAAGATTGAAACTAACTCAAAATGATAAACTCAAGCTAAAGAGTAAACGAAACAAACGACACACAACTAAACATTTATCAACACTGCTAAAAGCTAATTATGAATACTTAACAAATTACAAATATTGAATACGCAACTTAGCTGAACTGGCCAAGGATAAAACACAAAGATTACGCATACGCCACGTAGCCACAGCACAGAAAACACACACACGCACACACACACACAAACGAGCAACCCCTGAAATTGTTTCATTCTCCTCTTTGCCATTTTACAACACTTTTGATTGCGTCCAAGCGAGCTATAAATTTTGTTTGCTTAAAGAAAACAGAAGAAAAATCAACCTTAACCTTCCTTGAAACCTTCAACACATTCGTCCAACTTGAATATATATATATATAGATACATATATGATTCTTGATTAGCTTTTATTCTTCATACAAATACATATACATATACATACACTATACATTATCTTATGTATGTGAAATGCTTATGGTTGTCTGAAAGACACGCAACGCGCAGCTCGAAGCTGACAACGGAAGAGCTACAGCCTACACTGAGCGAAATTTCCAGTTGCCGCTGCGCCTGTTACATTCTTAGTCCCGATTCGTTGCAATTTTATATATATTTTCTTTCAACAAAAAAATAAATAATTAAAAAAAAGAAAAACTCCATCCAAGTCGACATTTGCACTTAAAAAAGAAATTTAGATTTGTACATACATCTAGTTACACACACACATACATGTATGCACATGCATATACATAGATATGCATGCGTGCATATAAATATATGATACGATATGATATGATATGATATGATATGATATGATATGGTAAAGACATGAGCGAGCTCTGTGTAGACAGCTAAATGAACATTCGGTTGTAATAATGGCCCCGCCCTCCGCCCTTCGCCAACTTCCCCACTCCCCTCACCCAGCACGCACGAAACGGCCACAATCAAAGTATAAAAATTACAATTAAAAACTAACAAAAAAAAAAATATTACAAAATAAACTAAAAAATTTTATGAAAAAAAAAAAAAAATTATGAGAATGCTAACCAAATGATAAGCCCACGAAATTCTAGATGTTTGTTGTGTTGTGTAGTAACAAAAAAAAAAAAAAATAAAATAAAAATAAAAGAATAAAACTAAAATAAAAATTAAATAATAATATTAAAAATATATATATATTGAAAAAGAAAAGTATATTTTTAATTCAATTTTAATTGTACTTTTTTTTTTTTGTTTTTTTTTTTAATGATATAATCTTAAACTTATCAACTGACTAATGCATCCATCCAAAATTTTATGTACTTAAAGTTGAACTTTAATGCAGCTCAAAATGCTTGCGAAACATTTAATAACAATAATGCGAATTAATTATGCTAATTAATTAATATATAATTACAAATTCGTAACGTATTTCTGATTGTTTTTGTTTTTTAAAGTATGTAAGTATGAGTGTGCGTGTGTGTGTGTGTGTGTGTGTGTAATTTATGTTAATTAGTTGCCCTTTCACTTCTAACGACAACAACAAAAAAAAAGAAAAAATATTCTATAAAAAATATGCAAGTTTGTGAAACATTGTTTCAATTTCTGTTCGTTATGTACATAATTTGAGAGGGGAGGACGGAGATAATTCAGCTCTTAAATAAATACGAAATGCAATTAATTACCAATTATTGAACACACACTTTGAGTTCTCTGAGTCGAAGGAGCATCAATATAAATACTATTAGTGACATAAATGTTGTACATAAACTAAAGAAACGCTAGCTTAAAAACATTAATCGGTGTGTACTTAATTTATAAATAAAAAAAAATTAACAAAATTTACGTTCGATTACACAAGAAGCCTAAACAAGTGAAGAAGAAGAAGAAGTAACTAAGCAGCCAAAATATGCAAGATTAATGAATTAAAGCTAGAGCAAAGCAGAATTTACATGAAGCATTAAACTTGAACAGAAAATATGAGACAAATATATATATGAATATTTTTTTTTTATATATATATATTAACAAAAAAAAAAAAAAGGCAACAGCAAATGAATAAATTGAAATGCATTAAAAAGACGAAGAGCGTGAAGCAAAGGCAAAAACAATTTTTAATTAAAGCAGTTTTTATAGAATTAAGTAAAAAATAAATATATACATATATATATTTAAATATATATATGTATACAGAGTATGGCATGCAGCATAAAAAAAAAAAAAAACCGTAGAAAAATAAATAAATAAATTGCAAAAGATTTAAAAATAACAAATTACAAATAATTATTAAAATAAATGAGAATACATACATGTTTTTATTAAACAACAAATGGCTGACAATTTTAAATTTATATGAGCAAAAGATGAAGAAGAAGCAGAAGAAGAAAAACAACTTTAAAAATTATATATATATATATATATATATATAGAAATTTAAGCATTTATTCATGCACGAGCAAATTTATTTTATTTCGATATTTATATATAATTCATACACACACACAGACACACACACACGCTGAAATTTTTTACATAAATATAGCTGAGAAAATTGAAATAAAATATTAATAAAAAAAAATGCAAAGTAAAATACACACTCACACACACACACACACACGTACAGATCAATTGATGGCGCTTTTGAATGCAAGTAAAAATTAATAAAAATAAAATAAAAATTGAATTAAAAATTATAAATATTGTAATGTTAATTAGCAACTAAACATGAATCACAAACAACACATACACACACACACACATAGAGAACAGCTCACACATGCTTAAAGTGAAGCTAAAGCTACAAATTAATGTTCATTATTATGGCTAAAAAGTATTTTTTTTCTATGCAAGAGCTACAAATTGATAAAAATAACAAAGCAAAAAAAAAAAAAAAGACATAAAAATAAAATACAAATAAAAATAATTATAAAATTTATGCTTATTGATATACGCTATGATTCTAAACTAAAAATAAAAAAAGCGCATGAAGAAGAGATAATTGAAAGTCAAAACGTTGCATAGGGAGAAAACCTTAACGATTAAAATTAAATAAATTAAATTTAAATTAAGGCAAAAACAAAAACAGAAAACAAAAACAGAAGACATTTAACAAGCAAGTGAGCAAGCATTAAAAACCAACAACAACAACAACAACAAATTATTATGTTCAATAAAGAAAACAAAGAAATCTTACACGAATCATAAACGAGTTTTCATTTCCTTCTCTCTCTCTCTCTCTCTCTCTCTCTCTCTCTCTCTCTCTCTCTCTCTTTGATTGCTTGCTTTCAGCTCAAAGGTAGGTAAATGTTTGCCTTGGCCGTCTTTGATCTGCAGCTGACTTGCTCCGAGTTCAATTGCAACAACTGCTGTCCAGGCAATTTAACAGCCACGCCCCAACGCCCACTCAGCCAACACTCGGCGCCCATTAGGTGCGCTCCAATTGCAGTCAAAGAACGTAGTCGGCCGACAGATGCCTTGCACAAGGCGGCCTTAAGTGTAATCCAATATGCAAGCAAATGCCAGAGCTAGCTCAGGATGCTCATGGAGCTCTGTGGCCACGCTCTATGTCGAGTTGACAGTGTGTGCCTGTGCTTTTTTTGAGGGGCAACAGCTACAGCTATCCTATATAGACAAATCTTGAGTAATACCTCCAGCGACAGATATTATATATGTCTCTTAACAGTTTCAGCATTGAATCACATGGCGTATGCGTACTATGAATATCAGCATCAAGTATACGCCACGTTGCGCACTTCATCAGCTGATGAGGCATTTAAATGATGCCGAACAGAAGCAAAAGCCGGCTTGGCCCGGAGACTGGGCTCAAGAGCTTTACCCAGTAGAGCATCAATTAGGCAGGCGTCGTCAATAGAGAGCTATGCAGTACACTCCAGGGATGCATATCTCATATAGAGGCAAATATATGTAATTATATGTATACAAATATTGAAAACTTTAGTGTTTTCGCTGATTGGCCGTAGCCGCAGTATTGTCCTATGCCCATGCGGCGTATACTTAATAGCAGTCTCCGCGGCAGCATCAAGTATACGCCGCGTGACGCTCAGACAGCAAGAAGCTAACAGTTTTCGCATTGACCAGCTGTCCAAATACGAGACATGCACAAAGTTCAGCAGCAGCAACAACGCCGACAGCAATAAGGAAAATGTCGCTATTGCTGGGGCTCGGCGGGCAGCCCACTTGCAGCTCTGAGCACAGCCTTGGCGCTTGTCGTCAAAAGTCATATCTGTGTGCATTTATTATGCGAGTGGCGTGCGGCGTGCGGCGCGCAGAGCGCTGCGCTGTGTGTTTTCTGGAGCGTGTAATATCCGCTTCCTGCATTTCCGGTTAGCGCTCTACGTAATATTTCCACAAGACGGCGACGATGGCGATGCCGGCGAAGCTGCCACCAAATTGCTAGCGGAAATGCTGCAAAATTAACGAGCATGAGGCACAGCAGGCACACACACACACACACACACATACACAAGCAGAACAGATGCCAAGAAAGAGAGAGAGAGAGAGAGAGATGGAGAGTGAGATGGAGAAGGCAGCTGTGGATAGACTATGTTGGCATTACTTACGTCGCGCTCGGCACACAGTGAATGCAAACATTTTTCCAAGCACCAAATGCAAATTCTTCACGAGTTTTCTTTCGCTCTGCAGCTGAGGCAGAGGCAGAGGCAGAGGCAACAGCAGCAGCAGCGACAACAGCTGCAAATTAGATGCATCACTTAACCGGCAATGACATAAAGCTGCCAAGTGGCGAATGATGATGCCGAATGGTCCGCGGCCACCCTTCGGCCCTCGACAATCTCAATTTATGAAAGCAAATAAGCGAGCGAAGTCAGAGCCAGAGCGCCTCAGACTGCGGCTACAACTGACGCTGCCCGACGAACGGATACCCCGTCAAGCAGAGAGTCAGCGAAAGCAGAGCCGTTGCTTGACTTTCGCCTGCACTGGCTGCGAATTGATATTCCCTCTAGCCACGTCCTACTGCGGACAGGGTATGCGCGGCTCTCCCTTGGCAGAGACGGTGCCATATTGAGCTGTATAAGTAATTCGATCAGCTGCGCGCTACGGAATTTCGCAGAGCTCGACTGATGCGAGAGTTTGGTCAGGGCTTACAAAGTTAAAGCGAAGGCAGGGAATCTATTTCAATGGAGAGTCGCTTGAGAATCCATAATCTGAAATATACTTTAATCAATGAGCTACAAAATGGAAATCAGAGGCGCGCTTTGCATTGCCATTCTCGTAAGATCAAGTTTCGATGGCGCTTGTTTCGATCTGCGAATCATTCTCTCAAAATATCCTTCTATGACATTTCTACTCTCTTTCTATCAGTCTTACTTTTCTTTATGGTATTTGTATCTGTCCCCTTCTTCATTTCAGATTCCAATCTCTCTCTCTCTCTCTTTATCTGTCTCCCTCTCTGTTGTCCTCCTATAAAGACATATCTCTATCTCTATCAGTCCTTTTCTTGCACTCAATCTTTTATAATCTATCTTTTTTCTTCTATCTCATTCCCAGTCTCTCTCTCTATCTGCTTTTAACTCTATTTATATGCATGTACATATATCCTCTACCTAATATATAACCCTCTTCTTGTTCTTTCATCATCCCTCGCTGCAAACTTAAATCACTTCTTGGCCCCCTCCTCATGACCCCAGCGCATTCTCATCTCTTCTTAATTAGCTGCTCAGATATCTCTAATTTGCACCCATATGCAAATCCATGGAAGTGTCGCTCGCTCAACTTTCGCCTCTCTGTCCACTTCTTGCTGTGCTCTAGCACCTCATTTGTCTCTGTCCCCGCTTCCGATGTCCTGTCGTTGCCCCCACCCCTCCCCCCGCGGCCAGCTGTCCAAACTGCACCCTTATCGTGTGCTGCGTCGTGTGGCATCTTTGGACAGTGTTGAAAAGTGTGCTATGTCGCGCACACATGGCACATAATTGAGTGACAACGCGGTTGCAGCATTTACCATGTCCACAACGGTAAGGACTACGCAGTGGCTCGGCGGCTGGGGCGGGTGGTGCTGGTGCTGGTGCTGCGGAAGGGTAGACAAGCCACGGCAGCAGCTCGAGAGGGCAACGTCAACGCACAGCCGCAGCGCATTTGAATTTGTAATGAGATTACACACACACGCACACACACACACGCATGCATGGAGCCTGTGTGAGGTCATGCCAAATGAAATGAAATGTGTCCCCGCCTGAGAGCGAAGAGTGGGTCAGAGCTGGGCTGGGTCTGGGCTGGGCCTGGGCTAGAGCCGTGGCGGTACGCGCGGCGCATTTCCAACTGTTAATTGTGACCATAATTAAGGTGACCTCCACCAACGTGACGAGCTTCATTTGGATTATGCTCTGAACGCTTTTCAATCGATTGTGGAAGCTGCGCTCCACCAGCTGCGAGCCGCTCGCCTAACACGATTATAGCAGATCGCATAACAGCCAGCTGGATTATGGCCAAATTAGTAGCGTCGACATGCCGTTGACTTTGCCAACGAGTCAGCGACCAACGCCCTCTCCGGCTTAAATCAATGGAACGAACTCTAAATACCAAAACCACGTGAGCTGCGAAGTTGAATATATATTTCGTTATAAACTGGAATTATTCGAGAAAAAACTGAGAGAAGGCTTCCTCGATGAGAGATACGAGAGAACTGGACAGACCTCCGATAGATGAAGGTGAGAGGAGCAGAGTTAGACTAGGATTTCAGTCAAACTAACTGGACTTTAAGTGATTCAACTCAGCACAACTTAAGGCAGAGGACTAGTTAAATAGAGATAGGAGAGATCTTCATATAAGAACTTCTGTTAGACTAGCTCTCTGGGTTTTCCTTTAATATAAGAGATGAGATGAGGAAGAGAAGAGACAAATGCTTAATTCATGCTCGATTTTTAACAAGTTTTGCAATCCTTTATAGGATTAAAAACAGTCTGAGTACACCTTGGATAGATTATTGTCTCTATCCACATACTTTTCAGTACAATCTCCGATCTTTCGTCGTCTTCCTGTTGCCAATAATCCGATTTCAGGCAGTTAATAACAGCTTCGTTCATTGTGAATGCTGCACATTTAGCTTTCGAAGCTGTTGTTGCTTACCGAAAGCTGAAGTAAATCTGATTTGGATGTGTAAAGTCGCTTTGCTTTGTCCCTTCTGACACCGTTTCATTTATGCCTTGCCTTTGGGTCACTATGCGAACTGCCAGAGCAGTTCGGCTGGCAAAGAGAGCAGTCACACGCACACACACACAGCCTGTTGTGTGTGTGTGTGTATCTCACTGACTAACTGACTATAAAGGTAGCATAGGGGAAGGGGCAGCGCTGTGGAGCGCTACGGATTTTAATCAACTTGGATACAGCCGCAAATGTGTCCACACCAAGACAGAGGCGGGTCATATCATCATCATATTACATATGCAAACGTGTTGGTGTGTGTGTGTGTGTGTATATTACTGTTAGCTCTGCTCGGAGGCTGCGGCTGTCCCAGAGACGCCTCCAAAGTTGCACGACTTCAGCAGCCCTTTCAAATCTGTGCAAATATTTATTGTGCCTGCTGCTGGTACAGGTCGCACTCGCTTGGTGGGAATGCCAGAGGTGCGTGCATAGCTAATGAGAAAGCTTTTCAGCTGGGCCATCAAACAGTCGGTCAGTCTATCGATGCATCAGTCAATCAATCAACTGTTCCATTTTCCTAATAATCAATCAGTCTTTCAGTCAATCAATCAGCCAATCGATTATTCAGCCAAATAACTATGCAGCTCAATCATTCAGTCAGCCAATCAATTTCAGTAAGTTTGACATTTCAACAGTCAGTAAGTCGGTCTGTCAATCAATCTGTCATTCAGTAAGCAATCAATCAGTCCTTTAACTTGGCAATCAATCAATCGCAACACTTGCTGTCCATCTTCAATCAATCTGTCACGCAAACTTTCAATCAATCAGCCTTTAACCAGATGCAAGTGAACTATTCAACTACTCAGTTAATCAATCCATCATTCTGTCAGTAGATGAATCACTTAGGCAGTTCAATCAATCCGTCTCACTCATTCGCTGTCAATCACTGTAGTCAGTCTATCATTGGCTCGCCTTTATAACATTCAGCTACTCGACCAGTGGGTCAGTGAGTTTCCTACTCATTAATCAATCCATCAGTCAGTCAATCAGCCTATCAATCATCATAAGCTGATGTCAACTAGTTTGAATACATTGAGCAACTCTTTGATCTCTACATCAGCTGCTCACATTACGGGTCCTTCACCCTCCAGTTTCGCACACTGGCGAGTGTCCACTGTACCGTAATCATGCAAACAGTTGCACAACTTGCAACTTTTGCGCTCTGCAGCTGCTTATCCCCTTCACATACTATAAAAGAATATTTGATGATGCAACTCAGTGGTGTGTCAAGCCCCGAACTCCGCACCCATTTGCCCCATTAACACACCCCCACACACACACACACACACACACATGTATATATATAAATTGCATTAACACATTCGAAATGCTGATGATTATCCTTGCGAACTGCTTGTGCTACTGCGGCAGCAGGAGCAGCTCGGGCGCTGCCTCGCACTGCAGTTTGACGAACTTTGTTGCACGATAAATAATGCAATTTGTAATTAAGTCAGTCAACCAAGTCAAGTGGGCGTCCGCAGGGGCGTGGCACAGCTGTGCGTAATTAGAAACCATTTGACAAGCGATGAGCAGCAACAACAACAAAACGAAGCGAAAGCAAAAACGCAAAAACGAAAAAAAAACAATTTAGAAAAACAGCAAAAAGAATTTTATGCGCAATCTAATTGAAAAGCGAACTAAATACCTGTATCTCTGTGTGTATGTGTGTGAGTGTGTGTGTGTGTGTACGTGTGTGGCAATGTTTGCTAAATTAAATATGCAACAATGTTAATTAAAGCAAATTAGGTTAACCGCACATGGGGAAGTGGTCGAGGCAGCTGCGTGGGGAGTGTGCGTCTCTCTCAAGATCCAAATAACAATGCAAATTATGCATATGAGTGCTTCGACACGCACACACACACACACACAGCCAGACACACATAATCATAGTACCGCAAATATTTGCATGCTTTTATTATCCTGCGTGCATTTGGAGAGTCATGCGATTACTGAATAATAAATTAATCAGTTTATCAATTTTTTATATGAAACATAGACAAAATTAAACGAAATAAATATAATTTATATATATATGTATATATATATATATAGAATGTGTATCAATTTTTGCCTACTCTCTAATTCGTTTTTCAAGCTCCTGCCATTAAAGTGAAATTCCGATAATTCCAAATGGCAATGGAACAGCTTTTCATTTAACGAATTACATGGGCTTTCGATTTGTCGAAGTTTACGTTTACGAGGCTTAAAAAAATCGCTTGAAAAACAGGGGTATTTGATATATTCCGGCATTATTCACAGGCTTGCCTCTGACGTTTCAATTTACTAGAT